>NC_134644.1:164770908-165075436 GCF_030463565.1 Pelecanus crispus | reverse complement strand
GCATAGCACCATCTGTCTAACATGTGGAGGGAGAGTGGGAATCAGAAGCACAGCCAGAAGCAACACCACTAGATCAGACCTGGATGACTGCTACAGCCAGCCTCATAACCTGATGTGGCTGGTTCTATTTGTCACTGGCTGGGTAGGTCATTGCCATGACTGAATCATTTATCCTGTCCCAGCTCCTGTAACATCTCTCATGCCACAGACCTTCTACAGACTTGACTTCAAAACAGTTTGGAGGAGGTTCTGTCTCTTGCAGAGTTCATCTACAGTTCTGCTCATGCTGGGACATGTAGACACTACAGCTATGCAGATAATATATGGCTAATAAAAGCAATACCAAATCCTGTGATTATTGCAATGAATGCAAACCCGTTGTATTCCCTATTTCTTCATACCTGTGGTATGCTAGTATGCTAAATATGAATTACCAGGTAAGGATATATTTTGAGTATGGTTACTGAGGAATCAGCCATGCTATTCTCCTGACAAGCAATAGGATCTGCATGACTAATTCCCTGAGAAATGAAAGGGCAATGTTTTGTTAATAGGACAGAGAAAGAAAACATTTGCGTGGTGAATGCAGTGAATTTGTATGTGAATGTAATTGGCTTTGTTCAGTCTATTGCACTTAAGTGATTCCTGTGTCTAGCATGCAGAGCAAAAAAAACATTTCACATCTCCTCATGAAAAGTGGACAATCATTACTGCAACCCTTGGGACTGGCTGTGATAACATTAATCATGATGAATCGGTGTGGCATCTATGGGACCATAATATACAGCTCTATGAAAATACCATTGGGTTGTGTTTCAGAGTACTGCAGACTAGTTTATATTTTTCTCTTCACCCACAGAGAACTTTTTCCAGTCACTAAAAATATCTTATTCACAACAACATCTCTGCTGACTATCTGCTACAGTGCATGGTTGGATTTTTGCCTTTGTAAGGTCAGAACCATGAACTTACCTCATATAAAATGACTTAACCATAAGCAAACTCCAAACTATACTATCACTGAAGAAATTAGAGTCTTGAAATAATTTTAAAAATCCTACAAGTGAAGCTGTTCACTCTAAAAAAAAAAAAAAAGAAAAAAAGGAAAGATCAAGGGAAAAACTTATCTCTTCCTGTGTGATTGATCTTTTTCTCTTGTGATTGCCCTCTGACCTACAATAAATCATTTTAGAGTGTGTCAGGAAAATCTCTTCAATAGCTTCAGAGATGGGAGGAGAAATGTTTTGTCTCTCAAAGTATTATCACACAAAACTTCCAAACAATTGCAGCTTTTCTGTTATTTTTCCCACATCCAATGAGATGATGGAGGGAGGTTTTTCCCCATGTTGATGTGAGTTGATAGGGTCTAATGAATATTGCTATCTGAAATCCATATAAAATTTTAATGCTGTAGGAGGTATATAGAAGGAGACTTGAATTTCCTTATGGATAAAGAACCTAACAGGAAAGAAACACACTGGAGAAAGTATAGCCCTGCTTTATGGAGCTGGTGCTTATTTGAAAATAAGTGTATTTTCAAAATAATTCCCTAGTAAAAAAAAAAAGTATATTGCTAAAACTGTTGCCACACTTGGTCTCAGGAGACAGGAATGGGCATGAAGGCTGACTCTCCTCTGACCTGTTTTCAGGTAGTCTGATCCCTCTTGGTCATTTTTGTTGCTTGTAGTTCTTCCACACAGAAGACCACTGTGTCTACAAAACCACCTGAGCTACATCACAACCTTGCTGTGAAAATGATGTGCAGTAACTCCACTGTGAGGGATGGCAACGCCTTCTGACACGTCGGCCTCATAAAACTTGAATTTGGTGGCCTTTGATGGATGCATCCTCCACAAGGTATCCATTTGACAAGCAATTTGGAGGTGGCTGATGCCTCCCACAATGACAAAAACCTGGAAAGGACTTTCTATAGGAAGCTGAATTAGTTTCCATTAACATATTGTTGAATGTTATCAGTACTACGTTGTGTTATTAAACATATGTTAAGACATTTGGGATGGGATTTCTGTGGGTAAATACAGGCATCTAGAGCACAGATATCTACCTCTGGGTTAGTAACCACACACTCTCGGTAGCCACTGGAGACCAGAGAACAGTTTAATGCATCCTGAAGAAAACATCTAAAACTGTCATCCTAAGAACATCCTAAAAGTACCTATTTCTTTTAATGGGCTTTTAATTTCTTTTTCTGAAGCTCTCAGAGATTAGTTCAGAGACAGATGTCAATATTTCAGAGGTGTGATGTTAGGAGAGATGGGTCCCTACGGATCCCAAGCAATTTTATAGGCATTTTAAAAGCAGAACTCCCAGTCTAAATACACTAATCAATTCACTAAGTTTTAAATACTGACTTGCTATATTTTACTTATACAAATATATGTGTTTGTTGTACATTTTATATTACATGAATATGTTAAATTGTTCTCCCATTTAAATTCAATTTCTTGTGGTTTTGCTATCCACAACCCCCACCCCTCACTTTGAAGAGGCCCCCCACATCTTTACAGTAAAACAGCCCAGAAATGTCATTATGTAACTCTGATACCCTCCTAATCAGTTGAGCTCTGGCTGGGTGGGTAACCCCAGAGGCAGTGAGAATCTCCCGCACCTACAGCTTGTCCAGCTTCCCGTTCTCAGAACTACCAACCACAAGAAACTCCTGTGGTTACTAACAGAAGAAACAAGTTCCCTCCAATCTTCCAGTGCACCTTGTCAGTTGTGGTTTGTGAGAATTACACTGTGCTCTTATCCAAGGCAGTCAGGAGCAGCGCAGGCTTTGCACCCCTTCGTGCTGCCAGTTCAGGGTCCTCAGCCTACGGCTTCAAACTTCCCGGCACGGTGGCTCTGTTCTGTGGGAAATTGTTCAAATTAGTCCCACAAAGAAAACCATTGCCTTGTGAAAATTACCTGCGCTCAATCACAACCACTCTGTGGGAATGAGACAAGGTTTCCCTTGAGTTTTTTTAATTTATTTTTCATTTATGTCTCTGCTAACATGTGAGATAGTCTGTGGTGAAGATCTTGGTGCCTTCTTCCATCTAACACTTTCTGAATAAAACTGATCAGCCTCTGTTCATTTATATTATTGCTCTGACATTACCTTTGCTGTGAGAATAATAAGAAGTGAACCATTTAATGGCAATGAGGTGGGAACTGGGCAATGTGAGATGATATGTTTCCTAACTCAACCACTAATAACAATAAAAGATGCCACCAGGTTCTTCTGTTATAACACATAGCTACATCAGGAAAACCTTTGTAATATAGTTAGTCTCTCACTCTTTCCATTTCCTTGAGGCTTCTGTGTACATTTGTTTCTCAATATGACTCGAAAGATCAGGCCTTGCAAAACACCTTCTTTTTAAAAAAGTTACCCTGTGATCTGTCAGTGCATCTCTCACATTGCTGCTTTGTCTTGTGACTGCTTGGCTGTGATCCTGGTGGGATTACACCAGCCTCTAATGGGCATGTTTTCCCTGGTTGCTCCTGGCTATTCTGCAATAGCACCACTCAGCTCCATCAAGGAAATAGCTGCAATTTTCTCTTCCCTAATGAATTTCATAATGTAATCGGTGGCAGGCCATGACTGAGAATGAAACTAAAACTTGATGTAATGGTCAGACAAGAAATTTGACTTGGAGCTTTGTTTTGACTGGGTCCCAAATGAGGAGAGGCATTGCTGACAGCTCTGCGTATACTCTATGGATGCTGGTGGCTCCAGTGGCAATAAAAATGTTTGCAGTTTTTTGGTTTTGTCTTGTTTTCATTACCACTGTCATGTTGCTTCTTTCTGTGAAGTTAGGGTTGCCAGCTAATGATCTGGTTCCAGGGGCAAGAATAGCCTTTGGCTTCCTGCAGAGATTAATTAAAGAAAATACAAGAAACTCACACTGGATGTTACTGTGTGGAGGCTCAGCCTCCACTGGGTGCTGGCTGAGAGCAGGTAGACAGCTGAAGATGTCACCAGACACCTGGGGGTTCTCAGAAATACTCAGCTATTGAGTGTACTTGGAATGTTGAATACAAGTTATTTAGTGTAAAGCATCAGGGATAAACTGGTGAAGGGCCACCAAGCTTCACCCACACAAGTGCACACCTGCACATTATTTTTGTACTCTTCAGCATGATCCAGTTTACATTTGACCCAGCAGGGTGAGCAACGAAGAGTCAAGTACTGACAAGCCTGACTCCTGCTCCCTTCCCCGCTTCTCAATCTGCCAGGCAAGTTTAGCAGCAGCTGAACTCTTCAATCAGGCTGCGGCAAAATTCAGTTGGACATGCACGTCTTTTTTAGTTTTGGGACAGGCCAGTCCAGGACTCCCAAGTGAAACATTTGTGGGAATTTGAAGACTTATAAAGTCCAGCTCCAGAGGGTTTTAATGTAAGAAGCAATTTGGCTTGGTCAACATGTGGGCACGGGAGACATCTGACTAATGCCAGATCAGGAGGAGACCACCCTAGCAATGAGTAGGCAAAGCAGCATGACTATTCCTTCAACACATCAGCCCAAGCACATGCCACATACCACTGTAAGTGCTGCAGCTTCTCTAAGGTCCCTTGGTAATCCTGGGCCTGGCTGTGAATCACCATGATTATTGTCTCTGCAAAAAATGATTTGCCAGGCAGGTGGAAGAGGATGAGGATGGCTGTCTGGGAGCCTTGTAGTTTGCAACTGGAAAAACAAAAGCCACTCATAGTTTTATTGTGCTCAGTTGTGGCTGTGGTTATTGTGCCAACCTTCTCCCCCACAGATCCTGGTCCAGACATTGTGGTTCCTTCCCCTGGGGCTGGTGTCTCAGGAGCTGGAGTGATGGGAGCCTTCTGGAAACATAGCTGGGGTTTCTCCTTGCTGCAGGCAAGGTGGCTGCTGCTTTCACACCATTAAGGGTGGTGGTGAACTTTCCTGATGGGCTTTTGCTGGCTCATTGTGCTGATAAGCAGCATCCCACACTTCTGCAGTGCTTTGGAGGAGCAGGACAGGCTGGAATACTTTAGGTGAAGCGCACGCAAGGCTTCACAGAGTCATTTATTATGACTGCTGTTCCACTGCCAAAATCTCTGCTACGGTCATTTGGCACCTGTCCGTGGAGTTGAGTGCAACAGTGCCAATTGCCACCAACAGAGACTTGGCCCTCTCTGCTGGAAAATCCCAGCCTTCCAGGATACACTTATCTTGCTAGAGCTATTTTATTTTGTCTGCAGTAAAGCTGGACAAGTGATTTGGCATTGCTGGGCTGGGCTGTTAAAAGCATTCATAAATGTAAGGAGTTTTGTTACTGCAGAGGACCCAGCTCCATAGCCTGCCGAGGACACCACTCTCACTTCAGTGAAGGCAAGCAGTCAACAGTGTTGACCCTTCTGGTTATTGTGCCCCAGAGAGAGGTCAATCTGCCCTCTTCCTTGTCCTAATACCCTTTATTTTAGACATGACTAACCAGACACCTTGCATTTCCATACCCCATGGCTCACCCATCTGCCATCCCCAGAGCTGCACTGACCTGCTTTCCTCCCCTTGGCTGGGATGCTCTGATGCTGTGCCCCTGGTGATGTGGCTTCCCCTTCTAGGTGGTGGCTCATGCTCTGGTTACACCACAGGTACCACAGTGTATGGGCCTGCACATAGGGAAAAACCCTATGAAGCTGCTGATGTGCATGAACTATTTCTGGCTGGGTCCCAGACAGTCTCTTGAGTGGACTAAACTCAGAGGTGGTCCACAGGACTGTTTGGGAAGGTGGTGTTCCCACAGACAGACACCCAACACAAGGCAGAAAAACCAAACAGTTCTTTCTAAAATATGCAGATCACAACATGCTTTCTCCTGCTTCTGAACTGAAAAGTGAATATTAATGTTAGGCAGTGTTCAGGACCTTGCTATTTTGGGTCAATGATCAGAGAAGTGCATTATGAGACTCGGTGTTCCCTCCAGTTCAGGGGGAAGGAGGGAGGCTTTCTCACACTGTGCAGAGCTCAGTGCTCTCAACCAGGCAAGGGTAATCTTGATGAATGCAATGTGCAGTGAAGCTCCACATTTCTTTTTTAGGATAGCAAAACTGCTCAATACTAAGTATGTATGCAAATGTTAGCAGTAGTGGTAAAGGTAAGCCTTGCAGGGCTGTCACCTCCACACAAACCTTCTCCTGTAAAGAGGGGATCTGAATTGCTGAGATGAATGATTCAAAAATACCTGCAATAGTTGTGGGTTGTTTCTTTGGTTGCTCTTTGTGATAATGTGATTGCTTCAAGGTACATGCTGCCTTCCCACCCAGGACTCCAGTCAAAACATGGCTTGTGGAAAGCAGTTCCCTTTTATACTTTGACTGCCTGGTATTTACATTCTCCACTCATTGTTTGTTCTCACTTTCCTCTTGCCTCTTGTAGAAGTGCCTGCTGAGAGTCATGCCATTTGTTAGGGACAGCCAGATGATGTTGACTCTACTGCCTTCCCTGCAGGAGTCTTCTGTGCAGTGATGCTCACTGCAGCTGTGTCCGATTTCCTGAATGGTGCGCAAGGTAAACATGCAATCAATTAGCTGTACTGCACAAGTGATGTGATCACATTTGCTAGGATTCATTGATTTTAAAAGCAGAAAGGATGGTTACATGACGTAGATTGACCTTGCATTTTCTAAGTTTTGTTGCACAATTTGTTATAAGCCCTTTCCCTTCTTTGTGGTCTGTAGGACTAGGCACTACTATATGTAAGGCTGATGCCCACATCCCAGTTTCCAGAGGCAAGCCACAGGAGGAGACATGAAGTTGGAAAACAGGTGAATCAAGCTGGTATTTAGCTGTTATAACACTTAAATATTGATTACAGTAACTAGCTGGAATATTTGGATGTCCTGTTTAGACACCTTAAAAACTGGACATTTTCCACTGCAGTTTCCTGGCACTAAATCTTTTAGAAAAGCAGGACAATGACTTCCTATAGATACTCAGTTTCAGACCTATATATGTTTTAGAGATATTATCTGTACGTTTTATCATTAAACATATTTTTGCCAAGATAGAAAAAAAATTTCACACACAGCAAATTAACGTAAAAGGGGCACTTAAATAGTCATCAGAAGTTTCTACACTTCTTAGAAGCAAGCATTTCCCCCTCCCCCCCTTAACTTCTCTCTAGCCAATTTGTTAATTCTAATTAAATGCCCACTCTCACAGTTTCTATACAGTCAAAACTCCTATTAGTTAGATTTGGCCCAAGGTTAGAGGCCATGGGGTCTTCATAAGACTATTTTTAACTTCTTTTGATTTCATGTCTTCAAATCAGCCAGCAGTTTCTCAGGAAACAGAGCAGGTGGGAGAGCTTGTTGTTTTGGGCAGTTTGCAGAATAAGCCATAGCTGGGAGGATGGTCTCCACTGCACTGCACATGGGGTGTGAATCATCAGTGCCCAAAGGGTGTGAGTGGATGTGATGTTCTGCTAGATTAGAGCTGCAGCATTTGCCTTCCACTTTGGCCTGGTGTCAAGGACCCTACCTACCCTACAGCGGTGCGCACCACACCGCATAGTCCAAATTAATCTCAGGTTCCTTTCAGCACCAGACTAAGGAGTGCAGTTGCTGTGGACTGCTCCTAAGTGACTGCCTTTCCTGGCTGACTGAGGACAAAACTTAAGGAGAAAAGTTTCTTGACTTAGCCATCTTAACGGAGCTCCTACAGGTGTGTGGGCTGATCCCAGATCACCTAGGCCACCATGCAATGCTTACTAACATAGATGAAAGTAACTAGGGCTGCATAGTTGGCAACCTTGATGGATCCAGAGGGTAGGAGTTCAAAACTCTTCTAGAAAAGGAGCCTTGTAACCTACCCAAAGGCATTAGTGAAGCAAAGACTAGAAACCAATGAACTTTTTGTGCATGTGGTAAGTTATGTGGGACTTTCTCCCTGGCTACGTGAATCAAGAACTATTGTCAGCCCTACTCTCCCTGAGACCACCAGAAAAGCTCTTGCTGATTTCTGTAGATACAAGATCAGACCTTAAAGTGTTACCCCAAACAGGCAGACATCAACGGGAGAAAAAAAGCTGGAATAGTGTTAAGGTAGCTGGGTCAAAAAACAGCACAGCCTGGTCAGAAATGCCCCTCTCCAACCTATGTAGTGGCCATCCTTTCAATGCAACCATGGTAGCACTTGGCTTTTCTTTCATTGCACAGGTAGCCTTGCTGCCGGTACCTATATATGGTTAGTTTTCTCTGTGTAGGTAAAGGGGTTGCTTCCATCAACAACTGAGAGAAAGTCAGCCCAAGCTGCTAGGGCCACAGTAAAAAAAAGTGCCTGTGTATGACAACAGCAGTTCAACCCCTAATCTGTTCCTCCTGTTAAAATAGTGTTTATTGCTCCTTGTCAGTAAAGAGAGACCAGTAAATGGAGATGCCAGCTCCATCTGGGTGCCAGATTACTGGAAGAAGAGCTGCTTCCTTTGGATCCTCTTGACACATATCCTAAATGGAAGCAAGGATCTCTCCTTCCTTGAAACTGACTTCCAGCCATCATTAGAGGGAGCTGTTGCCCCAGCAAGCCCCAACCTCCCTTTGCGCTCTTCTCCAGACCTGCTCTGAACTGCTGTGCAGTGAGGAAATTCAATTGATTCATGAGTTGACACCTTTCTGTACAGCACTGTCAATCATGTCAGCTCTTGAGGGTGCTTTGTAAATAAATATCTTCATTTTCATTTGTTTGGCTTTCAGTACTCAACAGAAGAAAGATGTCTGAGCTAAACTGTGGCTTCACTGTGATCTTCCACTGCTGGCTGGGGGAGCTGGGGAAGCCTTCTAGCCCTTCTGTTAACCTACACTGAAAAAGCAGGGGAGAGCTTTGATATAATTTTCTTCTGTCATTTCACCAGCCTTTTGTTTGAACCATCAGTCTTTTCCCTCATCCTGACCCTGTTCTCATTTCCATCACAACTGGAGTAATTCAAACGAAGCTGGGGAAGTTACATGGGTGCAAACTCCTGTGAATGAGATCAGAGCTGGACTTTTTGTGAAAAAGGACAAAGGCCTGGGAGCAAAATCTTAGCAAAGTGGAGCATCTGACTCAGTAGTTAACCTTTGCTTTTAACTTGTAACCATTTTTCTTGGAAACAAATGTCAGGATCGTGGCTCGGGGTACCCTGTCTTCATGCATTCTGTGCTTGTTTTCCTAATTGGGGATGGGCACGTTGTTAGGGTTTGTTTTCTGATGAGAAATGTGTGGAGATTAGATACACAGTGTCACTGATGCTATTCCAGGCTGATAACATCACATGGTGTATTTCATACTAAAAGAGGGTGTAGATTGAATTACTGCAGGCCCAGCATGGGTTGTGCACTGAGTGTGTAAGAGCATATTTCAGCAGCATGAAGCAATATGTGGGGTATTGTTTTAAATGTGCATGGGCTGAATTAAAAATGTCAGCTATTGCATGAGGGTTGTTTTTTAACAGACAGGAACAATTGTGTAACCAGATCCCCATGCTTATTAAACCAAATTCAGATCAGCGGATAAAATTTAAACAGGAATGAATTTGCCTGTTTACTTTTAGTATCTTGAAGCTGGGAGTTGGCTCACTTGCAGCAGAGGGACTGTGCCCTCTATACCTGTAAACCACCATTCTTAAAACTATGCAACTCATTTGAGGCAGATAAGGTTATCTCGGTATTTGCAGTTTTCCTTCTACTCTTCTGTTTTTCCTATGGAGAGCACTTGGCACTGTTCCTGCTCTAAGGTAATACTATTGGATTTTCCAAAGCAATTTGTCAGGTTTCTAAGTGTGACCATTCAGTATGTAAATTCAATGCATAATCCTTGCGCTGTCATCTTACTCATTTAAATGGACTGAATACAAGGCATATTTTTGTAATCTGTCTGTGCTCTCTTGGGACAGCTTTGTAAATGACATGTTACGTTCCCAAGTCTCAGCCAGGCAAAGAGGTTCATTCAGTGCCAATAAAGAGCAGCCATTTCCTAATAAGTATATTAGCTGCTCAAAATGTGGTTGTGAAGATCTGAGAAAAAGCTCTGCAGAGAGAAAGCAAGCAGGAGCGAAGCAGCGAGTGCCTCTGTTCGGAGCATGTGTCTGTCAGGATGGTGTCCAGCATGCTGCTGCCAGGTCTGGCGTGTTTGCCACGGTGGGGTGATCCAAGCGCTGTGAGTTAAGCTGGTTTGCAGTCAAAGGGCACACCACCAAGCAAACAGTGCCCAGGAGTCAAGCGATGTGTTTCCAGGCTCGCTGTAAGCTAGCAGCAGCCACCGTTGCCACTAAAAGAAGCAGCTCTGCCTTTTCCTGCCCTTCCTGTAGCCATCACTAAGAGTAGGTTTTTCTCGGCTCTGCAGGCAACTGGGTCTTGGAAGAGATCTGGTTTAAAACTATCCAGGAAACAGCAACCAAAAGTCATTTTAACTGATCTGATTTATTGTACAGCCATGGATACTGGCCCCAAGGCAGGTGACACCACAGCAGAAATAAGATGCAGCGAGGAAGACCAGGACTACTTCTTCTGGCTGCAGTGCTGGTTTATGGTGCCTTAAAGTAAGCATGAAGCTCCAGGTTATGCTACCTATGCAGCCAAAAGCTCCTGCCTGCCTCAGCTCCGCAGTGCTGGGCCATTAATTCCCTAAGTTTAAGAGGTGCAAATGGAGGTCTGCTCTGTCAGCTCCCCTGGCTATAACCCCTGCCCAGATTTGCACCTCCATGCAGTCTTGGGCAGTTTGGTTCAATCAGTGCTGGTATCTCCTCTAGTGAGTTCCCTTTGCTGCTTCTCCTTTTGTTGCCTAGGGCTAAGTCATGGTCTTAAATTTCAAGCAAAGAAAAGAAAGTATTATTTTCACAGGGTGCAGAACTGAGCAGTGGAACTCAGTGCCATAGGATGTTATAGATGCCAAAAGCATAAAGGAAAGTGGTTTGTTTTTTTTTTTTAAAAAGGCTTAGATAACTCATGGAGGAGGATTATAATGATGGCTATTAAATACGATGATCTCAGGAAGGCTGTTATTAGCTAATTGATGTGGAAAGGATCATTCTGCGCATAATCTGTTCTACTCTGTTCCTTAAATCTTAATGTACTTCCTCAGTCCTTTCCTTAATGTGGCAGGGGTTAAGGTTCAGGACAGCAAACTGGGACATTGGACTTTTGGTCTGATCCAGTACAGACATTTCTACTCTTCATAAACAATATTTTAATAATCTGTGAGTGGAACTTAAGAGTGAATGTGCATTGTCACACTTAGAGCACAAATTATCACCTGCAAATGCAGTAGCTTATCTGGCAGACTGTATGGTCATATATTCTTAAGAAAGAATAAGATCTGGGTGTTAGCTTACAAACGTGAAGTTATCCAGTCCTGCACAGCAAAGATAAGGCCAACTAGGTCAAACTTCCGGTGCCTTTACTCCAGCTGGTATTCTGCTGCGGACTTGGGAAGAAAGGAGGAATGTGAAACTTGCTCTCTTTGGTACACAGCTTTAATTATAATCAATTATTTATTCCACAAGCAAGTGTTTGTAACTGGAAATCTGCAAGGAGTATTCTGACATGGAATTTGCTTTTATTTGCACAGGGATAAATAGAGAAGGATTCTTTTGCAGTTGGTGGATGTGGGGCAGGGTGACAACAAGCAGGATCAGGCCTTTAGTATTTCATGGATACCTTGGTACCCTTTCTCCCCGAGTCAGACACAGCAGAGCCAGGGAGAGCTCCTTCTTCCTGTCCTCTACCCATCCTGCTGGCAGTGCAGCAGTGCAGCTCTCTAATGACAATTAGGAACATTTGGATCAGCGTGGGTTTTGCTGTAAATGCTCTGTGAAACCTGTCTCCTTAAGAAGAAAAGACAAAAAACCCCTCGTCATCCCTCAACCCCTCAAATGCTTTGCAGTTGAGAAGGTCAAAATCATTGGTCGTGTTGCTTGCTTCATGGTCATCTCTGGACCATGTGAGAGCTTTTCAAATGCATGCTATTAACTACTGCTGGCCCTCAATGTGTCCTCTGTGCTTACAAACACCATCACCCTTAATGATTTTGGAGCTATATCAGGTGAGAGAGCGTTTCCTCCCTGCTGGGAAGCCCTTGGCAGTAATGCCAGGTGCTGTGTGAGGAAGGGTGAGCTTGGGGCTGGATCCTGGGGACCCTTTAGCTCTTGGGGGCAAGGAGGAAACCTCTCAGGTGAAGGTGTGCTTCAGATAACTGACCTCAGGTCCACCCGGCACACTGAGGGTCTGTGGGATTTATCAAGAAAGAGAGAGAGGGCTGTATCCTTCCACCGTTCAGTTTGGAGGACACGCACAGCACAGCATCACCAAGTGAACCTGGTTTCTAATGCAGCACACAGTGCAAAGCCCATGAGGCACGACAAACATTCTTAGTAGTAAAATGCACAGAGGGCTCCCAGGTCTCCTGTCACAACAGCCGCCAACAGAGACGTGGGAATTTCATCACTGAACCGAGCTGCAGCAGGGCACACAGAGGCATGGGGATCCTGGCCGCTCAAACACAGCAAAATAAGAAGTGGTTTCATTCAGAAAGGCAGTTTCTGCTTTTCATTCAGAGTGGGAAGCTTGCGACAGGATCCAGCGAGGTGACGGAGGGAAGTAACCTTTACACACAGTGGGAAACTGAATTCATTGAAGAAATACCTCCCCCGTGCCTAGCCATCTCCTAAACCAGTCTTCTCCCCAGGAGAGATAATCTATCAGATACTGACCATGCTCTTGTTTTTCTCAATGAAAAGTAGGAAGCTCTAAGTGCCAGGCAGACAAGTCCTGCTTCCTCATGCTGGCCAGTACAGCGGGTGCTTACAGACTCGCTTGTGGGGGAAGAAACTGCTCTTTGTGGGCTTTGGCCTTCACGACTGCGGCTATCGCTCTTGTCTGAGTCATGTGCCTTAATCCTCCAAAGTGGACTGCCCTGCAGTTTAACATTCCCCGAATTCCTGCCGCCTGCTGACACGAAGCCCATTCAAAGGCAGCTCCAGAGGCCGGCAGGCTATAGGAAACCTTTGCACCAGCTAATGGGGGTGGCCGCTGCTCCTGCTCCTGTCCCTTGTGCCAGGCATGCCTTTCTATTCAGAGCTGCCGGGCCACCCATGCTGGGGACAGATATACCTGGGGAGCAGTGGAAGAAAGTATCTGGAGAGTCACCACCAGCGCCCACAGGCTGGATACCCACATGCTCTCAGTGCCCCATTGCAATGCAAATCCCACTGTCTGCTGGAGAGTGAAACTGAGGCAGGGGTTGCGAAGGATTTTTTGAGAGGCTGGATCTCCAATCAGAGGGGGATGCGGAGGTGGAGCTGGGAAGGGAAGAGAGGTCTAGAGAAGAGGACAAGCTATGGTCACCCCCTGTGCCTCAGCCCCACTAATGGGACCTAGCAAGGTGGGATGGGTACTGCTTCTGTCTCTTGGGTGTGCTGTGGGCAAGGTCTCATAAAGCCTTAACGTTCAGGAGACAGTGACATTTTTCCTGTCCCAGGATGGTGGAAAGCTTTCATCCTTGTCCTGACTCTGGGTGCTTGGCAAACCTTAACTTCACTGGTCCTGAGCAGGGCTGAAAAGGAAGGCTGTCCTTCTCTCATTTCCCTGTGTGTGAAGTGGAAACAATAATAATAATTAGAAGAATTAATAATTCTGTCACATAAGGAGTGTTTTAATGTTGGCTGTAAATAAAAGAGTCACCAAGGTGTCTGCAGCCTTTGGGAAGACTGAGACATTTGCTTGGCCATCTGACCTTGCAAACACTTAAAGAAGCTGCAGGTCTTGAGAGTATCACTAAGATGGTTCTGCTGAGTAAGGCTTCTGCTTGCAGTCAGGGGCTGGGGACCCAGGCGGTGGCAGGATAGGAAGGATCACAGTTATTTTTTCTCAGTCTGTTATGGTTTCTCATTTTCTAAGAATTTCAGTGACAGGTAGGAATTTGGAAGCTTTTGTGTGCTGATAACAATGGCCGTTAGGATTTGACAAGTGTGAAAGACAGGCGTATGTTGTCCCCAAAGATATGCAACACTAACCATCCATGCATCATCTGTGGACGAGTGTTTACATTTTACAACTTTCTGAATCAACTGTCACATTTTCTCATTCTCTGCCTCTCTCTCTTTTTTTTTTTTTTTTTTTTATGAATGAAGTCTGAAGCAAGCCAGACAGAAAGGAAGGCTGCAGCATGTTTTATAGCTTGTGTTTCCTTCTGGTGAGGATGTTACATTTGCTGAAGTGAATTTCTGAAAGAGATGTGGAAGGGTTTTCTGGTCAGGGTTAGGGGATATTTCATTCATGCAGGAAGTTGCAAAAGCTGAACAGAAAGTGTATATTCTAGAAGTTTCAATTAAAAAAAAGTAAGCTGGAGGGTAAAATTGCAAAATACCAGCTGAGGCTCAGAAGTTGAGTTCACTTTGTAGTCCTAGTAAGTTTTAATGTTAATAACAATAACAAAATTCCTTTAAATCCAAGACATAAGAATACTTTTCCATCCAATTTTCTAGTGTAAATTTTTGAAAATGCTTATTCTTATGATGTATTTCTGTGACAAATAATAGCTGCCCCTTACATAAGCTGTTCCAATGTAGAAACTTTGGATTGAACATGGGGAATTCTTCAGAGCAGGGATGGATGGGATGGACGTAATATCACCTGAGCTTGGGTTTAAGGAGTTTCAACATGTTACTGCCAAGCAAATCACCAATGCAGTAAGGAATGGAAATGCTGCTCTCTTGCCCAGAGGTGATGCACAAGCTGATTTGAGCAGGGATTGTGGTTCAAATGCCTTTAATACTCCACATACCAGTGCATCAGGGAGTGGAAGCTGATATATTTCAGCTTTGTTCTGCTAAGCAGTCAGGTTTTCCCATTCATTTGTCCTAGACCCATGGCACACAGCTTTTCTACAGATGTGTAGCCTCAGTGGGCCAGATGCCAGGGAGATGCAAAGCGGGTGTTGGCACAGGCAGTGTATTATACCTTACTGAACTACAGGGATTCATAGTTTTATAGGTTTTAATGCCAGGAAGAGTTCATTGTGGCCATCTAGGCTGACCCTCTGTGTCACAAGGGTGAAAGAAACTCACCCCAGACTTTCTACACCAGGCTCATAGTTTCTATTTGAGTGTCCATGTATTTTTAGAGAGATAAATTCAATCTTGATTTAAAAAACTTCCAATGAACATGTCACTTCTCTAGTTAAGGTTACACATAGATATAACTCAAGCTGTGTGAGCCCTTTATGCAGACCAGGTTCAGCCAGTTTAATCCTCTCTTACATCACTGTTCCAAATGGATAAATTCCCAGGTCTGAGCACATGATAGGGAATAATTGAATTACTGAAGATGCCCATCATATGAAACCTGCTAACTGACCATGTGAATGCCTTAAGCTTGACCCAGTGAGAAGTGTGTTAGTTTAAACTGTCTCTATAGTGGATTTCATTTTTGTTAGGATCTAAGCTAGCACAATTTACTTTGCAGCTGCATTATGCTAAGGACACATGCACCGTCAGGCACCGACCATTACTGTAGCTTAGCTGACAATCAGTAGCTTGATTAACTGCCTGAATTCACTCATGCACCCCAGCCCAAAAGGAGCCAGTGGAAAAGATCTAAATAGCTATATTTTTATCTCATTTAGTTGTCCCTGGACGCTTTTTATAAGGTAGAGGAGGCCTTGGATGCACTTCAGAAGTCAGTTTACTGTGTTATTTGAAAGTGAAGGGCAAACAGAGGCAAAATTTAGATTTCTCCAATGAGAAATGGGACCTTTAACTTAAGCTTTTTTCATTAGAGAAAGCAATCTGTGATCTTCAAAGGTCACAAGTGTTCACAACAGCAGCTTAGCGTCTCATCCAGCAAAAGAACTTCTCCTGTAGCTTAGCCTCCTAAACCTCCTAAAATCACATGAGGGCACTGCCTTGAGGCCTGTAGCTGCTTTGCCTGTGTGATCTCATGCAATCAGAGCCTGGAATGGCATGTAAAGTGACAGGTTGACCCAGCAGATCGTTTCATTAGTACTGCACAGGTCATGACAGCAATGCCGCAGTAGCCTGTAAGCATATTGAGAACCAAGTGCTAGGAGACATAGGGAAAGCAAAGACAAGCTTGCAAAATCAGCACATTAAAACCTCAGAGGAATGAGTAGGAGAGGAGCTGAAACCTGCATGCAGAACTGGTTTTCTCCTGGTCTGCAAACCTGCCTTTCCAACACACTGGTGTCCAAGTGCCTGACAGGGACTCCAAAAATCATTCAAAATTGTGAAATGCTTGGAGGTCTCTGCCTGGTGTGTGCCTTTGCCATCATTCCTAAACACTTGCAGGTAGTTTACAAAGGGGATATTTGTTCAACAGTTTGGTGTCTCTCAGCTGCCTTGCAGCTTAATTAAACCACCATCTCCAAGTTGCAGACCCACGAGTGCTGTTCAACATGAGGCCCATGATGGGTAATGGCATGTTGTATGGAGCAGGGACTGCACCTGGCTCTGTCTGTGCTTCACAGGATCCCAGAAATGGTGGGTGGAAGGGAGCTTTGGAGGTCATCTAGTCCTTCCTCCCCCAGGAAGCAGGAATATTTCCAAGTGGAGTGAAATGCAGAGCCACTGCATAGATGGGAGCATAGCTCAGGGCTTTCAAGAATGGAGCATCTTAATGCAGTCAAGAAACACCAGAAGGGAAGAGGAAACAAAGGAAATGCAGAAAACCCCCATAGTTTTCCCAGGAAAAAAAGAAACCCTGAGAGAACTTTTTGACATCTATCATGGAGGAAATATGCTGGGGAAGGCATAGGACTGGAGAGAAGTAATTAATTTTCTGTGTACTCTGGGTGTAAAAATGGAAGATTTCACTCTCATGGGCTGAAGGCTTGGGGTTCAGCAGAAATTTGCAACCAACACCCAGTTGCATTGGGAAAAAAGTTTTACTCACTGCTGGTTATCACCCCAGCTCTGCCTGCATGCATAGTGGAGCAGACTGGCCCAAAAAGTACAATCTTTGGCAAGGTTTTTCCTCTGCTGAATGTGAATGTTATTGATCTACTGAGCTTAATTAAACTGTCTGGCTATTTCAGCTTGCACAATTTAGATAAGAAAATGGCTATTCCTCCCGGAGTCAGAAAGAAACCACTAGCCCTCTTCCTTATTTGGTGTAAGTCTGTCATTGTAGCGCTGCCCAATTTGTAATAGTGAACTGTCTGTACTCAAATCGAAAGCTGCTCCCCTCCATGGATGAAAAATTTCTGTCTTGCTTGCCCTCTAGATGGCAAACTCTCCTTAATTTTGGAATGGAAACAGCCACAGTGTTTGCCGCTGGCTTTTGCAGTTGTTAATTTGCAGCACAAATTCAGTTTGTATTTTTTAATCAGTCAGACACAAAAAAGAGCAAATACCAGCAATGGTAATGGAAGAGGAGGGGAAGAGGGGATCAGTGGTGACATATGCAAGGGAGATTTCTTGTGAGATAAAATGTGAAATAACAGACATTGATTTACCATACGCATTTGGGAAGTGCTGGCTGTCCCCCGCAGCTGGGTGCTGTGGATGTCCAGGAGTTACTCCTCCAGGAGTGCTACATAATTCTGCTTAGGTGCTTTAGTTGTGATCAAAGCAAGAATAAAACTGAACTTTTATTTATTTATTTATTCATTTATTTTGCCAGTGAAGGGAGCCTTAAGCAAGGAGTCAGGGCTCCCAATTACTCTGTAGGCAGCGAGTTCTCCTGTTCTTCCCTTGGCAGTCCATTCCCTGGGTTTACCTAACATCTTGTCTCTAATGCCATTCCTCCTTTTCAGCTCCTGTCTCCTGCTAAATGCTTTCTTCCCTCTTTTTCAACCAGAACCCAGCCCTGGGACTCCTTCTTTAACCCCTCCAGCTTTGCACACCCATTTCCAAAACCCACCTCTCCTTTCTGTCCAATTCCCATCTCCCCTAAACATTCAGATGCAAAACATGGTCAGTGCTTGCACAGAGCACTGTGACAAAGTCACAAATGACCATCTCTCAGTTACCTCTCAATATCTTACTCCCCAGAAGATGCAGATATTTTAAGTCCTACAAAATGAAGAAAGTATGGTGGCCCAGGTCTTAACCATCCCTCCCCTTCCCAGAAGCACAGGGCCTCAGGGGAGTGTGTGGCCTTCCAGGGAGAGATTTATCTGCTTAAAGTGGTTGTCTACAGTGCAGGCATCTATATCTGAGCTAGTCACCTGGGCTGCCTTTACAATCAGTGGAGAGCTGTCAGCAGAGTTCGGGGAATCTAGGGCACTTCCTGAAGTGGTCACTCAAATTGGTTAGAAGTGTTGTACTCCCAAAACTGCCCATAAAGAGAGCCTGGACACTTTGCTTAGATGGAAACTCATATCATGGGCAGAGTTAGGGAAGAGCAATCTCATTCTTCTGCCTCTGGTCAGCTGAGGTGACATTTTTATTTTATCTATTTCTTGGCATTCAGAATATTTCAGACTTCCTCTTTGTGCGGGAAACAGAGGAGTCTTTGAAATGGCTAGTAAGACTTCCTCCTTACTTTCTGCTTGAAAGCTTTTAGAAATCAATTCTCAGCCACTGTAGTGGAGGTAATAACAAAATATATAAGCTCAGCCCTTTGGAAAATAGACAAAGAAGGTAAATGTAGTATTTTCCAAATCAGAAATGAGTAAACACCATATCTTATGTATACTCTTGATTATAAATGTAGGCAGGAATACAAGGTTTCAGAAAGGAACTAGTTCTTCTTTCATTTTTGGTATAATGAGAGGGATGAGGAGATCCAGAGAAGTATCTGCATTCACCATTTGTCTTTTCTTAATCATCAGTTTTCAGGATAGACAAAGAACAAGTGATTTCCAGTCCATATAGAGTCAACACAACAAATGCATCCCCCCCACCGCTGAAGTATTTGCTTTTTTCCTTTATGTTGATATGTTGGTGCCAAAGGAAGGTGCTAGACATGTTCCTAGATGGGAACATGTTCTGAGGATAAAAGAGATTTCAGAGCTGCAAACTGTCAGGCTTCTCTGTTCATTGCTCATTTGCTGTGTCAGTGCAAATGTCTCCATTTTCAAGCAGCTGAGCCAATGGTCTTTTATTACAGAGCCTGATTTCTTACGCTTCATACAATCTAGTTGGAAAACAGTCAGTTAATAAAAAAAAAAAAACAAATTTAGGATTGTTTGTGCTAACAAGTGCTGCCTTCTCAGTATGCTCCATGTACAAAATAACCACATTCAGATCTATGGAGAGATTTAAATACAGAGCTATGATGGAAAGCAAAGGACCTGTGAACGTGATGGCCTGGAGGCCACAATGATGTACTAGAGTGCTCCTGTTGAGGTGTTGCAAATGTAAAAGGTAGGGTTAGCAGGTGCTTTGCAAAATGTATGTAAAGTCACATCAGATCATGGCATCTGCACTTTGGTTGTATGAAGGTATTGATCAACTGTATGTGGTTTTTCAGTTGCAAACTGGGCTTAGTTAACATGTGGATAGTTATAGAAGGCTAGATTTGTATTTTAAATATTTGTTAGGACCCCAACAAGCAGGCTAACTCTGCACATAAAGCAAGAGATATTAATGAAAGAAATGTAGTGTGAAAGGTGCCAGTGTTAGATCTCAATTTATTACTTGTTCCAAGCAGAGACCCCCACAAGAATTCCTCTAATTACATTATTACGAGCACACTGCAGTAGAGTTCTTATTACTCACGGGAAACTCTTATTTTTTATTAATGGATGTGTACTTAACAGCCATGACTCAGAGCCTGTGTCCCCAGGATTATATGGGTGCAGAAGAAAAAGACAAGTGTCAGAGGAGGGTTAAGACTGTCTTTCCCAGAATTTGTCTTTGTGTATAGACATGGCTGGGAATTTTCCTACTAGGGGATGCTATTTTTGCAGAACTAAAATTTGCATTAGGGAAAACATAAGTTTGGCATGAAAACATTGAGTTTTCTTTTGGGAACTTGAAAATATGTCAGGTGCCTACTGATCTGGGAGTCCAGTGACATGTTCAGTTGCTCTCACTGACACCTGCCAAGGAAGAAGCCTGTCTCACATCTGAGCTAGAGATTCCGTGGTAGAAGAAGGGATGGACAAGATAGTCCCAGATAAATCAGCTTTCCTAGAAAACATAATGGCCCAGTACCTCCACAGACAGTGTGCTCTGGGAATGGGTGGATGGGGGCATTCAGCATTCAGATTTGGTGGGGTTTTTTTACTGTTAGTCCCATCTGGCACTAATATTTTTCTGAAACTCTGCTGCTGTCTGTGGAACAGAAATTTCACTGATGGCCAAGTGTACAGTATAAACCCTGCTCTTTACAGTGCCAGTTATTGCTGACTGATAGCGTTATGATAGTTCAAGCAAGCTAGCAGGTACATGGTTTAACCATTCATCTCAATTGTTTCATCATATCACTGGAAACAAGTTTAAACCCAAATTGATTACTTTTATTGCTATCTCAGGATAAACTCTACATAAGTTAGTCTTTTGATGCTTTGTGAATGCATACCTCTCCATAGGCTGTTTATCTGACATGTCATATGGAATTAATGATGTTTATTCCCAGTTGACCAATTTGCATTAGTGCCACCTTTACCCAGTTGCAGGATATGCTTGAGCTGACCCTCCACAATTAATCACACCCATCAACACAGCCTGTATGATCTTCATTCATTCACATTAACCAGCTGGAATCTATCGATTCCTTATAGGTGGATGTACTTGTAGAAGTCCTTGTTAAGAAAAACAGAAATTCAACCTCAGACTATATTTTTTCTAGATACATGTACCTTACAAATACTCTGGGCTTAATTCTGGACTAAAAAAGAAGAAAATTTCTCATGGACACGGTACTCTCAACTTAGACTAACAAGCTCTAGTACTTGGACTCATCCACCCAGTTTTATTTACTTAATTCAGAAGCCAAACTGAAAGATTTTACCATTGGAGCTCTTATAGTCAAAAGAGAGAGATGGCCTTCTCCAGGACATGCTTTAGCTCACTGAAAATCAAACCAAGGGAGGTACCTGTACCTTTCCACTGACGAGTCTTCAGCTCATAGAGAATAATCATGGGCCAAAATAGGGAGGAATGGCCTAAGAAAGGGCAGAATGGAAATCTCCAGAAATCTCCATTGGCTTGTTTCCAAATGAAGTCTTAGGTGAAAGTTAAGCTTCCCCTGATGGATGCGGGAAGTCAACTTTTCTGGCAGAGAAGGATCTTGCTTGGGACAGGTTTTGAGTCACCTGTATTCCACTTCAATCTTTAGCCTAAATATAGGGTCTGGTGACATTTCAGATGTCCTGCATTGTCCCACCTGACCACCTCCGGGTACAGGGCACAAGTTTCCTGCAGCTTCTGTGTCACATTTAGTGGTGTGTATTGGGTCTGGCTGAGATGGAGTTAATTTTCCCCATAGCAGCCCTCATAATGCTGTGCTTTGTATTGGTAGCTAGAAAGGTGTTGATAACATGCCAGTGTTTTGGCTACTGCTGAGCAGTGCTTGCACAGCATCAAGGCTGTCTCTCCAACATTCCACCCCTTCCCTCTAGTAGGCTGGGGGTGAGCAAGATCTTGGGAGGGAACACAGCCAGGACAGCTGACCCAAACTGACCAAAAAGTTATTCCATACTATATGAGGTCAGTTCAGCAATAAAAGCTAAGAGAAAGGAGGAGGAAGGAGGGCCATTCGTTATTTACGACGTTTGTCTTCCAGAGCAACCACTATGTGTACCAAAGCCCTCCTTCCCAGGAAGTAGCTGGGCATTGCCTGCTGATGGGAGGTAGAGAATAAAATCTTTGTTTTCCTTTTGGTTCTGTGCTTGGCCTTTGCTTTTGCTTTTTATTAAACTGCCTTTACCTTGACCTATGAGATTTTTTTTTTTTTTTCCCATCTCATTTTCCTCTCACCTGTGCTGTTGAGGAGGGGAGTGATAAAGCAGCTTGGTGGCACCTGGCATCCAGCCAAGGTCATCCCACCACGCTGTGACCACATCTATCTCTTTCAGATACAGAAGGGCATATCAAAAGGCATCAGACACCTAGGTTTAAGTAACCCAAATCTGCTTGGGATTTATTATATAATAGTCCCTTAGAAAAAGGTTAAAGAATCCATCAGACTGAAGACGAGACCCCGGTATTCACAATCTTTTGGATAGGTAAATTGTTTGTGTCCATCCTCCATGTCTGCAGCATACTTTGGAGGAGATACCCCTGCCATAATGCTGAGTGACTGACTGATCTCTGGGGCTCCTCATACAGTGGTCGGTAAAGGTGTCTGCTGACAGACTCAGTTCTAGGTGGGTTGAATTACCCAGGTCTCAAAAACTGATCAGAAAAAGAGAAAGAAAGAAATGTGTCTTGTGGGGTGACTTTGTTTCAGTTGTATTATTTAAAATTAGAATGGTCAAAATTTAAACCACATCCTCCCACTTAGTTGAGAGCAAGAAAAAGTATTCCTTCTGTTTTCCTTCTTTCTCCTCCATTGCTCCTCCTTTTCTTAGTAAGATCCTTTTTGCAAAGGAATGTCACTTTTGCCAGGGTGCCATCACTTTTAATGGTGCAGGAGACTGTCTTTGACTGTAGGAATGACCCAAAATTCAGGGTCTTACTGCTTGTTCCAGTTAACAGGAAAAACCAGGGATGTGTCAGGTTTCTCTTTGCTATAGCCTTCTTATACCAAAGGGGTACAAGGTCATCGTTCCTTGGTGGGAGCAGTAAGAGATGCTGAGGATGCTCACAACACTTCACTTTAAGCACCTGTCTTTCCAGCCTCTTCCCAGCTGCCCAGCTGCAGGGCTGCAGGCACACCTGGATGGAGCCTAGACACACTGTACAGGTAATGTTTAGGTTTCCATTGGAGGAGTCAGATTTCCTAAAATAGATGCCTAAAATCAATGGCTTGAAGAGTGCCTGCCTCACACAGTATCTCCTCTGACAGTTTCTCTTCTTTCTGCACCAACACTTGCTCCCTCTTTGTCTGTAAGCTTCATTTCATACTCTTCTCTGGATTGGATCTGGTGCTTTTTTGCTACATTTTCCGTCAGCCTTTCTCACAGAATATATTTCTTTGGGCCCACATATGCTTTCCATATGCCCGTGATTGGAGTGGGCTGATGCACTCAATGGGGGAGGAGGTTGCAATTGTTTCTCTTTTCAGGGAGGCTTGGCCCAAATCAGCACACAGTGCTTCTCTTGAGCACAAGTCAGTGTTTTCCCCAGCAAACACGGCTGGGCAACAGTCACTTTTAAGTGGTAGTGAAACAGCATGAACTAGATTCTCATTTTATCAGACATGGTTTTAGCCCTCCCTCCACACCCTCATTAGCTGTGTTGAACTTAGTGGCAGTGTTTTCTGTGACTGAGATCAGGTAACAGTGTATTTTATATTCATGCATCTGTGTGTATCATATAATTCTTTCCTCACCCCAATACACTCATTTTCTCAGGCACACATTTAAACCCCTTGGCTACAGTCTAACATTAAACTAAACCTTTGAAACTCCCAGTGCAAAATTTAGAAAAACCAGATTTGTTGTTTAGCTAGAAAAGCAATATTTTTTTTTAAACTCCCTTTATCACTAAACTTGTTAATTTCACCATGACCCAAGGAATTTTCACTGGTGGGTGAAAATTGAGTCCAGAATTATTTGGGCAACAGCTGCTTCCCTAGCAGGCTCCAGTAGATTATCAAGGCTGTGGGAATTGCTCTACAGTAGTGTTATCCATCAGTGTGTACATACATGTTTACTGTTAAAGGTGGAGTGACGTTAGCAGAAGCGACAGCTTTTTGGATAAGAGCATGAAGGAAGGCCATGGGGATGCACCCACAGAAAGACATTTGGCCACCTTCCAGTGAAAAGAAAGACTCAAAGAAAAGAGAAACCACTTCATCATGTGGAAAAGAGTCATGCAGAAAGGTGGAGAAAAGATGGATCTGAGAAGACTCTCAATGTGTGTAAAAATGAAAGCATTAATAACTGGATGGAGACCACCAGTTCAGAAGTATGCTTTTTCATACAGGTTAGAGAGTGCATCTAAGAGCTACTTATTTTCTCTGTGTGTGTGAATAAACAGGTCCCCAAAGCAGTGTGGTGACATTATTGCAATGCCTACCCTCACACCCAAATTCAGAAGCTCTGCAATGTTTAGGTGCAGTGATGGTTATGCAACTTTTCATTCCAGAACTTGTGCATTTGATGGGCTAGACATGCCCATGGCTTCCCAAAAAAAGCTGGATTAATCTTGCTTTGGTTTAGATGTCCACAGTGTAGAAACACAGGCATATGAGCCAGTCACCCATGTCTGTCTTCACAGTTGATGGAGAGAAATAGTCATTTTCAGAACATTATCCCTGTGATAGATGTCTACCTCACTGTGAGATGAATTATGCCCCAGAAGAGCATGTTTCTCTCCACTGATGGTAAAGGAAATCTAGATGGTTAGCTCAGAGGCAAACAACTATCAGGAACTTACTGGAGTGCTGCCTGACAGAATATGCAGAAAAAATGAATCCAATGGCTGCAAGCTGTGTGTATTCCTCTGCACAGCCACATTCTTCTGGCAATGGACCCTTTTCCATTTTGTTGTGATTAATGCCACATTTTCTGCAAGAAAATTTTGTCCAGGCCATTTGCTGACCTTTGCAACCCATCTTCGCACTTCAGTATGCATTTTTAATTGGATTCCTTTTGGTCTTACTGAACTTTCCATTTGAAAAGCAGAGTTTTGGCTTGACCTGCAAATATCAACTCTTTTTTGTAAAAAGTCAAGCCCATTGCTGCAATAACCTTGCTCTGACCTTGTTATCAGTTACTCTACAAATAATCTGCTAACTAGTATTTTTCCTAAACTATTCATTTTCAGCAGTCTTGTTTTAGCAGCTTCCAGTAGTCTTTATGCTTCTTGCAAAGCATACCGTCAGTTTCCAGTGCCTTTGGAGCTGCCACATCCAATACTGGGAAAGGTTTCAATCTGTCTAACTTCCCTGCAGTCATGCTTGCTTCCAGGTACAATTAGAAGAACTGCAACCATTTCTTCTAGTTCTGTGCCTCAATGGAAGGCCTTGAATTTCTTGGATCTCACTGGCAGAGTTATAGAAGTTCACTGCTTCTATTATGTCTGATACCTGTAGTTACTTTATTTTTGAGCCTCACAGGATCCTGTTGAAAGTGGGTAGAAATTCCCATGTGCCATTAAACATGAGACACATCGGACTGAATGGATCATATTGGTGATTAGGTCCGGGCCTTGGAATCAGAGGTAAAGAAGGTCCATGAAGCATCCAGTTTGCCCCATTCCTGACAGCCTACATCCATGACAACTTCCCAATAATCTCTCATTTATCAAAGCCCTCTAGGAAAAAAGTCTGACAGACATCAGAACTAGCATGCCATAGAAAGTGAGCTAGAAAGGAGAAGAGCAAGGAAATGAGCAGAAGAGATCAAGAGCATCAATAAAGTTCTGTATACAGAGTTGAAAAAGGGAGAGGCTGAGGCTGTTTGGACCACAGGATGGGGAACCAGGAGATGTAGAAAGTGCTGACGTCATCTGCTTCATGAAAGATCAGTAGATGTGTGACACACCCAAGGTATGAAATCACTTATGCAACAATGAAAAAAACCCACAGTACTAAAAATTGCTCATAATATAAAGGGAGGATTAATCTCACTGAACTGTAACTAAAAAGTCAGACATTGGGCTAGGCTACCTTGCTTGTAGTCAGTGGAGAACTGGTCAGTACCATTAGCAGAATTTAGGGTGTCATATGGCCTTTTTAGGAGACATTGATACTTGGCGAAGTGTATTTCATCTGGCATCACTCTTGCAAGACTGCATAATTCTGTGATACCTCAGGCATTTATCATTAGAGAGCAAGCCAAGTACTGTCCTCAATGTATAACCAATTTATAAATATTTGTTTCCTGCATCATAAATGGCACCTTCATGTGTTCCTCGCCAAACACGCTGGTGTGTACTTCATTCAATTAGTAATGAAGAAGCATGAAACATTAAAGACTAAGAACTTTGGTGACTTTATGGACCAATGTTTGGCACTTCATCAGCAAGAAAACACTGGTTTCCTATGGACATAGTTACACACCGGTGGGGGCAGGACCAAAGTCAACAAACATTTTAATTATCCTGGGTACCATATCTGCAGGTATCACATTACAGACCATGTACTTCAGAGAAAGCCGCAGCTTAGCTGCAAGGAGACCAGAGCCTTTGCATCAGGAAAGGTCAAAAGTCAAAGGAAATGCCAGTAGAAGCAGTAGTCACAGTAAAGGAGCTTAATAAACCCCTCACCTTCTTGTTTACCCTTGATTTCTCATTTATTGTATAATAGACGCAAACCTAAATGCATAAGGACTCAAGAAACAGCTGGACTATGTTTTCTCAAGAAGGAGACTCAGCTGACAACGTAGACAGGAACTTGGTTAATCAAACCACACTGTTTTTCTGCTCATCAGTGCCCTGAGGCCACGCATATAGTAGCTCGAATTAAGTCCTCGCATTTGCACTGATGGATAGAATGTCTTTGACAACTCCATGACAGAAGGAAAAAAAACGCCATGATGTTAAGTATGTAAATAAAGTCAATGAGATTGATACAATTGCATGTCTAGTGTGTATACATAGTTGGTTTAATTGGATGTGGGTCCCAGATAATGCTGGATATTGCTGGACAACTGCATGCCCACCAGGCTCTCTTCCCACCTTCCTGTAGCCAGCTGGGCCTGACTCTTTATCACAGCTATGCTGGTATAATCTTTCTCTCTTAATGGATTTAACTCAGATCTTAGATAAATGCAGTTACAACAAGGCCAAGATGTGCTAAGGCAGGGCTTTGAGTAGATGTGGTTAGGGTACAATTATCTCATTGTGGCATGAGGGCTTATGGTATGATGTGGCTGGAGCATTGAGCAGCTGCCTTTGCAGGCTTTGTACCAAGGTCCCGCTGTTCCCAAGCAGCCTTGACCCTCATCCCAGCCTCTGTCCTGAACCTCGACTGTGTGTTATCTGCTCTAATTGGTGGCCTTCATCCTCTGCCACCACTAACAATGTGAACATACTGAAATTACCACAGGCTATTTCTGTTCCACTTAACATGCTACAATTGGACCATCATAGGGACTGCCAGGACTTGTGTCTTAATTGCCAGCACTTTCAAGTGGTCCTGTCACTGTGGTGCAGACATGTGGTGTGGATCTAAAGCAATGAGCAACCCCAAGTGCATTTTCTTCTGGTTAGAAAAGGTTACTTCTTCACTGTCTCTCTGGTGATTCTTGCTTTCTTGGTTCCTTCCTGAGTCACCCCCAGGGGTGCTGCTGGGATCGAGTATGTATGACATCCTTACAGAAACCCAGAGCTCAACTGCTGGGTGAAGGGTGGTACAGGGTCTCAGTTAAGTATGATGTTGTGTCATTGATTTCTTATGTGGCATTGGACAGGCCTCTGAGACATCCAAAAACTGCTAGAAAGCTGGGTGTCTGTCTGTCTGTCTGTGGCTCAGACCCCTTGTGCACAGCCTAGCCTTCACTCCAACTTGTGCCTCCACTTTTAAGGGAGTGTTGAGTTGACCTCCTGCCATGCTGGGAGGAGTGAAGAGCAGAGAAGTGACAGCCACAGTTACCATAGCTGCTCCAAGGAAGTGATCTGAATATGATGTCTTAGGGACTGCGAGGTGTTCAGATACTGCACTGACTAATTTTAAACATTCAGAATTTACCAAAAGCATCACAACATTTATCTGGGGTAAAGGGCTAATTTTGATACTAAAATTGCTCATTTAGTTATGTGACCATTTCAAATAGCCTGTTATATAGTAAACCACACACCTGCTCTCAAGTCAGTAATAGTTACTTACATTTTGTGCTCTTTTAATGTATCTCACTGGCATAAGCAGATTCATCCCAGTAATTAGATTTATCCTGGTGCACAATCTGACTTTTCATTGTTACCCAAAAGAAAGTTGATATTCAGACTGACTGCAGAATTAGATCCTTAGTCTTACAACACGAGATGGTGGTTGTTTATCAATATCACATAGAAATTAAAGCTGTAGTTTATGTATTATCTGTTAAATGTAGTCATCCAGTAATTAGTTTGAGTTTCAGAACTTGGGAGATAGGTGCTTGCAGGTCATGCCTGCTGTGGAAAAACGTGAATGGGCAAAATGACTCTTCTTCCACATTCACAAAACATTTTAAAAACAGCTAAAGCTGCTGCTAGGTCACCTGTAACAAGTTCCAATTCCCAGAAGCATGTGGGAGAATTTTCAAAGTCAAAAATCAATGGCTATGAAATTACACATTAGTCTAGGGGAGTGTACTTTGCCTGTTTTCACAGCTAACATTCATCTTCCTATAGTAATAGTGGCGCAGACAATTTGCCACAGTAAAGTTGATCTATAAGTGTTTTAATTAAAGTTCTGACAGCAAATTGAAATCTTATTTTACTTACAGAACAGATAGAATTTATCTCCCTCTCACCTGGGAACGTGGGTTTAGAGGAGCACCTCAGGACCAGCACAAGTCTGGGAGGAACATTAGGAAAACACAGACACTCAACAAGCTCTAACTTAATGCTGTTACATCTTCTCCCACAATGCAGACAAGGGTCTATAAGAACTGGGTTGTTGTGGCTTGGACACTTCTTGGACATCAAGACTCATCAGCACCTTAGCAGAGGTCTCTGGGCACTTCAGAGTGTTGGTTTGTAGGAGGTAGTAAGGATTTTTTAGCAGGCTAACAGATAGGCAAGAGATGAGGTACATTGCCCCTTCTGAGGAGGGTTTGGAGGCTGAATGGAGAAAGGAGATGACAGGGAACAAAATGTCACATCCACTCTGAGGAATCTCTGATATCTTCCCTCATGCCAGAACAAGGTGACAGCAGAAAGGAAGGAGAGGATTATCACAGGGTTTTGACAGGCATTGATCAAATGCTCAGAAATTGTGAGGAAACTGAGGCAAGAGTCTGTTTCAAATTTTATTGATTTCTATGACTCTGGTGTGCTGTGTAAGACAAAGCACAAAGCTGAGCAGGCTTAAGACAAAGGCAAAGTAGGTAGTTGCCCAGGGTGGAAAAGTGGAAATGGCAAAATTATAGTTTTGAGACACAATGAGAATCCTCTGGTCTCGGAGCAGCACTGTTGTTTCTGTAAGAGGTGTGTGCTGGGTTGGTGGTGGTGGTGGGGCTCCCCAGACACATGCAATGTGGTGTGGCAGGATGGAGCAAAACCCCCAGCAGTGCTTACCAAGTGCTGATGTACTGTGCCCCAGGGCTGACACCATCCTGGCAGCTTTGCCTCTTCCACCGCTGAAAAAAGGCTGTACACATTCAGGGTTGCATCCTCAGAGAAGGTAAGGTGTGGGAGAACTGGCTCCTGGCTGTGTGCATCACTCCTTCACCCCATGGGGCAGCATGCGCTCCGTCAGCTGCGGCAGAGGAATGGGTTGGGGACAGGTAGTGCAGAGCCATGATGGACTGCTGTAAGAACAGGGCAGTGATTTTTGTCCTCCTGAGTTATGCAGGCAACGCTGGTGCTCAGAGGAGCTGCTCTGCTTCCCCTGCCAACATGAACTTTGCCTTTGTTGATGAGAAATCCTTTACTCTGTGAGTTTAGAAATCCCACCTTTTGCTGTTTTATGCATGAGGTGTCTGACCATTTCCACTGATTGCAGAGGAGATCTGTAAGGCCATGGAAAGACACTGAAGAGTGTCTCACAGGTCCTGAGAAAAAGCTAATATAAATCAAAACATGTAACCAAAGCTTTGCAGCCATAAAGAGAAAAATGTTAGCTTCTAGGAGTTCAACAAGAGAATTAAGTGATCTAGAACATGATGTGTAATGGTCTCATACTTCATCAACTAAACTTGCACTGGATCAGCCGAGATGATAACTCAATTTTCTGTGTTCCCAGTTTTCACTGTGCAAAAGTAAGTACAAAGCATCAAAAAGCAGACACCTCCACTGGAACGGATGCTAATATTTTGATTAAGGTTTGATTTGAGAGGTGACCTGAGAACTGGCAAACCATAAGGCCATACACCTTTGCCTTCAAAAATACTCTCTATAGTTTATATATATTTTTTATTTAATTTTTTTTCAGCCAGGGCAGAAAAGTCCTAGAAAACCACCAAAGCACATGCTTAGTTTTCACAAAGTGTGAGACCATGGAAAAGATCCATGCCTCTTTCTTGTGGGTTAACCACTAAGACTGGCAGCTCCTTTTGGGACTCACATAGCAGCTTGGTTTTGTAATTATTTATAGAACATTAATTTTCAGTCAGGAAAGAACTAATTGTTTACTATTAGCATAGCACTCAATTTGAAATAATTAAGGAGAACTCTGTTTTGCACTAATCTTAATCTAAGTCTGAAATGTATCCCCAAAGTCCATTAAAAACAAAGCAAACCCCACTGTTAATTAGCGATTTACTCCATTACAATAGCTGGGACTTTTAACAAGTTCAACCAAGGACTATACAACATTATAAAATAAATCTCCTGGTTTGTCACATTTGAGAGTTACTAATAAAGAGGGTAATTCAGCACTATAAAAGTGCTTACTTTGTCTGGGGAGACCTCACAGTATGTCGGCATTATATAATTCACATGACGGCAGATCAGAAGAGAGATATAAATTGTTTGGTTGGGGAAATTAACTGAGGATTGATTCTCTCTGTTTTAATTTAGCATCAGAATGCTAGAAAACTCCTAAAAGCAGATGGGCTATTGATCCAACAAGAGGATAATCAGTGCATCAAAACAGGGGGAGGACGAGAAATGGGAACTCTTGAGGCTCTTCAGTGATTGCTGCCTTAGACAGAGAGGTCTTATTCACAGCAAGTGCGGGGGGAGAGGGAGCTGGGGAATTAGAAGCTGCTTTGGGACAAACCCTTACCTGTGTAAGTGAAGCTGAAAAAAATACATCTAACAGGGGAGGAAATGTAAAATCAAAGAGGGAAGATCTTAAATTATAAGAGGATGGGAGAAAGAAAGACCTCACAATCACTCACTGAGGACACACAATCCATCAATGTCCATCCTGTCTGCAGGGCATTAATTGTCATGTTCGTGAAAGGAACTTGAGAGTCCTGAGGGGATGGGCTCCCAAGAAACAGTGTCTTCTGCTATGTGAGGTCCAAGCCCTGGCATGAGCTTCCATGACTATTTATTTCTCTGTGAAGTTTCTGAAGGAATGGAAATAATTAATGAGCTGGTTGTGTCTCTTTGGATCTGGAAGCAGAGCATTTCTGTGTCCATGCTAACCACACATAAATGATGCTGTCCAATGGGAGCCTGCATTACAACCAGGGTCAGGACGTTCTGACCCCTGGCATGGCAGACAGTTATGTGAAGTGTCCTAAAAGCAGCACTGGAGCATCACTGTTTAAGGAGGAGGAGAGGGATAAAATTCTCATGTTCAGCCAGCGGCACTTAACACAGATCCTGGAGGGAATCCAGGCAGACTTAAAGCAATATTTATGTTTCCCTCATCTTGGTTGCCTTCCTGACACAGCTTCTCTCTGGCAAAATTTGGATGACCTGGAAGGGGCTTTGTCTTGTGCGCACCCTTGTAACCCCATAGTCCTAATACAGCATTTGAGAAATAGTTGGGTAAGGCTGCGACCCTTTGCCAGGTGGTGCACCCTGCTGTGGGCTGTCTGTGCACACAGAGGGGTGCTATGGGAGCATGGTCTGTTGAATGATGCACCAGAATGAGACTGGTCTATGAACCATAGACTTCCTTAGTGACTCGAAGCAAACCACTGTGTCTTTCTGCCTACTTATGTAAAAACAGGATAATAATTGCTTTCCCCTTAACCCTCATGTGGCTGTTTTGATTATAAGTTGTTCTAGGAAGATATGCTCTCTCATTGTGTAGAACATCTCACACAAGAAAGTTTGTTGTCATTTAGTTGTCTCTCAGGTGGGGAGTTAGCACCATGGGTATACTGCACATCATGGTCTGCTGAAGGTCCTGTGTCATACCTGACAGCCCGTGTGGACATCTTTTTTGTGACGTTGAACTTATTCCAAGCTATTTACTGACTTGATGCTTCTCCACAGCTTCTACTAGGTTCCAGTGACTCCCAAAATTTTGTTCATCATGGGCTTTCTTTTAATAGCAATAGATTCGTATGGCTATTAACCCATGCCCTGGCATTGGTGTAAGCTACTTCTCACCAGAATATCCTTGGAATGGACGCAATGGCTTACACTTAGCACATTGATATTAGGAAGGTTGAAGAATATTTTCAGTCCTTCTGGGTTCAGGAGCATCATAACCCCTATGAGACAGTAACTGTGCCATTGACATCAGCTCTTCCTCTCCTCCCATCAGACAGCCAGAGGAGGAGCCATCATGATACACATGACTAAGGTCTCTGTGGACCACCAGCAAGTGCTCTCCTGACCACAAAATTCTGAGTTTGAGCTGGGCAGCCAAAAACCAAGTACAATTTGTCCTGATTTTGATATTCTGAACCAGTTGCTCTGATATTGCTGGTTCAGAAATGGCTATGTAAAGAACAAGTGGGCAGGGTTGGAGATACTCCCTGTAATTCTGAGGTTTGCCCCTATCTGGGGCCATTCAGTTTGTGGTATCAGTCATGAGAGGAAGCGATTTCATATCACAGGGATGCTGGAAAGAGCAAGCAAAATCTGCTGCTAAATGGACTAAAGCTAAATGTTTCTGCCTGAGAGACACCAAATAGCTCTCTCCTACTTTGCTCTTTAAGTAGCAAGAGTGCAGTTGGTTGTGTTGAAACCAAAATATTGTGCTTGCTGAAGTCTTGTGGACTTGATTCTACAAGTGAGCCACAGACAGAGAGGATGCTTAGGGATTCACAGAGGAGTGGGGAAGATTTTTTGATTCATCATTTTTTTTGTAAAAAACTCATAATGTTATGGTGGTTTTAGAAGTTTCAGATGTTTTGTGACAAACAGAAATTGTATTTATACTTACATTAAAAATGCCAGTTTCAGAGTTTGCAGGGAAAATTTGAGTATTAACAGCATCTGAAGCACCTGAAAACAGAAAAATCTCTACCTTAAACCCCCAATACTTAAAAAGAAATCTTTAGACTTTAACAGGATTTAGAATTCTAACAGCTTTGAGGTAGGTTGATAATGCCATGAGGTAGTAGACAGGATATAAACCTCTTCCTTTTGCTGGTCACTGCTAGCTCTAGCTAACTCAGCAGCTTGCCAATCAGTGTTGGTTTCTTACATGACAGACTCTTCCTTTCCAAAGTGTTGATAGCCTGGGTGCTTACCTTCACCCTGAAACCTCCACTAGCTGGCAGGGAGATGCTCTTCAGAGAAGGGCACTGAAATGTCTATGGCCCAAAATGATTAATGGGGGAGGTAGATGTTACTACCTTCATTTTAAAGGCAGTGAAGCCAAAGGACACTGAAAAAGTAACCAGTGGCAGAAACAGGGTTCAAAACCACATTGCATGCATTCTCCTGCTCACTGACAGTTGCATTTAAATGTCCCTGCCACAACTAGTAGTTATGAATTTTAATTTTTCAATTTTTTCAAGAAATAATTTCAATTGTAAATAAAAGATGTTTGAAGAAGTTGAAACTGCAATGATGATTTTAAATTAAAGGGCTTTTTCTGAGGAGAAAAAAGGACCTTGTGTTAATAATTATGTGTATTATAATGGTAGCTTCACGCTTCATGCAAAAGCTGCCTTTGCAGGGAAGAATTCAAGATCCTGTAGGGTGTTAATCCAAGCAGACTAGACAGACAAAGAAATTATTACCCCCCACTTGTCAATGGAGATTTGGGGGATTAAAGCGGAGTTCCAGAGGTATGACCTTGAAGGAACTAAACCCAAATAATTCAAAACCCTGTTTAGTGCTATTAGCTACTAACATTATTCCTTTTGCTTTGGTAGGCTAAAACCAACCAAACAAAAATAACCACTGTACAACTGGTCATAACCAGTGAAAGAGCCACTTATGGAAGCATGATGACAATGCATCAAGCACTTTTTTCATTCCCCAGAGAAAACCCCAGGGACCTGCTGTTGCCTTATTTATGAAACTAAGGAGTTGACTGTTATGGGTGGGTATGAGAGATGTGAGCAACATATTTAATAGCGAGGGGTAAAGTCTTTTCTTAGATGAGCTGAGATAGCTAGAAAAAGCAGACAGTATTTTAGGCAGTCAATCCCTTCCACTGGTCAGCATGTCATAATTAGATGATAATGGGATTTCTAAGTATTCTTTAATGGCTTTTAAAACATTGCAAGCCATTCCCTCCCAGCTAAGCAGTTTGTTTCCAGCATTTATGTAGGCTTTGTTTTCAAATGGTAACAGAATCCCAGTGCAAGAGACTCCCTGAATACAAAACCTGGCACTGTGGCAAGGACTACTTGCAGGTTTGCACAGGCTCTTTGGTGTGAAGATTGAAACTCTTTGGCTTCACACTCCTGGATCACAAAAAAAAAAAAAAAAAAAAAGTATTCTGCTTCTCTGGAGTCTATTTATATGGCCCAGTGCAGTACTGGCTCTACGTGAGCTGGTTCCTGTGGTGGTAGCATCAGCTTATCATAATATCCACTGGAGCAAATTAGCGTATCAAGGAAAGCACATCAGCATAGGAAAAGATGGTCTGAGCATGACTGTACTGTTTCTGATTCAGCGCTGACTTGACTGTCTCCTCCCAGCTCTGCACAGTGCCTGTGGGATGGACATCCCCTCTGAGGACCAGAGTTGTCTCAGGGCTCTGAAGGCTGCTCCAGCAGGTCTCATCAAACCCTCCTGAGAAGGAGCCTATTTCTCTTCTTGGGCTGGCATTATCACTAGAGCGGCACAAAAGAGAGCTGGAGGCACAAAGCTCAACTACATTATGGGTGAGTGGACCCTAAAATTTTCTGCAGGATCAAGTTGCTTCTTCATCAAGTCATGTACATGGATACATTTGGTCTTGGACCCACTCTAGGTCTTCCTACACAGTACTGTATGTAGGGACAGGTAAGTGTATGGATAAGGTAACTACAGGTGACACTGCACACTGTCCAAAGAAGAGCATTTTCCTTGGTGGATACTTGACTGTGAACATTGCCTTCTTCTTGGCCCACCTAAACCATAGTATATGAACCTTCTGCCTGAAGGACAAGGTGAGCCCTATGTTACGCAATACCAGGAGGAAAGGTTTATGATGGTGAAATCTCTTGGCTCAACATCTTGGGGCAAAGTATCCTACACCTGATTCAGCACCTGAACTTCAGAAAGGTTAATTGGAAATTTTTTCCCTTTTCATTGGAAAAAGTTATTCACATGAATAAAAGTTGTATGCGTGCCTAAACACGGGAAGTTTCTTAAATGTCTCATTGAGGAAGGAATAGCTAAATTCCTTTAAATAACAATTGAAAGTTCGATTGTTATTGCTGTTATATTTTTTTTTAATAATTGGGGCACAGTATATCCAATTTGGAAGGGACTAGGACACATCTGAAAGAACATAAGAAATCTGACAGCAAAGATCCTGAGTTTTATATGCACCTCAGGGAACAAAATGAAAAATTTGCAGGTAAAAAACTGACTATATATCTGTGGGATACTTGCAACAGTTGTTTTAGAGAGTAAGAACGTCCTAAGACTTACCTCTTTTGCTATCTGCTAGCCTGTCTATGCTGTTGCCCTGTGAAAAGAGGCTGCTGGGCAACCACAAAGAGAAAGGAGAAGAGAAGGCCGGGATCCTCCAGTGTTATAAATTTCTTTTTCAGTAGATAAAACTACAGAGGATTATGGAAGCCAAAATGGTAGCTCCTGGTGTTTGGTGGTTTTTGAATACACTACCCATTATGACTGAGTTAGCAAGTAATTTCCCAGTTTATTGTGTTCAGCTCTTTTGTGTTCAGTGGCTTATGGAAATTTATGTGACATGTTCACAAAGGAAATAAAAATACTTCAATTGGCTTAATGCATCTAACATCAAGTTTATAGCAATTCTTTCAGTAAGTAAAAGTATGAGTTTACTGGTCAATATTGAAGTAAGAAACTGAGTTTGATTGCTAAATCATCATGCATCATGCATCATTCAGTCTGGTTACTTTGAAGGTGTCCTGATAAGTCCCACTGTAAAACAGTGTAGAGCATTTTGTTCACATCATAGGCCAGTGTTTTAACTGACACTGTAGTCAACGATTTAATTATACCTGTATCATGACCAAGTCTCAGGCTTTGAAAGAAAGCATACTAAGGAAATTTGGATGGAAACCTGTCCACCTATAGAAAACTTTGGTTTCAAAATAACAGCATGCCCTGTTAAAAAGTCATTCTGGTCAGGTCTGTTTGCGCTTTTGGGCCATTATTTGTAGTTCCAAGCAAGACTGCTTTAGTGCAAGTGAGCTATCAAGTCTTGCTCTATCCATCGGACAGGACTGACTAAGGCTTTTTAGCATCAGCCTTCACCCAGCTGTGGACTGCATCATACTTCCAGAAGCAAGGAACACCATGAGTGAGGAGCATAGGGGTGGGGGTGTATATTAATCCCAGTTTGGTTCAAACTGATGACCTCCCCAGACAAAAAAAAAAAAAAAAACAAACCAAAAAACCCAAAAAACTGAATGCAGACTATAATATCAACATATTTCAAGAGCCAAACAAAAGCAGTGCAGTGTAGTTCATTTAAATGCTTAGGGCTTTGGAAAAGCATATTGCTTTTAAAGGACAAATACACTAATAGAATTCCTGTTCCTTCATTCTCCTTTTCTGGGCAAGACCAAAACTAAGAGTTTTTTACCATCCTCTTAAGGAAGGAATGTCTTGTGGGAGACGCTTGTTAAAATCTTGACAGTTTGTCATTGCAATGCACCTTTCCAAACAAAACCACAGACCTTATGATTGCTCCATGGTGTTTAATGTGTAACAAGGAGTTCTGCTGCTATTGTAAAAATACCAGCTGACTTTTAACAGGACCATTAATTGATACTGTATCTTATTAGAACTCTTGTTTAAATGGCAGTAAAACGTTAAACATTCTTGAATGTATTAATAAAGAAGGGCAATTAGACACGCTTGTTTCAGGAGTCTTGATAAATTAATAAATCTTGAGTTAATTACAGTGCTGGGCACTGAGATTTATCTCTCAGAGGCTGCAATCATTACATGTTAAAAAGGACTCTTATCACAGTTAAGTACGTGTGTGCAACAATGGTTAACTGGTATAGTAAATCTGGCAGGAATAATTGTGAGGGATGACAACTTTACAGTTTATTCTCTTCATTATCTATCATTAATTTTTTCAAAGTTTAGGTGACATCAAGTTAACACTGCAATCTGAACATCTCCAGAGGTGTGAGGTGAGGTTTGGCCACCTATTTTTCTTCAGATCCTTTGGTATCATTCATTACCAGAGGATTTTGATCAGAACTAAGTCACATGAAATAACAGATGACACTGTACATAAACCAAAACCATGTCCCACCTACCATTTTCATCTCACTCTGTCTCTGAGGTTGAAGAGCAAAGAGATTAGACACATGGCTGAATATAGACCTGAAATGCTGACTGCTTTCTCATTGGAATCACTTGCCCTAGAACTGTATCAGTAAATACTGGAGGTGTTTGCTTAAATGTTGGTATGTACATGGTGACTAACCTTTCATCTAGCACTGTTTTTAGTAAATACATGTATTTTTACACACAAAGACTTTGATACAATACACCCTTGATAACATTCTGCAAATCTTTGTGCTACAGTTTTTATGCCTGTCTGCTGTAACCGGTGACAATGTTTTAGCTGATTTTTAAAGGTGCTTATTGATTTAATCTATACATTTATGGGTATCATATATCCAGTAGTAATGCTTAGTAACCTTTCTACTTTTACAACTGTTTCACTCTCTTTGAAACATTGAGTTATTCTCTTGAACTTTGCCTGTACTGGCCGAGACCCAATGGGACTGTTCTGCACAGTATAGGGTAACTAATATATGGATTATTTACTTTTCTATTTATCTGTTCAATAACACCCCACTCTCCCTCTGATCCCCATGAAATTCTCCAGAACTCATTGCTTTTCAGTCCTTGGTTTGTTAGGTGGAATTTAAAAAAACTTGATGGAAATACAGAAGGGAGAGAATACTGGCTCCAGCTGTAGGACACAAGAAGCCTGGACTCCATACCACTATTCCCCAAGCTTAAAAGCAAGATAAGTAATGTTTTGAAAAGATGTGTGTGGTTAGTAACACAACTGTTTTAACAGTCTACTTCTGACATGATGCAAACTGGAAATGAACCCATGCTGAGTACAGCTCAGAGAGTAAAATTCAATTTAAGGACATTATTCTGCCATGGTCATGCAATTTAAATCATACATGTTGCACCATCTTTTCATACACTTGGCTGATTCAGCATGGATTTGAAGCTGAAGAACAGTACAAGGGGCAGAACATAATCAGGAACCTTTCTTTTAACACTGTATGAAGAGAACCAAAGACTTTTATTAACATAACTCAAGACTCAGTGAAGGCAGATAAGTTATATTCCTCGGGAATAAGCATGGCAAAAATTGACCTATAAGCAATCACACGGAGATCACTTTTTATTAATTCTGCTCTTTGCTAGGCAACTGGCACATGACAGCAGGAGCAGGGAAGTGATTGTCCCCCTGTACTCGGCACTGGTGAGGTCGCACCTGGAATACTGTGCCCAGTTTTGGGCCCCTCAATACAAGAAGGACATTGAGGTGCTGGAGCTTGTCCAGAGAAGGGCAACAAGGCTGGTGAAGGGTCTGGAGCACAGGCCTTATGAGGAGCGGCTGAGGGAACTGGGGTTGTTCAGCCTGGAGAAGAGGAGGCTGAGGGGAGACCTTATCGCTCTCTACAACTACGTGAAAGGAGGTTGTAGTGAGGTGGGTGTTGGGCTCTTCTCCCAAGCAACAAGTGATAGGATGAGAGGAAATGGGCTTAAGCTGCACCAGGGGAGGTTTAGATTAGATATTAGGAGAAATTTCTTCACAGAAAGGGTGGTCAAGCATTGGAACAGGCTGCCCAGAGAGGTGGTGGAGTCACCATCCCTGGAAGTGTTCAAAAAATGGGTAGACGTGGCACTTTGGGACATGGTTTAGTGGGCATGGTGGCGTTGGGTTGATCGTTGGACTGATGATCTTAGAGATTCTTTCCAATTTTAATGATTCCTAGTTTTTACTTTCATTAAAAATAATCCAGCCACCAAGCCAGGAAACATGAAATTGCTATTCTCTCTTTAATTGGTTTAGTGGTGGACTTGGTAATGTTAGGTTAATGGTTGGACTGGATGATCTTAAAAGTCTTTTCCAACCTAAACGATTGTATGGTTCTATAAATACAAAAGCTTAAGTGAGTCTTTACTTCAACCATATACTAGAAAGGTAAGACTCTTAAATGAACTCTTACAATAGAAACCCTTATGAAAGGCAGTCAAAAGAAGGGTTGAAAATCTAGTTTCAATGTTTCATAGCAACCTTTTCCGTCAGTTCCTTTTAACCAGATAGTTATTTGTACTTGCATTCAATGAAGCCAGTGGATACACACTATATTTTTCTTTTGGTAAACAATTGCTTTACATGGGTATTTCTTTATTGGTGCTTCCAAGCTGGAGATTCCCTTTGCTGGGTTCCTGCAGTAACTGACAGTCAAGTCTGATAATAAACTATTGGTTTGCATTAGCTATTACTAAAGAAGGGCCAATTGTTTTTGAAGCCAGCAGAGAGATTTCTGCTCTCTCTCTCACTTTTTGAACACAATGACATTGCTTCAGTTTTATAACTGTCTCCCTGAACCTGGGGATCTGTCCCAGGAAGTTTACCTTTGAGAGGGGTGGATGAAGAATGATGATTATGACTCTAAATTAAAATCATTAGAGCCTAGCCTAGCAGAATGACAACAGTGTGGATAGCAACAGGGTCATTTCTGTAATGAGAAAGCCAGGACTATTTGTATTGTGTGGGTTTTTTATAATTAGAGAAGCAAATCTAAGCAATTTGTAAGGAAGTTAATTACTTTACAAATGTGCTCAGATTTGCTCATCTGCAAAGCTGTATGCCAAAAGATGTTTACCCAGGTCTTTCTTGGATTAATGGTGAGAGGCCAGGCGATCAGTGCAATGTTGGTGCAGTGCAGAGCTGTGGGAGGGAGCCCTGGACTCTCCCCGAGTGGGCGGCTGTGAGTGCACTGTACAGTACTGCCTCATGCAGAGATGTTAGAGTTCAATTTAAGTAGGCATCTTGTTTCTGTGAGTGATCACGTCTCCTGTTCCCCTGACTTTCTAAAAGGTGGGATCAGTAAACCCTTGCCTCATGTTGGGGCAGGGTACCACTTACTCAGTGCTGTATTTGCTCTGTTTAAGGCGGGAACTCCCCTTCCTACTGCATTGATGATCTTTGTGTCTTGCTGGCTGGCTGGATGGCTGGGATGCTTGGCTGGTCTCTGCTGTCCTGGGCACAGAGACAACTAGATCCCTCATGTTGAAAAATATGAGTTAGCCTGCAGCTCATCAGGCATCACCACGTTCTGTGTCTATTTGTTTCTATCTGCTTGTGTGGATACCTGTTTGAACACTGTTTGGGAGGAAAAGTTAGAGTAGTAATGATGGAGGTTACCATCCAATGCACTGTATTTAAAAGCCACAGTCCCCTGTTGGAAGCAGACCTGAGTGCAGTCTGGTGCTTCAACACCACCCAGAAACCAATTGGTTGAGCCGCTGCATGGACTCATCCAGGTACCATGGCAGCTTCCTCAGTCCTAACCAAGGAAGTCTGCACAATGCTAGCACACAGCCAGTGGGGCTTACTTGTAAGGTTATGATGCATCTTCATCCATATTTATCAGAGGGTCTGGTGATCTGCTGTTGAGGAGAACAGAAACAATAAGTATCAGAATTGTTCAGCTGAAATGAAACCAGCTGATGCCTCTCACAGACCATAGGACATTAACAAGTCCTATGAGGAGCGGCTGAGGGAACTGGGGTTGTTCAGCCAGCAGAAAAGGAGGCTGAGGGGAGACCTTATCGCTCTCTACAACTACCTGAAAGGAGGTTGTAATAAAGTGGGTGTCGGTCTCTTTTCCCAAGTAACAAGTGACAGGATGAGAGGAAACAGCCTCAAGCTGCACCAGGGGAGGTTTAGATTGGATATTAGGAAAAATTTCTTCACCAAAAGGGTTATCAGGAACCGGAACAGGCTGCCCAGGGAAATGGTTGAGTCACCATCCCGAGAGGTATTCAAAAAATGTGTAGATATGGTGCTTAGAGACATGGTTTAATGGTGGACTTGTCAGTGTTAGGTTTACGGTTGGACTTGATGACCTTAAAGGTCTTTTCCAACCTCCTAAATGATTCTATGATTCTATGGTTTTCTCCTTCCAATTAAAACCGGAAAGTGCCAATACCTCTGTCCTGTGAACTCAGGTTGTCCCCAATAGCTCTAGGATTTAGGTCCATCTCCAATGGCAACATCAGCTCAGGGCTCTCCCACTTTGTTACCTGGCCTGATCTGAGTTGTTTTACCTTTCTTTTCTTTGCCCACTTCTATTAAAAAGGGAATTATTACTTTCAACCCAAATGCTGAATAACAGTGTATTTAGCTGAAAAGTGGAGGAAGAAGAAAAGCTGTCTTCTATACCCAGTGCCAGAATTACTTGCTTTCAGAGGTGAAGTTTCTCTGACCAGCTCGTCATACTACATTCTTCTTCAACTTTAATTAACAATTCATTTTAAAACAGAAAGGCTTGAGCATTGATTTTCTTTAAAGCCTGTATTCCTTTACACAACACCTCTTCCCTTGCCTAATGCTTCCTTCAGCTTAGCCACCAAGGTAATGGCTCTCTGGGACAGTTTTCCAAAGCTCTGACAATGTCTTTTCTAGCTGTATGCGTGATTTCCATGTCAGATCTGACAACTCCCTATTTCAGATGAACCATCCTGCTGATAACAGAACAACAAAAATGAAACATCACTAAATGCATGGGGAAAAAAAGAGGTCACAAGTGTTCATGCTTTAGCACTTGTCTTAAACCTTTGCTTTCTTCATGTCACTTATAACTTTGTACTGGCTGTGGCCTCAAAACTGATCTCACTTAATTTCTGCCTTAGAAGGTAGCTTTTAAAGTGAGATGATTGTGCGAGCAATTTTCTGCCTGCTTGGGAAATATTCCCAGGCAAGTAGCCCTTTCTTCCAGCCAAAGTTAATGCAAAAATGGACCCGTTGTGGTGCTTTTTATTTTATACCCAAAGGAATAGTATATCTTCAACAGGGACAGTGCTGTCCCGAGCACTCACTGCTGTCAGGTCCTCCAGATGGTGCTGGAGTGATGGTGCCAAAGTAAAGGTTAAAATTAAGAGCTTCTAAACCAAGATTAGTTCATTAAGGGGGCTCCATCCCTGAGGTACTGGAAAAGAAGTGGAAAAGGAAGGTGATGATGGATGTGCATCAGGAAGGGAGCCACATAACCAGGAACAGGACTCGCTGCTGCCTGCAGTGAGACCTGCACGGCCACAGATCTACGATGGACTTATGCTACATGTGTGTGGTGTATGCTGTCCATATGCCACATGTAGGGTTTGGGATGAAATCTGTGCAAGCCGCCCTGATCCCCAAATCCTCTCACCCAGATTACTAGAGCAAGGACACATAAGTGTGAGGGCCACACTGATTTGAGTGGCGGTGTTACTTCAGCCTGTGTGTGGTTTTCTGTCATGCCACTCTGTGATGTTGAACTCAGAGTTTGGGAGAAGCAGAGCTGTCACACTGCAGGGCACAGAGTTCCCTTGAACAGCCATCACAGCTTCCCCTCCTGCATGTGACATGTGGCATACACCATGTCAGATGGCGCTGAAAGGAGATTTTCTTTATAAAGCCTCAGCAAATTTGCCCTCTAGGAGCTGCGCGCATCCATTTTGGAGTCTGCAAGGGAGAATGCAAACTTTGTGCTGTGGTCAGAGTTCCCTCAGGTTCTTCAGATCTGCCACATCTGGCTGTCAGGCCGACATATGGAGCACTCACATATGTGTGTGACTGGCTACAAGTGTCTTCCACAGGTATCTTCTTAAGTACACCAGTGTAGCTGTGAACACAGCTGAGAAGCTTTGTGCCACAGTGAAGGAAAGTGAAGCAAACCTACCTACTGCATTTGCAGCAATGTAGCAGGGGCATTTCTTTCAGCCAGGAGACCTCCTGTGGGACTAGTAAGAATTAATCCACTTTTAAAAATAGCACTCTTTTGTGTAATCTTGGAAGTGTAATTTTTGCTGGGCACGGAGTCCAGACTCCTAGAAAGATGAGTGATAAGCCCTAATAGTTGCATGCTCTTAGGAAAACTGGGTGTCAGCTAGGGAAATTTTCTCCATTAAATGATGAAGCTGACATTTACAGCATGCTGTGGTAGACAGTAATGTACCTGTTGAAGGAAAGCCAGACTGAAACCTGGTGGAAGCTGGTGTGTCCCATACGTCAGAGGACTTGTACCCACTTCACAGGGTCACACTGGTCCTGCCTGGAAACAACTTTAGAATTCCACAGTGATCACATATAATTGCAATAAATGAATTCACTAATGTCCCTAAAACCACAATGGACACTGGCAAAACAGACAGATGTTTGATGTAATAAAAGTTAAGCTGCCTCTTGTCATCTCTCTGTCTGTGAAAGGTTTCTTACTCCATATTCTGTGGGAGAGCCATTTGAGGTCTCCACTTAAAACCAGACTGAAATGTAATCTATACCCTAGATAGCCATCAGCAGGAAGGTCTCCAGACAAATTAACTAGGTTAAAAGAGGAGAACATTCACCTTAAAATCAAATTCACCATACACTTTTGGTCCTGCCAACAAGCTGGTCAGTTTGAAACAGTAGCCAGGAGCAAGAGAATCTAGATTTATTTCAAGACATCTGGAGTTATTTGTCCTTTTCTTTGGGTTATGTTTCAGAATTCACAGCCACTGAAATTCAGGCTTATGCACATGGTCCATGTAAGCTGTTTTGTACCGCACATGGAGAACGAAGACCAATTCCACGCGCAGCCACTATCCTTTCCTGCAAAAGTCCTCAAACATAAAGCTGTTATCAACAGCTTTATTTCTCATTTTATACTGCCAAAATATTGCGTACTGCTCCTTAGAGCTGGATTTCACCTCAGATCAGGGCACTGCTATTATTAGCTGTATGGTAGCCAGGCAGCAAAGAAAAGAGGTATTGATGATTTTCTATGATGCAGGTCATAATAGTTACCTAGGTATTTAGCTTAATACTAACTCATCAATATTTATGCACAAACAAGTTGATTTGATTAAATATACAAAGAAAAATTCAGTTCCTGAATGCAAGGATTTTCTTTTCCTTCAAAAAATGGCCAGCTAATCATTCAGAAACAGTGTTGTTTAAAATTATGTGTCTGCCCTGGTGTGCTGAGAAGTATGAAGCAATGACATCTGCAGGGCCATGTCCTCTTCCTTCCCTGGATGACCAAGCTGTAAAATGTAAGGCTTCAATCTGTGGGGCAAAATTAACCTGAAGTTTAGAACAGAGCAAAGATTGACGCTGAGAGCAGCATTTTTAAAATCTCATTATTTCAAGCTGCATAGATGTAGGGTTTTGATTCAAGGCCAGTGCTGGTTTCATTGCTATTGAAAATCAGTCAGGCTTTGAGTGTAAGCATCTTTTTACAAGAGATTGTAATAATGTTATCAATATTCATACTGAGAATTTATAACTAGTTTCACAATTTTCAGAACCTTTAAGAGTTATTTACCTTCTGAATTCTGCTGTTAAAAACTTCTGCAAATTGCTACAGATCTTTTAAAAACCCCAGCCTCTTATTCATGGTTTTACATTGGCAGCAGTCAAATTCTCTGTGCTATAAGCCTTCTGGGCATTACAAGTTAATGGCTGAAACTGAGTAGCAGTAAAAGAATGATTAATGGAAAAATCTCATGTCTCCCTATCAAAGCTGAGTCAAGAGCTATGCCCATATAGCAGCAGTTACAATATTTCTCAGCCTTGCAATCTCCAGACAATGAAAAATGGCATCTTCCCTTGATATTGACTCTATTATATGAGAAAATTGTGCTTTAAATGAGGATAAATATTGACATATTTTATTATGGAAAATAAACTCACATTTGAGTCAACATGCCACAGCTATCTTTAGTGAGTTATTGTTTAATCATTATTTAAATTTTGGGTTTATTTACTAGGAAAAAAAAAAAAAAAGGCACTTGAAAAGCAGATAGTTTAAGAAGCCCAAGCAGCACCAAAGTAACCAGAACCCAAACATTTAAGAAGCGCAGAAAGTTGAGAGTGACACAACTAGGAAAAATACTGTGAAGGGGGTTTAATGAGAAGGAATCATGACACTTTAATACCTCTCAAAACATGTGCCATTAGCTTTGGGTTTAAAATGTTTCATGTAGGCAGTTTCAGAAATGATGTGGGTGAGGTTCCCAGGAAACCGCACTAGACTTTGAGTCTCGTCAAACCCAGGGAAGCTTCAAAAGGTCATAGCTGGGTGAGCATCATGCAGTTGTCTCAAAAGGTATCATGGCGCTGGTGATGGCTCTGCCACAAGCCTGATGAACACAGAAAAAGAGTGTCTGTTGTGGGATATAGTGCTGTCCAGGGGTCCTGGATCCAAACATAAGGTTACAGAACAGGGGGTCTTCAAACTTGGGAGACACTGTATTATATTGATGGTATAAGCTAGACTCTGAGTTTGCCGATAACACTGGGATCTTTTCCATTGTACTATTGCTCACTGGCTTTCTCTTCTTTCCCAGAAAAAGGAGTGTCTTGTCTTGCCTTGTCTTGTTTTGTCTTGTCTTATCTTATCTTAATTTACTGTATTATTTTGTTTTATTTTATTTTATTTCATTTTGCTTTATTATTTTATCTTATCTTACTTAATTTTATTTATTTGTGCTATCATTGGAATTGAGCTGGAAATGTTTCCACCACACAAAATGCTTCATGGTTTTGAAAACAAAGCCCTGTTTTATATAGAAAATGACCCTCAATCCCTTGGTGTTTTGTGTGCAAAAAGTGAGCAATAGCTACTCTGCCCATGTCCTGTGGATTAAGGCACTCAGGATGCAGGAGTTCAGTGCTTTTGTGATTACTGGGCAGATGACAGATCTGAACTGGCTTTTTCTAGTTTACTGATTTGTCCTCAAACTACTTTCAGTCTCCCACTCTTTGAGCAGAAATAGGACCCTTGTCCCGATCTTTGCTGATAGATCTTTCCCTGGAACTAGCACCTCTCTGTAATCCCAGAGAGGTGCTGTCATTTGGACAGCATCCTTTCTCTCCTCAATCTATAAAAAAAGGTATAATTAAAGACATTTCGAGCTCCTTGGAGAGCATGAGTGCTCATTCCTAGCTGGCAGCATCCTCGCTCTCATTGGAGATGACTGTCAAAAGAGAGAAATGGCAGCTGCAGAGTGGAAGGTGAGCTTCCATGTAAGGAGTCCCTAACTCTGAAAGGCTTTGAATATCAACACACAGACCTGGAGCTTGATTCTCTTTAACAACAAGAGGACCACAATATTTTGTTTTTAGGACATGTCAAGATCTACAGCATTTCCTCAACAAATTGCAACAGAAACCTGGACAGAGAAATGGACTCTGCGGTGAGGTTCAGGTGAATAACCACATGGCAGTATCAAGTCTTGTAATTGCTACAGCCTCCAGTAAAATTAATTTGTAAGCCATTGGCTTTCTAAAGGCCACATGTCTAAAATTACTCTTTTTTTCCCCTTTGTGCCAAGATACATTCTTTCAAGAAAAAAGTATTGCTAAGCAAAGGGCACCTGTCTAAAATTACTAAGGCTCAAGTAAGAGATTTGCAGATCAACTTTGCTGCCCTTTTCCCCTTGCGGTAAAACTATATGCTTTGCGTACTGAGAACAAGAGAACATGCCCTTGCTTTGATTTGTGAACTTTAAAACATGCTGAAAAAAATATCTGGGAGGAACTACCATGCAAAACTGTCCTTCAGCTGTGAAGGCTTTATTTTTTCTGGTTTCTTAAAAAGAAAATGAGGACATGATAAGCATATCTGTCTTTATTTATTCTTGTGGTCCTCTGTTTTTCCTCAAAATAATTATTGCAAGGATTTATGGATTTATTTACACCATTTATTGATTTACACTCTAGGCAACACCAATATATTTCCAAAAAGGAAAAAAAAAAAAAAAGATTTCACAGTTGAATTTGTTTATTTCAGTTGTATTTAGACCCAGTCAGAAAACAGAATTTACAACCTGCATGGAATTGTAGAATATCTGTATTTCATTTTGGTCTTTACTCAGTATAGAAAGACTAACTATCATTGGTGGAATAAAATGCTGCAGGATAGTTTGATTTAGAAATACCTAAACATTCTTTATTTTGACATTGAAGTTGAATACAGTTTTTTGCTGTGAAATAGCCATCTGCCTACCTCCTCTCTATATGTGTCTTCTCTTGTGTGACTTTAAACTGGAAAAATGTTAGCTGTATGACACATTTTTCCATTGAAAATAATAATCTTAGAAGAACAGCTTCCATCAAAATACATAATTGCCAAATCATGCTCATTAGGACCCTGATTACATCATAGGGATAGTAAAAGTAAATTTTTCTTCAACCTGATTGCTACAACTGGTGTAAGAAATCCAGGAAAGACTCTGTTCAGATGGGCATGACCCATCTTCTCTCACATCTCAGAACTTCACCATTTGTCAGTCTGCAATATGCATCTGCAACCTCTGCAATGTCTCATGTGCCGGATCTCAACCAACTTAAATCACAGCTCACAGTGTGGTCACTGTATTTGCTGCAGTGTTAAACTGCCAAAAGACAAGAACAGCTATGCAAGGCCAATGAAGGTACTTTGTGTTCTGGATTGCTGCAACATCTTTTTCAACCTATAAGGAGAGGAACATAAAAACAAACAAACAAAAAAAAGAGTTTGGTTAGTTGGCATTATAAAACAGATGACAAAATACCTTTTCCTGATACTGATAAAACCAGTCATAAAAGTAAGCAAATGCTTTTGGCTTTTGCAGTAGATCTGTCATATTCAAGTGTTCCCAGTGTTAGTCCTTACCTGGTGCATAAACCACTAAAAAGCTGGTTCCTGAAATCCTCTGTAATGGAATAGATCATCAGGTAATAATGCCTCCATTTTTACTACAGTTTATTCTGTGATAGTATTTTGTTTATTATATTATTATATTTTGTGATATGACAATATGACAATTTTGTGATATGTGAATATGATTATATTTTGTGTATTATGACACTGCTTTGTTCCCATGATAATGCCAGCAAAAATTGCTGTGCATTATTGTACATTACAAATCACTTTTCCAATAAAAATATATTTGCAATTGGAAATATCAGGAAAAAAATGCAAGAAGGTACACACCTTGGTTGTTTTTAGCATATGTTAACCATTGCCACTCTATGCTGTGCATGAAAATTAAAAGTACAAAACTGAGGACTGAGGGTCAGTGTTCTAAGTGTGCAGCATTGCTCCACAGTTTAGAGATTGTCTAGTCTGCTGATATCCTTCAAACATGTGATAACTCTTCAGCTACTGTAATCAGCTGAACTATGGCAATTGACTCCATTGCAAGATTTCTGCTCCAATTCAAATTGTTAAATTTCCCTTGGCTGGAGATTGTTGTGGATCAGTCTCTCTCTTGCTCGCTCTCTCTCTTGCTAAGACAAATTCTCTCGTGGTGCAAAATGGTGCAGCTTTATGCACATGAGTTCTTTCTCCAAACCAACTGTTCCATGAAAGCAAGCAAACAGCTTGAAAATCCAGAGGCTGCTTTTCTTCCCCAAAATAAAAACAAGTCTTTCTGTTCATCCCAGTGTGTGCATCCACCTGAAGGAAGAATTTAGCTCCAGTTAAGTCAAAATCAGTCTAATTTTCTAGAAGTATATGTACATGTTGCTCTTGCAAAGTGTGTGTGTGTCAGGTAATGGTGTATATACTTGTATCTGCTTGTTTTGGATGCATGAGTCAAGCACATGTACTTGAGAAGCTTCCAAATTTTGCACAAATACAGATTCTCCAAGGAGTTTAGCAGCCACATCAGATACATAAAAGTGATGTTAGGGCAGTATTGTTACCTGGGTTTAAAACAAAGCAAAATAAAACTGCTTTGCAGGTTGTTTCTTTTTCCTTCATGCTCCCTACAACTCTGTGAAAAGTAACCAAAGGCACAAAACCAGGCTACAGCCACTGACATGAGAGATGGCTCAAAGTGTGACAATCAGTGGAGCTGGGAAGCATTTCTCTCTCATGAAGTAATGTGTGCTGATAATCCTAGATACCCTTCAGCAGGAAGAACAGCTTTTTATAGGGCTCAATTTTCTTCTTTGAATGAGATTTTCTGGGTGCCTGGGTTACTGTGAACCAATAGGAGACATTTTCAAAGGCACCTCAGGCGCCAAGGAGCTCAAAGCTAAAGAGACTTGGTGGTTCCTGGATCCTTGAGGTGCTTCTGAAATGTTCTCATTTAAAAAAAAAATTAAAAAATTATAGAAAAACCTAAAAACATGAGAAATAAATCCAAGCACTTGTATGGGAAAAGTGATATGTGGTGTGGGAACAAGAGGTGCAGCAACAGGAAAGAGGTCAGTGTTTTAAAGCACAGATTGAAAACATTACTATTATTATTTTTTTTTTTTTTTACAATGACCTTTTGAACTGGAGATTGCAGATAATTAAATAATACTGTTAAAATAAGATATAAAGGTTCTCCCCATGTATAGTGGCAGTCCCTGCAATGCTGGCAGCAGCAGACCGTACCCAAACCATATGATTCCCAGGGAGCCCTGTCTCCCCTTACAATGCTCTGCAAAAGATGCTGCAGGTCCATGAACAGTTTGCATCACATCTCCATGCTCTTGGATTTCACTCCATTTTCAGTGTGTTAGCTCAGCTTTACAGATTTGAGCATTGGCGCCTGGTGTGGTTATGACTCTGACCTGGCACACTCACCCGCTGGCTTTGGGCACAGAGCGCGTTGCACCCAGAAGGAGTCAGTAGCTGATCCAGCAGTTGCCTGCTGTTTATAGGAACTGCTCGTGATCCCACAGTAAATTGCCAGAAAGCTGCTTTCATGACAGACCACATTCCTTTCCCCCTCATCGCTCCCCTCTCCACACAGCGTAGCTGGATTTCCAATTATGGTTGAACACTGATGTGTCTTTTATGCCCCTTTTATTTTTGTTTCTAACCTCAGAAGCCATTGCCAACCTGCTCTTCTCTTAACTAACCATATTCTTCCCTCATCAACATGAACAAGTGCGGCACCATTGAGCCCTGTGTAAATAGCCACAGTGACATCTGAAACAACAGAAATGTTAGTATTCACTTGATGGGGGTTTTTAACAACATGCTTGGAGATGTCGAGGGTTTGCTTTACATCTGCAGCAAATTCACTATGTGATCTGTTGATGGGTTGCAGATGGCATCATGAGCCACTGCTTGCAACAGAAGTAACAACCCTGGTCACATTTTACCACATTAAACAATTTACTTGGGTGGTAATTACATAGCAATTAACTTTGCTGCCTCACAAATGTTATGTGAGCAGTCTGTCTTTTTCAGTTTTTTCTTCTCTGTCAGCTTCAGTCTTTTATCTATGGCTGGGTACAAGTGTTCCTGCCAGAATAAGCTATTAGGAAATGAGGGCCAGCCATGATCTCTTTGGGAAATAATGTCTGCTCCTCTGGGCAGGACTGGGAGATGAGATACCAGGGTATTATTTTAGCTACCACTGGATTACTGTTAGCACTTAAAGGATGGGCTCCGTCTTGATCGAAACATTTGATGTCTACTCAAAAATCTATTGCCCAGTCTCCTCCTTCAGTCACTGGATAGACTAGTACCTCAACAGGGTGATTCACTCCAGCTGTCTTGTGGTGAGGTGAATTTCCTGAGCTGAACATAGAGGTGATGTGAATAAGATGCTTCTTTTAGATAACTATATGTTAGGTGAAAGGAGCCCTGTTCTGCATGGTTACAATCCTAAAAGTTCTAAAGAGTATACAGGGTGTGGAGAAAGTCTTTACACTGAGAAAGAGCTTAACCTACCTGTTTTAAAAAGAAGATTTGTTTACAGGTGATAAGACGAAGTGGCTCTCTAGTATTACTAGGCTTTATAACTAAGAAACTTACAGTGGAAACATTTGCGTGGAACTGAGGGTGATATCAATCACTCTGTGGTGCTCTGTGGTAGATTCCTGAACACTTGACATGAAGACTGGGCACCTTTCCAAAAGATGTAATACATATAAATGATGTGCTACATATTAATGGACTGAGTACTCTATGGACACTTTTACATTGGATGGCCATTGTAATCTTTCTGGAGCAAAGTCTGTGAAAAATTTCTTACATATATATTTTTTGTGTACAAGTTTTGCTGTACAATTTTTTTTGCACAGCTTGATGTCCTGGCAATAAAAATACATACAGAATCCTTTGGAAACATAGACTATCCAATGTTGATCCAACCATAGGTTCTGGTCCTTAGTCTGTAAATCTTTAGGGCATATGACACATCTTTGTTGTGTTAACATTTTCCTCACTGAAATTATTAACAATCATCTTCAGAGAAGAAAGTTGATCACAGAGGAAATTGTTGCATGACGACAGAAGCCATCCAACCTCCATTCTGCCAGGAATTTCCATTGTGACTTTGACTCACTCAGGTTTAGCACTTCCAATGCTTTTAAGATTCCTTTTGAAATTAGTAGGAGGCTGATTCATAGCTGAGCTTCTGGCTATATAGGCTGCATATAGACTTTCTACTGTAAGAGTGTAACTATGCCATCGCTACTTGTTTGACATCTACACTCAACAATAAGCTACTGTGGCTGGCTGTTATCCACAGCTGCCAGACCTTTGCTCCCTAATCAGTCAAGATAGAATTAGGCTCAGCTCATAGTTTGGCACCTTCAGTAGGAGATCTGAATTTGATTTTTTTTTTCCCATTCCTCTTCTCTTTCTACAGAGACTCTGATCACATTATGTGTAGACACTTCTAATTGCAGATACAGCTTTAAGTGCTACTTTAGCATAACTAAAAGCCAACTACACAGGGCAGCCACACTTGATAAGTTTCTTTCAAAGGCTTTGCCATTTCGAACAAAGTTACTGGACATTGTGGAATTGCCTACATTGTACAGAATGGACTGTAAACTGACAGATTTTGCAGTATGGAGGAAAGATGGCATCTGCAGAAGACAGGAGTTTAAAGTCCATTAAAAGTCAGTAACATTGTTGTTTTATAATCTCCTCATGTAGCTTTTACTATCCCTGCCCATCTGTTCTGACAGAACTTCTCTATGTTCTGAACAAAACCCTGAATACGATATTTTTCTAGTGCCATAAACTTAATATAATCTAAGCTTTGATTACAGTGGGGTTGTGGGTTTTTTTACCTGTGTTTAGACAATTACTGTGCCAAAACTGCTGTAAAGCAAATTCTGTGCTGACTGCTTAGAAAACTAGACAACTTCCATTTTTCTCCTTTTCTAATATTTAGCAACTGTCATTTAGCTCTGTGCCATATGGAAAAGAGCAGTCCAGCAAAAGCTGTTAATGTTATTTTGATGATATCTTTCCATCCCTGACTATCTTACTTGCTATACCAGCTGCTGGCAGCACTAAAATGCAACTTCTAACAGTTTTTAGAGTTGTTATTATTATTATTATTATTTTCCTAGTGTGACACACACAGCAAAAAAAGTTTTTTTAATAGACAAGTTAATGTGCAGCTGGAACTTCCTTTGTGGCATATTTCTTCCAAAATTTCAGGAAGCTTCTCAGATTTATGCCAGACACAGGTCTGGGAAGGGGCTAATATTGCTGCGATAAGCTAAGCTACTTGAGCCATCACTGCTGATGCAGACCAGAGTTTTTCCTAGTTTATATACAGGACTGGCCAGGAATTTTTTGTGGAAATAACTGTGTTACAGAAAATCCAGTTCTGGCAAAAGGGACCTTGCTAGATTGGGCCAACTAAACAGAAAATTCTCATTTGTTAAATTGAACTGAAATTTTTCATGTTAGATCATTTTGAGATTAATCCATGCTTGCCTAAGATTGTGGCAATATTTAATAGATGTTATCTGATAAGTACTTTTTGCTACTTTCCTTTTTTTTTACAGACCAGCATTTCCTTGCAGGGTAGGATAGACATCCTAACGTACAATGAATTAAGGTTTGTGTTGTCTTAAAGTAGTTTTGACTTGTACTAGCTTAGTATCTAACCAGGCAATATCACTTAGGCCTTGTACAGTGAAAACCAAGAAATTACCTCACCTTCTAGATACTTATGCGGCCTTCATTAATATAGTGTAAGGTCACTTCACTATCTTCCTTCTCAACCTCCATGAGAGGCAGAAAAATGCTAGTATTGCTGTTTCACATGTGAGGATTGAAGGCCAGTTCACAGACTTGCTCTCTGTACATGAGTGTGAACTGAAATAGACAGCAAGCTGTTCTGCGTGCTCAGCTAGCTGCCGAACTGATTGTAACGACCGTAAGAAGGAGTTTAGGCTTAAACCCCGTATTTGCCAAATAGCTGGCAGAAGTAAGAGAAATGCAAACTGTTTTTTCACTTAGGCCAAGTTAGCTCTTCATGGACAGGGGAGCTTCAAATCCAACCTCTGCTTGACTTGGAGCAGGGCTTGAGTGTCAAGTCTCCCTTCTCCAAAGTGAGTGAAAAAACCAGTCCTTCTTCTGGAAGAGTTCCACTTTATCTAGAAACACTCCTCACTGTGGCAGCATCTGGACCTGTGGTGGTACATCCTCCCCGCCCCCCTGTTTTTTCTGTTCTGTTTTTCCCCTTTACTTCATCTGCTTTACAATCTCAGGAATTCCAGGCCGCAGCTTTTGTGTAGCGAGTTGGTCAGTTAAGCGCCCCTTAATTGTACCAGAAACTCCTACATGGCTGGAGCAGAGAGCGGCTCTGTTCTTATCAACATTCATATTATGGCTAACGAGGGGAGCGAGAACAAACAGCTACCCCGGACAGCCTTGAAACAGGGTGGTATCATCGCTGCTGGAATTCCAGCAATAAGCCAACCCGAATTGTGGCTCGGATGGAAATTTACTGGTGATTAAAGTCAATCATCTCACAATCCTATAAACGGCAGTCCTAAGCGAGGCCCTTTGAGCTCTCCCGGACCGCTGCGGGCTGCACCAGCATCTCCGTCCGATTGAAATGTCTCTCGGAGTCAGCAAAACTTAGCAGATTCCGAAAGTCTGCTGCTACCAGAACTCCATTGCCGGAGATAGACAACGGAGCCTGGGCTGCTGATATTCTTCACTCCTCAAACTCTACTCCCGGCTGCTGAGAAATGCCAAGGCATTAGACATGAGTATTTCACTAAACTCGAGGGGAATTTTTAACAGGTATACTATTTTCATATATGCATTTATAGTTGTAAGTGTGCATGCATGAATCAATTTAAGTACTTTTGTAGATGTATGATTTAATTTTAAAAGGAGTTTTATATTGCTCTACTATTCTTATAGCATTACTCTCCTAAACTGTTGACCAAGTCTGAGACTAAGACTAGACCTAGCTGCACCTCGGCTCCTTTCTGAGAAGGAGTTTAGAAAGCAAGGGGGTCTAGTCTAAACCTCGTGACTCAACGGGAGGGCCCCCTTGCTTTTATTCGATATATACGCAATGCTTTTATGAATCATTTTAACTCGTTGTGATTTAATTCTCTTTTATGTGCTTCTGTGTAGTAATAGAGTGAACCTTGCCATCTTCGAATCTGTAACTAAGTCACTGCTTTGATCAATTTTGTCTAATCACTTTATTAATCATTGATGATTGAGTGCTATTAAAAATACTATAATCAAATTCTGCAATTAGCTACAAGTAAATTCTAACTTTTACTAAATCAAACTGTGTAAAGTCACTCATTCATAGTGAATCGACATAATCAGCAGGATTCACAAACCTGCATTCATGACAGGACCCCACTAATTCAGTGAAGGACCACAACTGTTGGGATGACTTTCTCTTACTCCCTGTGACCTCCTGAATACTTTCTTACATTATACGAAGTTGTACAGCCTCATGAAGACAAAATAATAGTCTGGTGACTCAAGAACCCTCCTGGAGCTGAGTCATGATACCATGTTCCTGCTTTGGTCTGGAAGAGTGAAAAGCCATGTTTCTCCTGACGCAAAGATAGGCTGTAATAACTGGGTCATGGAGGACAGAAGTGGCGCCAGCCCTGCTGTCAGACTGCTCACCACCTTGGGCCTCAGAGGTGTGGGGACAGAGAGTGGTATACAAATTGTGAATGCAAATGAGGTTTTTCAGATCATTAGGTCACTTTCCACATCACTAGAAAAAGAAATGTAGCTGCTGGAGGCACTTCCCTGCAAAAAACTTAGGTGCCTTCAGGGTAGGCAGAAACTGAGTGGCAGGTTTGAAATTTCCATGATATTAAAATGTTGGACTTTTTCATCTAATGGCCTGAGGTCAATCTGAAAAGTTTAACCAACCTGCTTTAGAAGCAGGTTGGTTTCTCATGTTGTTGGTTAATACCTTAAACGAAAAGGACTGTAACACTATGCTTGTCTGTGGTCTTTCTGGAAACACTTCAGAATAAGACTTTGTCCCATAACTGTACACTAAGAAACTTCCTCTTCTACTGTGGTCTAACCACCTTACATGGCTGAGATTTATAGATGGAGCTAAAACATAGGTGTGACTGCTAAGGTGTCAGTTTGGAGATGGGGTCACAGAGCTATCCATAGTGCAGAGCAACCTGAGCTGCTTCCTGCACTGATGATACCAATGCTATACAAAAGGTGGGCATGGGGAGCAGAAATGAGCATCTAAGAATTTGGCTCTCCTCCTCTTGATTCCTGACTGCTGAAGGTGAAAAATCTTTAACTCACTCTGACATAGCTTCAGAGCAGCTGAGAGAACCAGGATATCATCAAACCTGTTATGAAAATTCAATTTCTCATAGATCTTTTCCTCTACCTGAGAAATCCCAGTTAAGAAAACCTGCAAGACTGCTCTGCAGGGGAGTAGAAAAAGAGTGAAGAAAATAATGGGAGCCACATGAGGAGAGTGATATGCAAGGAAAAGCTTCATTCTTTGGTTTTCATGCTGCAGTCAGCCAGCTTAGCTGTTTGTCCTCTAAAATCATAAGAACATGAGTCATAGAATAATTCAGGTTGGAAGGGAACTTAAGAGGTCATCTGATCCTATCATATGTGTCTTACACCTCATTCGGACATTCTCCTGACCTAAGTGTGGCAATCTGTGAAATAACATCCTTGTTATTAGGTGTCACATTGTAACTACATTGCAGTGATTTGCATCTCTTCAATCTGAGACATAATCCTGAAGATTTTCCTGCTCTGGCAAAGGAAATACAGCCTCAGTATTCATAAAAACTTAGATATTAAAATAGTGTCAAGTAATCTTTTAACTGCAAACAGTGTGGTCATGGGATTCTGTGTGAGAAGAGTGGGAAAGGGCAATAAGGATTCAGATCCATGTTATGCATGCTCCCTATTGTATACATGGCCAGAGGAAGAAAGTTATGCATGCGTGACTGCTTAGTGGCTCCAATTCAGAAACATTAAAAAAAAGCACATGTGAACTCTAAACACATGAGAGTCTTTGGCCTTAATCTGAATTTTCTCAGTGATGCCTCCTATCGTGTCTGTATAATTTATGCCTAATATCTTTAAATAATCTGCATATATAAGAGGATACATCTCACACATAGAGTAACCATTATTCTAACCATGTGGTAGAAGGCATTACATGTCTGTGCATTTGCCCATATGTTTTGTGAGTGCAGGTTGCTGTGTAAGTGTATATTATTTCATTCCCTCATCTGCTATAGAACTGAGGGTACTTTAGAGATCTGGTAACCTTACATTCATGCCATTTAAAACTGAATAAAGCCCAACAAAATAATATAGGAAATTATGCAGTGCCGGAGGAAGAGGGACAGGCTGGCTACATTCCTTATATTCATTAAGAGGCTTCTGTTCCAGGCTTCAAAAGTGTAAATATGATGAGCTCTCAGAGGAGTCAATGAATGTTGAACTGCATGCAGGGTCAAAATAAAGGTCTGTCTAACTCAGCATCTCTCCTGGTGATCTTGTGCTCAGTGTAGGACAAGCAAGATATTTTTGGGACCATGCAAGAGGTTCAGGAGAAACTCCTTATAAGAAGAGAATCATTCACTGGCTCAGTCTTTTATATGGTGTTTGCTGAAGCAATTAGTACAGGTCATTTTGGGGTAAGGCATGGAAGGAAAAAAGGGGACATACCCTGGGGTTCTCCTCTTGTTCTCCTTCACCCTCTTGCTTAGTTTTCAAACAAGCTCCTTTGCTGAAGAAGCAAAACCAAACACAAGAACAACAAAAGCAGCACCCCACATAGGGCCTCTCCTCAAAGTACATCTCTGCTCGGCTACTTCATTTCTTCATCACATTCCCTCTCAAAACTCTCCTTGCCTGCTAGTTTCCAAGATCACAGTTTCTTTGTTCTGAGTCTTGACTTGTCCTCTGCCCCTTGGAATACAGGGCTGTTGTTTTATTGGGTTTGTACAGTGCTCCTGATTAGGGGATGCCTAGACAAGGTATCCCCTAAGGCCCTTTCTTCTTTCCTTATCTCCACCTGACAACTCAACTTCTCTGAGAGGCCTTGAGGTGAAAGTAGCCTCCTGGTCCTCCTGAAGCTTCCTGGACATAGTCCCTTCCAGCATGAATTACTCCCTGATTTGGGGGATTTTTGAGGGCTGGATTCAGTGATGAGAGAGAAGCCATTAGCTGTATCTTGCCCCGGTTTCTGCACCTCGGGACCAATCACTCCAGCTTGTGATGAAGCACAGCCTCATCACATCATGCCAGAGTCTACCATGTGGTTGCTTACATCTGCTGAAATTAACATAGGGCTGGGTTCAGTTGGCCAGACATTGACACCAGCTGTATTTAGTTCTCACAGCCTTGGCAGGTGCAGTAATTCGGTGAGGTTAACCACCAGTTAAAGGGATGCAGAACCCACTTCTCATGTTTCAAGCTATTGTATTTTGTGTGGTAGGAAATGTCCCTTCTATCTATATGGTTATTGATCATATCATTAAAACGTAACAGTGGCTGGAAACCAGAGCTATGTGAAAGCATCAGCAGTTTTATTTCCCAGAGATATTATCAAGAAATATCACCTCCTGTGCCCTCTCCATCAGGTTTGTATTCAGGTGAACCTAATATTTCTAAATTTAAAAAGAAAATGCATAACAACTGATATGCATTGAATTTTGTGCTTTTTTTCAGGCACAAATTTAGCAAGGATGAAAGAATGATCAAAACCACAGACTAATCAGAGTCAACCTGAAACCCAGCTTAGGCATCTATTGTTTCTGAAAATGTTGGCCAAAGTTTTGGACCAACCCAAACAGCTCCGTTCCATCATAATAATAGCAGGAGTGTGCAGGGAATCCTGAGCACAAACACTGTGTATTTCATCCCAATTGTCCCTACTGGATATTTCCTATTGTAGGGGTAGCCTTTGAGTCTTATGCTTCATCATTCCTTTACAATTGATTCCCAAACATATAAAATTCTCACTAGAGTTGGTATTTGGCAGAAAGGAGCCTGATCCACAGACCACTGCACTGTTGAGAAAGCCTTTCTCATTTGCTCAAAGGCTCTGGAGGTGGCATACTGAGATCACTGCATAAACTCACTATAAAACTCCCTGATCATGGGTGTTTCACTGACAGCGTGAGCTCCCTCCGTTGGCCTCACCTCCTTTTTCCTACCCTTCCTAGGAGAGAGCTACCTTATTGCCTCTGGGTATAGCATTTTGCATAGTAGTGCCTTACAATGTTGTGCTACATATGTAGAGCATCACTCATGTAGAGTCACCAACATCCCTTTGGCTGGATTCATAAGTTCTATGGTGTGCAGCTTTCCCAAGTTATCTTATGTCTAATTTATGTTTAATTGTCTTTTTTTTGCAGAAAATTGCCATATTTAATTTCTGAAGTTATGATTAAGCAAATTAATATGTTTCTTAAGGCTACTAATTGCTAATTAACCCAGCATGGGAAAAGTCCTGGTGAAACGTGTGCTGTATGTCCCCATATATGCCAGAGCTCTCACAGGGTTCACACAGTTTGCTCACTAAAACCAGTCCTATGAATCTTCATTAAGCTAGAAATTACAGGCACTATCACAGCTCTAATTCTGGCTTTCCTCGTCCGTATCTGAAATTGTGAATAGAAAAGATACCACTTCATTTCCAAATAATTTACAAAGGGTGTATTTTTCCCCACTGAGAAGTTGCATTGTAACAGCAATCAGCAATTCAGAGCTTACAATTAAACATTGTGCCATTTAAATGGCAGTAAAAATAAAATGGTAGAGCAGAATCTGAAGGAATCTAAAACCAGGTGCAATTACACTCATTTTTATTTCAGGCTCTTAAATTTTAATGCCTTTTACAGGCACATGAATACATGAATTATGCAGGATTCACAGCTATTGGGAATTAATTCATACTGATCCAGAAAGCTCTAGTTTAGCAGAGGTAGCAAAAGGAATAATAGGTTCTAAAGGCATCAGCTGTTGGCCATAGGTCTTCCAGTGATTCCAGGTACATGCCAGCAAACTGCACACCTGCTGTGTGGCTAGGGATCAGGGGGAGGGGAGTGATCCCACAGTATCCTGACAAAATAACTTCCTACCAATATCAGCAGGAGATAGCTGGCTTCTTACTTTCTCTCCATGGAGAACTGTGGTGACTGTTAATATTAGGCACACGTATGCCCAATCCTCATCTACTGTTGACAACATGAGTTGCTTTCTCTTGACAAGTCCCATACTTGTGACCTTGGTAACTGTCATTATTAGCTCAGTTGCCTCTCATGAAGATCCAAACATTGATTTGCAGTTAGATTCACACTGCATAAGTGTATCTTTAACTTGGGACCATTTCATTTAGGCTTCTTGTGGGTTGCAAATTTCCTTCAATTCAAGGCCAATTACACCTAATAGGATTTACATTTGCTAACTGTAATTCTGGAGCTGAGGCTGCTGCTGTGGTCAATGGAAGTTTGAATGTTTCTCTGAGGATTTTAGAGACTTAAATGTCTGGAGCTTGATGTTTGATGACATGAATACTCCTCCTTTATCTCTCTGAGGCAAAAGACACATCTGAAATCACAGCTCCAAAAAGAACCACTGATTTGATTAAAACAGGCACCTAATTTCTTTTCTAAAGGCCTAGTATACCCATGAAAGAACTGGAATAAGGCTTGACCTGGGTTATTTTATTGTTTTAGGCAGGAATCCAACCCTTTACAAATTTTAGGGAACATCAGCTGCTGATGTGAATCATACCAAGCACTTTTTGACATGTTTTGAGTACCCTGTGTTCTCACCAGTCAATAGAAATGGATGAAGCTGAGAAGTTCACATGGGATTATCGGCACCTTGCAATGCTAGGAGCTTGTTATACTGTTGTTCCCTGCCAGTTTCTGCAAACAGCTGCAAATGCCCAGACTACCTTTCTCCAGCAATTCTTCTCCAAAGTGAGCCAGGATTGTCAATGGAAAAATATATTTTCCAGATGTGTTTGCAGCATATACATGCACAACATGTATTCAAGTATCTTTTCTCAGGTGTGAAATAGCAACATAAGGTCAGATGGCCACAACACTGGTTTACAGTGTGAGTCTTGTACCAGACATGAGATGCTGCTAGGTGGTTCTTGCTCAGCAGCCATCACCCTCCAATTCCATCGTACCCTCCACATGCATCTGAAGGTTGGCTCACAGTGAGTGTCTGGCACAGTGGACACAGTGGAGTGTGACCATGCCCCATTAAATTTTGCCCTAGCTGCAAAAGTGTGTGAAGAGGGGACAGACTTGCAACTGATTCATGCAGCTGAGCGGTTCAGTATCTGGTCATCTTGATCTATGTTAAAAGCTTCACACAGGAACAAATAGGAACAGAAACAGGAACTTTGCTGTTCAGCTTTACCTACATCCATTAAGTCAGTAGCCTTTTGGTTTCATAATCTTGATTATGGGCTCTGGAAAATGTAGGGAAAAAACCTTCCCTCCCTTTCCCTGCCCAAGTTTCTACAGTGGGTAAGGAGCTGTAGACCAGCTGTGGTCACAGCACTGCATTTCTTTGTGTTACTGTATTTTTTCAAACCTTCATTGTTATTCTTCAGGGCATTACACTGACATCACTGCCACTCTCATCACATCAGGAGAAACTGGCTAGATAAAAATGCAATCCTGTCTGTCCTCTGTCTGCACCGAAGACAACAGTTTTAGGGAGTAATTACCATATGAAGCTATTAAAATTATTAAGAGTATCAGGTTCTAACTTTGCTCACAGCAGTGTAACTTCACTCCCTTTTTCCATGGTGCTTTGTGATTTATTCTCATATGAGAATATCCTTGATTCTGGGGCTAGGAACACACCTGGAGTTCACATGACTTGTCTTTGAATCAATCTTGTTGCTGCATCTCAGATGAAGAACTGAGATATTATTAAGAGGAACAAAGAGTCCTCCCAGTACTTCTCTCCCTTCCATGCCTTGTAGTGAGATCAAAGATATCTGAAGTGTAACAATAGTTTATAGAGAAGGGAAAGGCAAATCTTCATCCCCCACCTGCGGAGGCCTTTCCCTGATTTCAGGCTGCTTTCTGAATGCAGTTGGTGTGATCTGTAGAGTAGGGTGCTCCCAGAAAAGTCCCAAACTCTTTGATTGCTAACTACTATGGTTTGGCTTTTTTGACAGCCTCGTAGTCCTCATTTGCATCCCTAGCCATAGCACAATGTGCAACCTTTAACAGGAGACTGACTGATGCCTCAGGAGTTGTTTCTACAAGAAAGGCGAACTTGTATCAATGGGCAAGGAGAAGGCTGAGGTACTCAACAACTTCTTTGCCTCGGTCTTCACCGGCAACCTCTCTCCTCACCCCTCCCGAATTGATGGAACACAAGATGGGGACCAGGAGGGTAAAGCCCCTCCCACTGTAAGAGAAGATCAAGTTTGACACTACCTGAGGAACCTCAATGTACACAAGTCTATGGGACCTGATGAGATGCATCCCACAGTCCTGAGGGAATTGGCTGATGTAATTGCCAAGCCACTCTCCATGATATTTGAAAAGTAATGGCAGTCAGGTGAAGTCCCTGCTGACTGGAAGAAGGGGAATGTTGTGCCCATTTTCAAAAAGGGAAGAAAGGAGGACCCTGGGAACTATCGACCTGTCAGCCTCACCTCTGTGCCTGGGAAGATCATGGAACAGATCCTCCTAGAAGCTATGCTCAAGCACATGGAGGACAGGGAGGTGATTCGAGACAGCCAGCACGGCTTCACCAAGGGCAAGTCCTGCCTGACCAACCTAGTGGCTTTCTATGAAGGAGTAACTGCATCAGTGGACAAGGGAAAAGCAACGGATGTCATCTACTTGGATTTCTGTAAAGCGTGCGACACGGTCCCCCACAACATCCTTCTCTCTAAATTGGAGAGATATGGGTTTGATGGGTGGACTATTCAGTGGATAAGGAATTGGCTGGATGGTCGCATCCAGAGGGTCGTGGTCAATGGCTCGATGTCCACATGGAGACCAGTGACAAGTGGGGTCCGTCAGGGGTCCATACTGGGACCGGTGCTATTTAACATCTTCATCAATGACATAGACAGTGGGATCGAGTGCACCCTCAGCAAGTTTGCAGGTGACACCAAGCTGAGTGGTGCCGTTGACACACCAGAAGGATGAGATGTCATCCAAAGGGACCTGGACAAGCTGGAGAGGTGGGCCTGTGTGAACCTCATGAGGTTCAACAAGGCCAAGTGCAAGGTCCTGCACCTGGGACGGGGCAACCCCCTGTATCAGTACAGGTTGGGGGATGAAGAGGTTGAGAGCAGCCCTGTGGAGAAGGACTTGTGGGTGCTGGTAGATGAAAAGCTGGACATGAGCCGGCAATGTGCGCTTGCAGCCCAGAAAGCCAACCCCATCCTGGGCTGCATCAAAAGAAGCATGGCCAGCAGGTCAAGGGAGGTGATTCTGCCTCTCTGCTCTGCTCTGGTAAGACCTCATCTGGAGTACTGCGTCCAGCTCTGGAGCCCTCAGCACAAGAAGGACATGGACCTGCTGGAGCGGGTCCAGAGGAGGGCCACAAAAATGATCCGAGGGCTGGAGCACCTCTGCTATGAGGCCAGGCTAAGGGAGTTGGGGTTGTTCAGCCTGGAGAAGAGAACACTGTGAGGAGACCTTATTGCGACCTTCCAGTACTTAAAGGGGGCCTACAGGAAAGATGGGGACAATCTTTTTAATAAGGCCTGTTGTGACAGGACAAGTAATAATGGATTTAAACTAAAGAAGAATAGATTTAGGCTAGACATTAGAAAGAAGTTTTTTACAGTGAGGGTGGTGAAGCACTGGCACAGGTTGCCCAGAGAGGTGGTAGAGACCCCATCCCTGGCAGCATTCAAGGTCAGGTTGGATGGGGCTCTGAGCAACCTGATCTGGTTAAAGCTGTCCCTGCTCACTGCAGGGAGTTTGGGCTAGATGACCTCTAAAGGTCCCTTCCAACCCAAAGCAGTCTATGATTCTATGATTCTCTGATAAGCATTTAGTTAAGGTAAATACAAACAAGGAAGTTTTTCTTGAGTGATAAAAGGATTAGTGGCAGTCAGGGAGGCAGCTTCTTGTTGGTCATCCACTGAAACGTATCTTCTGTTATTGCAATGGGATCTCCTGCAAGTAATTCTGCCCCTCTGCCAGCTGATCTGCAGCACCTTTCTCTTTAGTGTGCATTTGCAAAGGGGATAAAAGCCAAACCCTACCTTGCTTCAGAAGACAAGCTACTCATCTGTATCAGCTCACTGTCACTCTCGTGTTGGAGTTAAGCTCCTTTAGCAAAGGCATAATACTCTAGCTCAGACTTTCTCTTCCAGAGCCATCGGTTCCTCCCTGCCACCCATCTGCGGGTCCAGGAAGAGCTCTGCCAGTTCCTACATAGCCAAGTGATACATCCAACCTCCCCCAAGTAACTTGTGGGAACCCATCACCCAACACCTCTGTCAGGGTAGGTTAAGAAGAGCCTCTTTGCTCTGTCATCTGGACAGGACTGGATTCCCTTTGGATAGAGACCAGGCTGTGTCGTTAGCTTCACTGGGAAAGTGCTCTGAATAGAGACTGAAGACCTGCTTTGGTAAAAGAGATGAGCATATGCCCAGCTCCAGGAACTGGTCATGTTTTTTCTGTCAAAACATTTCAAGAGTGAGACTCCAATAAGTGTATTTTTATAAGTTCCAAGGTACAGAGTTTGTGAGTCAATACCTGTGAAAATCCTTCAGCTCAGCTGTATTCTGGTGTTTTTCTAACAGGGAGAAAAGTGCTTTTTTTCAATCCTAAGAGTTTCACATACATAGATTGTGCTGGAGCTAGTTAGGAAAGATTTCTTTTTATAGCTATGTCCTCACACAGCTGATCTGCTGTCAGAGCCATATTATTTCTTCTAGCATATCTGAGTTACAAAGATTTTATTTATGGAATTTTATTTCCCTTCTTGATAACCATAATTTTAAAATGTCAAACTTTTGGAAGCACTCTAAAAAAAACCCAAAAGAGATAAAGGTAACTCTGTGGCCTGTTTAAGAATAGCTCTTTCTAGAATAACAAAGCATACGAAAATAAGAATGTATGAAAATCTGATTTAGATCAATATACTTGGTTGGTAGCTCATTGACCAGTGGCGATACATAAGTCTCAAAAAGACAATCCATGAAATGACTGCAAACTTATAAAAATGAAACAACCACCCCATTCCCACAGCTGCAAACAAAATGGGAGAAATAAGAGTGCTTTCAGTGTTCAGCCTGATCCTTATTTGCTTTTAAATGACATGCCACTGGGGCAGCATTGCATAAAATTGTCCTAAGGCTTCCTGTAAAAGGTGTTGGGTTTTTATTCAAAACAGTTGGAAAAACACATATCTAAATGAAAGTGCACTCAGAGGACCAACTGTTGAGATGACTGTGCCACTTGAAGTCTTGGAGAATATAGTGGAAAACTGTCTCAGAACTGGCAAAGAAACAAACTCAGGACTGATCTTCAAATCAGGAGTCAGCGTGCCAACAAGAGTGCAAATATGAGGGTGGGCAAGAAATTGGATGTGAAGCTACAGTCATAACAGAGAAGTATTAAAGACCTATAAACGTGACTCTTTCTTGAAACATTATGGGTTTGGTACTTTTTTAATTTGGAAAATTTCACTGGGCAATGGCCACCTTACGAAGGGAGCTACTAGAAAGCAGAGTAATCCAAGGAAGAGCAATCAATGGCAAAAAGAATGTGATTTCAGAGACGTGACACATATTAATTATGTAATTACTAAACTCTGCTGATTTGCATAGGAAGTCATATAAACTATTGCTTATTAAAAGTGTATCATTGCCAGCCTCTAATGAACGTAAGATGAAAATGTGTGACTGGAAGCTGTGTGCAAACAGAAAAGAAGGAATCCCTCTTTTTATGGTATTTGAAAGTAACAGGAGACAGTGAGAAAATACCTGATAGTGAAATGCTATCAGGCTGTTGACTAGTCTCAAAGGAAAATCTCTGAAAACCACAGGAGTGGGAATACTTATGGAGACTTGGAAGAAACAGCTGAAGGATTAGGCCACCCACCCCTGGCTCCTTAGCTGTCTTTAAGCACTTATCTTCTGTTTCATTCAGTGAAAGTTGGTGTTTATCTTCTGGAACTAGCTGACATATAGGAAAGTACCCTAATGCCCTTCTGTTCACAGTCAGGATGTGCATTTTGACCCAGACTTTTTTGGGGGGGTCTTTTTCCATTCAAACTATTCAACTACAAGTACACGATACTCCTGGTCCCTGTTTGAAAAGCTCATGGAGGTCTGTTCCTGACACACACTGATTTAACACCCACATTTCAAAACCCTGAGTGACAATATGCGTGTGTGTGGTAGGGAAGGGACGTGGAGAAAGCATGCTACAGCCATCCCTTTTGAGCTTGCAGAAAACCAATGCTAATAAGTAGAGGGAGAGATGGCAGCAGTATCCAGGAATTAAAATCAGAAAGTCACCATATCGCTGGTTCAGCTGTGCTCTGCACGCCGAGGAGCTGGGAGTGCCAGCTCTGAGAGAAAGAGGCAGTGAGAGACAGGGGCATACAGCTGATGTAGTCTGAAATAACCAGATGTGGAATTTTAAGGCACGAACAGGTGTGGACATCTCTGAATGCACTTTTGTCTGGGTAAGTGCCCTGCTGAGCCCAGAGATCAAAGTTAGGCTCTGATGGTGGAAGAGAGGTTTGTCTTTTGAAGAACTGGTGGAAAGCTCATTTTGTGAGCAGACAATAAGTGGATAAATGCTAGCTGGGATTGTTCAGGGCTGAGAAAATCAGAACAATGAAAAGTTTGCCCGGATTAAAATCGTCATCCTCTGCATGTTTCCTCATTATGTTCTCTCACTTGGCTGGCTCTGATCCAGCAGACGCTTCGGCAGAACTCATGGTTACATAAAGGAAAGCACCTGAAATATCTCTTTGTCATATGTGCACCCACACATGTATAGGTATATAACCTCTAGATTTAAAACTTGTCCTACTGGGAAGTGAAGAACTGCCACTGAACTTGCTTGTGAGGCATCACCCTTCCCTTCTTCTCTATCCAATTGCTCTGTCTGTGACATGACTGAGGTTGAAAAGGGCCTCGCATATTTGTGTGTCTGCCACTAGAAACAAATATAAAATAAAAAAATCTGGTGGAAGGAAAACAATGGGCTTTATTTAACTCCCAGAGCCTCTTTGCTTTCCTTCTGGCCACATGCGTGGGCTCTGCTACTGTCCTGTTTTCCACCAGCTCACTTCTCTCTAGGTCCCTTCTTGCTTAGATAATGCCAAGTTCACACAGATCTTTCTGCACATGCATTCATTGGTCATTTCTGCAGGAATGCAGGCTTGATTGATATGTAGTATATTAAAGCTTCACATTTAATCCCACTATCATTACTATTGTTGTGATAGCATAGCGTGGCTGCAGTCTTAAGCACTGCACAAGCACAGACGGTAAAACACTCCCTGCCTAGAAGAGCTTGCAACAGACAGACATAAATCAGCAACCACTACCACCACAACAACAAAACAATCAGAAATAGAGAGAGGAGAGATTTTTTTTTCTCCTCCTTTGCCTTCTGCTAACCACCCTTTTCACTCCGTCCAGTGGTGAAGACGTGCTCCACCCTGCTTTGTCCATGCAGAATGCTGCCCCTGGAAGAAAGGAGCCTCAAGCCACATCTGTGTTGCACAGTGAAGACAGAGGGAAAAGAACAAGCCAGTATGCCTTGACTGACCTGTCTCACTGATGTGGGTAACAACAGCATGCATGGGCTCTAGCATGCAGTAACTCTCAGATGCACGACCCCCAAGAAGCCCTGCCTATGTACTCCATCAATGCAGAGAGCACACAAATGACGCTGTGCTGCTCCAGCTTTCATCTCTGCTCAGTTATCAGTTATGCTATCACAGGCACAGTAGCATTTGGAAGTGACATTTTGGAAGAGAGAAAAAGGAAAAATGGAAAAGGAATCCCCAACCTAGTCTCTCCCAGGTTCACTCATCCCCCAGCCCCATTCTCCCCTGAAGTAACTCCTAGGAGGGCAGATCTGGGAGCTCCCAGCTCTCATCCCTCTGTCATGAAACCCACAGACAAGGACGGACAAGCTCTGGCACATCTGACCAGGAGCTGTTCTCCTATGTATATGGGAGGGCCTGCAACCTGAAGTAACTTCCAGCTCTTAGGTGGGAGGCAGTGACTCCTTTCACCTCCTCCTAGGAATGGATATGCATAATATGATGACACAGAGACAGGAATAATTCAGTCTGAATTTGAGGAAGCCAGTCCTTGGTTACTGATGTTCATATTCATTGAGCATAGGTTTTGCAGTTCTTGCATTGCCATTTTCCAACTTGCCACAGATTTTTGCACTGACAGTTTTTAAACTGCATCAAAGAAGCTGTCAGAGGTGAAGCTATATGTTTTGACAGCTGGATAGTTGACAGCTGATGCTTTAGACACCTGGGGAGGCCTTGGGAGTCAGTTTGCAGCTCTAGGATAAGCACATTAAGTGGATGTATTGGCAAAGTAGCAAAGTTATTAAGAATGGTGGGATTTAAACTGTCATCAGAAAACCATCACCATCCTGGCTTGCTCTCCATTCTTGTTTTGCAGGCTACCTGTGCAATGCCATGCTGTTTCTCAGTACCTGGTGAATTCCACAGTGGTGGAGTCCTACAGTATCACAGGGACCATGTAGCTGCTCTGCTTCACCTGTGTTCTCAGTAATTACAACTCTGGCCTGGATTTTATACTTTTCGGCAGGCTGAAGTTGGAAAGGTCCCATTTTGGCTTCTGCCTCAGGTAATCTTCCCCATTCTTCTCTGACTAGCCTGCAGCCCTGGTTTGCAAAGACTGAATGTAATAAACTAAGGTGATTTAAAGCAGTTGAAGATGTTGTTACCAGGCCCATTTCACTGGATTTGAAAATTCAGGACTAAGTCTCCACCAACCTTGTTTTGCTGGGCTTTGACAAACCAGGGTTCCTACCTGAAATACGTAACATTTGTTGCACAGATGTAAGAAATCCATCTCTGGTGACACATATACACAACCCAAACTCACTTTCTGAGCAATCTGGCACCTTAGTGATTCTTTATCTTTCCTTGTTTTCCCATGGAGATGATTAATTCACTTCAAAACTTACTCCTTCATCTTTAGACCTAATGCAAGGCTTGTTTAGGAGTAGCTCTAACCAAGAGACATGAGGACATTTGTAGCTGAGCCAAGAGGCCCTGTTCCAGCTCCAGCCAACACGCAGCCCTAACAGCTGATCCAGACATCTACCAAACACCTGGCAGGATGTGGCCCACAGCTGTTAGAAAAAATGACAGGGAATGGTGTCTGTTTAAAGAGGGAGAAGAGATAGTTTAAATCCTATGACCTAAGGACTGGCAATACACAAAGGAATATGTTTTCAAGCACACTGTGTTGTACATACATGTATGAGCATATGCACACATGCTTAATTGCAACAGGCTATGATAAATGAACTTGGGATGACAGTAGCCTCAGTACAGCTAGTTGTGTCAAGGCTCTATGTGTTGTTCAGCTCCCAATAAGATGATTCCCTTGGGATCCTCCCTCCATGTGAGGGAGAGAAAAGCAGGGGGAAATGCTAGGGTCTGTGTGTGTGGCTGCTCTAGCTTTTAAGGGTGTGGCGTTGCATTTATTAAATTGTTTCCTTGTGTCCACATGATGCAAAGTCGCACCAAGTGCTTTAATAGATCCCTTGTACATCAGGTAGCAAAAGATACTGAGGCCATCTATTTTGCTGCTAAATGAGACCACTGTTTAGATCTCCGAGTTGCTTAAGGTAAGATTTGAAAAGAAATTTAGGAGCCTAGAAGTAATGTGCTGTAATGCTTGACATTTAGGAGCCAGGTCTCTGGAGTGTGATCGAGAAATTGAGAGTATCTTTGCTCTTTACACGAAGTCTGAGGAGCACTGGTGTCTCCAACCTGCTGCCCAGACAGGGGTGACATGCAGCTACAGATATTCACTGAGGAAACACTGAGGACAGTGGTGTGGGCAAAGTCCAATCCCTCCAGATGCCCCACTCCAGGGAAGAGTTTAGAAAAATATTGTACTGACTTGACTTGGCACCTGCGCTGATTTTCTCCAAATGAGGTCTGATCATACACTGCATTGAGCTGACATGGGATTGTACATAGGTCATATGTGGAGATACATCCATCTGCAGCTTGTGGTCTCCTGTACTTTCTCATATAAAAGCTTGAGGATTAACTGCAGTCAGAGATGGAAAATCCCTCTTAGCTGCTGAACCCCAGTCCCCTGCAGTATGGGATTATCCTCTTGGTAGATCCTGCTGTAGCTCAGTCAATAGGGGAAACAGAAAACCAAATGAAATGAGATATTTGGCTTCATGGAACTCAATTTGGAAGCTGCACTTTTATGAACATCTGGTAATGCTGCCTCCCACTCATAAATGTCAAATGCAGGACCCTCCATGTCCCTTTGGTCAGGATCTTCTCCTTCTGCTGCAACACTTTAACCAGGGAAGAATTTAGAGCATTTCCTTCTTCCCAGCAGGTTAGAAACTGCAGGCTTTTAAGGAAGAAAATGGTTTGTTTCCAACTACTTTATTTTTACTTTCTGGTCTGAAGGGACCATTTTATATCTTCTCATTCATTAAAAGTCCTCACGCGTTTTCCTGGTCTTTGTGTCAGAAACAGATTTATCTTTCCTTATTATATTCTTATATTTCAGTTGAGCCTGGAAGTTAATGTCTTTCTGTAAGTAACTGTAGGTCAGAGCTTTTACTTCATTACATAGCAATTATTTATTTAATTGGAGCTTTTTGAAAGGTCTAAATCAGGAAGGCCAGCTGGAGGCCTGTGGGTTGGCTCTGGCCTGTGGACCAAATCCCCACAGAGGAGACAGAGACATCTGTTTTGTCAGTGAATATGCTGCCATAATTGCAGCTTGCTCCAATGCCAACCCTTGGTGGACACATGAGCCCAGCCACCATGACCGTTGTGTGGACATGGGAGAACACAAGGACCCCTGCATACAAGCTAACTCTGGCAGTTAGCTCTGGACCAGGTCTCTAATTTGGCCTCCAAAAGAGAGTCATGGAACTAGGATTTGGGTCCTATGGTTAGCAAAGTCAGACGATCCAGGTGAAGTCATTTGTCATCTTAAATATGATGGAAATTTAACAACTGCTGGCATGTGGATTGTATTGGAAACCAAGGATGGGCTTTAACACTTAGGCTACAATGGATTAAACTTAAGTAGTTATAGCCATAACTATGGCTATATGGTTTAGCCATAGCTAACCACAGGGCAGCTTCTTCTCCTGACATGCTTTGTCCTGCCCATGTGTACAGAATATCTACAAGATTTCCAACTCAGGACAGAAGCAGCAGAAGACAGCATGTGCCCCTTCTTCTGTTGTTGGGATACACAGACAGTTGGCCCCAGCCCTAAATTCACTGAAATCAATGTTAATTGCCTTCCATGGGCTTTGGTTTAAAAGTGCTGAAGATAAATATTGCTCAAGGGAAAAAACCTGCAGCCATTGATTTCTTCTCAAAGGCAAAGAACAATAAAACCATGTCAATGAAAACAGCCACGGGTACAAGGGATCGTTGCTTGATGCTAGTACAGTGATCCCTGACTGTGTAGGGTTGCAGTTCCCAATGTTATTTCCTTCCTTTCTCACCACAAACAGCCACCCTGTCAGACCCTAATGAACTATCTTGTGAAGTCCCTAATGCAGTGGGTAGAAGTGAAAAAAATCCATGTGACCAGACTATCCACAAGGGTTTAGCTCTCTACATTTAACATTTCTCTTTCTGTTGCACAAGACTACCTGTGCGGCATCTCTGGTTGCTCCCTCAGGGCCATTATATTAATGACGATACAGGTGTCCACTGGAAGTACATAACCGCCATTAATGAGCTCTTGTGTATAAAAAAGGGAAGATATTCTAAAGGATAAAATGTTAACTTTCTTACTAACAAATTTATGCAGAGATAACCCAGATGAAATGGCTGCAAATCAGCTTATCCAAGAACCAACATCTTCTGCGTTGTTTATTTATCACTTGTCTTAAAATACTGTTCCTTGGTCCTAGCCCAGGAGGAGGAGTACTTAATTAGAAGCTGCCCTTGATTTAAAAAGCTTATAGACTAAGTTCAGATAGTACACAGTGTAAGAAAACTGCTAAAAAGGTCTAGTAAGATAACCTTGCTGTAACTCTGTAACCTAAAAAATAAGGAACTATTTCAGAATCCCATTAGTCAGTATTACTGCTCTTTCCCCCTTCCCGTTTCCCAGTATTAGCTATAGCGCTCTAAAATTTGGCTTAGGGTAAAGATATGTTCCTCCTGCACCTTTCAAACAGTACTCACACCTGGCGGAACCTCCTTCCCAACTATAATCCCAAGTGGGATTATACTGCATATACTAAACAGAGTAAAAAATTAATGGTCTTACTGTTCTCTGAAAGCTACCAAGGGGTTTGTGGCTGATGCAGCTTCATTTCCTTATGGGGAATGTCTGTAAGACACAATCTTGGCACACTGTTAAGAAACTGTAGTGGCTAATCATTCTTCAACCAGCAGTCCTCTTGCTTAGGTGAAATTTCTCATCTCTCATTGTGTGCTGCTACTTGCAAAAACATGAACCAGAACACACAATTGAGTGTTACTAAATTTGAGTGCAAAATATTATATTTTAGACAAGCAATATAGCAGAGTTTACTGGCTAAATTCAAGGAACTCTGCTGAAATATTTTATTCAAAATTTCAACAGTTCTTTTCTTGACCTTTCTTAAGCATACTTCAAGAAACTTCAGTGTTTTCCTGACAAAAAACCCACGCCAGACCTGCAGTAGGGGACATAGTTCAGCCCTGTTCATCACATTCATCTTAGCAATGCAGATGTGTTCTGCCATAGAGCATTTCCCAAGCTGTTTCCATGGATTAATTTATCCTCCAACTACTCCATGGCAACACTAGGTGACAAAAGCGACCTGTGGATATTTTAATGGTGGCCAGTACAGCCAATGACATAACTCCAAAAACTTTCATGTCAGCAAAGCACATACTGATTTCTCCAAAGCATTTTGGCTGAATAGAGTCATAACAGTATATGGAGAAGTAAATTTGTTGTTCTTGTGTAGTTTGTATATTTGCTTACCTACACCTATCTGTCTTCAGTCTTCTGAACACCACCACGCTGCTTAGGCACATATGTTTATTTAACTAAAAACAGCTGAAAAATTGTCCCATGTTCCTGGGACATCCTAAAAGAGAATAGGAGATTATTATTATTATCATCATCATCATCATCATGGCTGCCAGTGAAAAACCAGTCCTTTAAAAAGTGCATTAAAAGACACCCTTTAAAACACAGTTAGAAGCTGCCTATCAGCCAATCACCCCTTCTAAATGCCTATGGCAAGAATACTAATAGTGACTTATATACATAAAAGCTTATACGCTTATATTCATATAAATTTTCTTTATACCATTACTGCTCCACATGGACGAGGGACAGAATAATTTTTTGTACGCAGGCTTGCATGAAGGAGCACTGAGATGTGATGACCTACACTTGATGTTGCTTCCTTGCCACCACACAAACAGCCCCTAAATGGTTTACTCTTATGCACAGCATGGTGCCTCTGTAATACTTCAGCCTTGAAGACTTAAGTATATCTTCCAATTAAGTTAGTTAAAGCTGCATAGGTTTAAGATCACAATCTGCTAATGGAGGGACATCATGTATTATTAACCATAAAACATGGAACTGATCAGAACTGTCAATCTTTTTATGGAACATCATTTTGGTAAAATCATAAGCAATTTTCTGCTACTGTTTAGATAACACTTACACTATCTGTATCATTCCTTTCCAAACTATAAGTAACCAGGGAATTATTTAGCCAGGCTGACTGAGGATGTGGGGAAGTGACAGTATAAAATGTTAGGCTCTTGCTGGAAGGGAAAGGACATGGTCAGACTCGCAGCAGTGAGTGAAGTTCCTGGGCTACAGAAGTTCCACTGAATACAGAGAAACACTCAAATGGTTAAATGCTTGTTACTATTTTTTTAATTTATGTTAGAGCTTACATTGGCCTTACATAGCTGCCTTACATGGCAGCTAAGGGCAGTACATGTCCCTAACAGCTCACGAACAAAGAATAAGGTAGAAGACAACATGAATACAGATAGAATGAAATCCTGAGGCAGTGCAAGTTATAGTACTAGATATAGCAGGTGACTTCATGCCATTTCAGTGGCAGATTCTTTAAAAAATTATGTATTCCTATGATTATTTTGATGTACAGTATGGTAGCAAGGTCCTGTCTCCCCCTTCTCCCTCCAGTCTTAGTTTGGAAGATCTATATATTTCTGCTTCTCATCCCAGCACAAGATGGAGCATGAAGACCTGTAGGGACATGCTCATTTAGAATACTATAAATTTTATAATTTCCACAAAAGAATCAAAGTTGGCATGAGTTCTGTAGGAAGGTCCTACCTGGAGTGCTGAAACTCTTTCTGAGAGAGCTGATCTAACAGTCCTGGTTAACAGGGGAGGTCCCTGATGACTGGAGGCTTGCCAATGTGACGCCCATCTACAAGAAGGGCCAGAAGGAGGATCCGGGGAACTACAGGCCTGTCAGCCTGACCTCGGTGCCGGGAAAGATTATGGAGAGGTTCATATTGAGTACACTCAACAGACAAGTGCAGGTAAACCAGGGAATCAGGCCCACTCAGCATGAGTTCATGAAAGGCAGGTCCTGCTTGACCAACCTGATCTCCTTTTATGACCTGGTGACCAGCCTGGTAGATGATGGAAAGGCTGTGGATGTCATTTACCTGGACTTTAGCAAAGCCTTTTACACCGTCTCCCATAATATTCTCCCTGGGAAGCTGGCAGCTCATGGCTTGGATGGGTGTAGTCTTTGCTGGATAAAAAACTGGTTGGGTGGCCGAGCCCACAGAGTAGTGGTAAACGGAGTTAAGTCCAGTTGGTGGCTGGTCACGAGTGGTATTCCCCAGGGCTCTGTTTTGGGGCCAGCCTTGTTTAATATCTTTATCAACGAGCTGGATGAGGGGATTGAGTGCACCATCAGTAAGTTTGCAGATGACACCAAACTGGGTGGGATTGTCGATCTGCTGGAGGGTAGGATGGCCCTGCAGAGGGACCTGGACAGGCTGGACTGATGGGCCGAGGCCAACTGTATGAGGTTTAACAAGGCCAAGTGCTGGGTCCTGCACTTGGGTCACAACAACCTCATGCAACGCTACAGGCTTGGGGAAGAGTGGCTGGAAAGCTGCCCGGCAGAAAAGGACCTGGGGGTGTTGGTAGACAGCCGGCTGAACATGAGCCAGCAGTGTGCCCAGGTGGCCAAGAAGGCCAACAGCATCCTGGCTTGTGTCAGGAATGGTGTGGCCAGCAGGAGCAGGGAGGTGATTGTCCCCCTGTACTCGGCGCTGGTGAGGCTGCACCTGGAATACTGTGTCCAGTTTTGGGCCCCTCAAAACAAGAAAGACATTGAGGTGCTGGAGCGTGTTCAGAGAAGGGCAACAAGGCTGGTGAAGGGTCTGGAGCACAGGCCTTATGAGGAGTGGCTGAGGGAACTGGGGTTGTTTAGCCTGGAGAAGAGGAGGCTGAGGGGAGACCTTATCGCTCTCTACAACTACGTGAAAGGAGGTTGTAGTGAGGTGGGTGTTGGTCTCTTCTCCCAAGTAGCTAGCGATAGGACGAGAGGAAATGGGCTCAAGCTGCGCCAGGGGAGTTTTAGGTTGGAAATCAGGAAAAATTTCTTTACGGAAAGGGTGGTCAAGCATTGGAAGAGGCTGCCCAGAGAGGTGGTGGAGTCCCCATCCGTGGAAGTGTTCAAAAAATGGGTAGATGTGGCACTTGGGGACATGGTTTAGTGTAGTCTACCCTTGATTGTTTTAGTGTGGACTTGGTAGTGTAGGTTAATGGTTGGACTGGATGATCTTAAAGGTCTTTTCCAACCTAATGATTCTATGATTCTATGATTCTAACCATACAGTTTAAACTTAATCTGTGAGATCACATTATCTGCAGCACAAGAGCACCAGGTTGGACAATGGATGATAAAATGTATGGACAGCTCCTATTGGGTAACTACTAAGTGATTATGACTCTTCAGCCCAGTCAATAGCCAGTAATGATAAAATTCTGTAAAATCATAAGCAATACAGGGAAAGTGAAAAAGTAGTGACTCTTTGCTGCCTCTTGCAGAATAAGAGGAAGTCTTGTGAAAGTATCAGGAAGCAAGCCCAGAAACAACTCTTTGCACAGCATGTTGTTAAGCTGTAGGACTGCTCCCCACAGGATGTGGGGAATCTGGGTTCAGGAAGGAACTGGACCAGTTCATGAAGGAAAAATCCATTGAGGGCTATTAAGTACAAAAATTCTAAGTCTGGTTTAGAACATCATTGAATTACAAATTATTGGCAGCTGAGATAGTATTCTGGGAAAGTATCCCTGAATGCTTTCCCTAGCTCTTCCACAGGGATCTACAACAGGGCTAGACTGACCTTTGGTGTGAGATGGTGTAGCTGCTCTTGTGTACTTACATCACAGAATTTGTTTAAATTGAAAGGAAGAAGTACCCAGCTTGTATGACGATTGTAAAACTATACATTTCAGGATGTTTCTCTTGTGTTCTGCTTCATAAAGCTAGTCAAGCCTGCAAGCAGCTTCTTGCATACATTTAGGTCCATTGAAACTAATGCCAAACTTAAATCTCATGTTTAAGCTAAAACAGAACCTACACTCCAGTTTCAAAGACACAAGTGAAAGGGTCTGTGATGGGAAGTATCATTCTCAGTGTGGAAACTTGCAGGGCTATATTGTATTCAGCTATGTATAAATTAAAATATGACTGAGAATTGTTCTTTTAAGGGTCTTGCTTCAGCCCTACGTATTTGTTTTGAAACTTAGAAAACTATTTTAAACAATGAACCTGGAAGATAATGTGGTTAATGGTTGGGTTATGTCAATGTCCCTGACAAAGCTTCTCAGGTGAAAGAGCACTAGTGGGTTTCTCTTCTTTAACTGAAAACTCAACCATGAAACCCAGTGCAATTCATCATCAAACAGATTTTTCACACCTGTTCGGAAAAGGTAAAAACCACCATGGAACCATCTGGGTGTCAGAAGCAACATCTGGAGTTGTGGGGACTGCTGATTCACCATCTAACTAGGAAGCAGAGGTGTTATTTTTTCCCCAGGCTACTAACCTATGCTCCACCACTCCTTTCTTGCGCAGTTGAGAGATTAGTCTATCTTTGCCCTCTACTATATCTACCAGGAAGAGGGCTGTGCAATGTACAATGACCTGGGTGCAGTACTGCTAACTGAAGATGGTGGTAAACAGGCAGGTTGTTACAGCTGGAATCTGAAGCAGAACATTGCCTTTCCCTTGCAGCTAGAGCTGCTTAGCTTTGGGACAGGTGTGAACAAACAGATTCACCTTAGGGGGGAAAAAAAGTGTGAATGGCTTTTAAAAATATTTTATTTATTTATTTATTTATTTTATACATTCCAAACAATGGCAACCTGTATTTCATATGTTTTTTATCTCTCTTCAGTTGAGATGTTGACATTTTTGATTAATCTTTGACTAACCTAAACCCATTTTGTCAAGCACGGAACAAGGAAGAACTTTTTTTTTTTTTCCATACCTTTTTGGATGGCTGGTAATTTTCTGTGTCGTTACTGTAACATTTTTCAGCATGTTTAGTCTTGCAATATCACCTCAAGCTTTTAATTCCACCCAGAAATACAGATTCAACTCAGATAATGTCACTTTTCACACAGGATAAAATAATAGCAAGTGCAAACAACAAGAACTTAGATTGTTTATTTAACCCTACACAGTGTTTAAGGCTACAGTGCTCATTATAATGGCATCCTGCAGGCAAAAACATCATTGTATTTTGAAGACATCAATAGAAGGCATCAGGTTCGGGAAAAAGTCAAGAGCAGTCAGTCAGTGCTCTCAATGCAGAGTTATTTGGAAAGAGTGACTGTAGTTATTTATAAACTATTTAATTTAAAGGCCACCAATTTAGGTGCCTAACCTCAGTGGGGAGAGGTGGCAATCAGGAATCTACCTCCCTAACTCTCTGTCTTGGGAATTACAGATTTTAGCTGGGGAGTTAAACAAGCATTAGAGGTTGTCCTTGAACCTTATGGAAACAGGGATATTCATGTTGGGATCTGCAAGGTAAGATATTCTGCTATGAAATAATAACCAAAAAAGCATGTGACATTGAAGTATTAATCCATTTGCTATTGTTACAATTCTATCATCCATCGTCATCAATCCAAAATTTGATTAGTTATTATTACTCCATCACTACCCTCATTTGTATAGTGATGGACTGTCTGATGAAGCCTTCAACTTAAAGTTGGGTGGTTTCTGGAAGATTGCTGTAAGTTTCCACAGACAACAGGACTCAATATACCAGAGAAATTGAGTGTGATATGTCTAGGATTGTTATGATATAATGTATTCATTTGCATATTTTGTACTGTCACAGTAGATGAATTAATAATGATCCTGTCTGGCCTATTTGCAACAGCATCTCTGTGGAACAATCTTAATGTAATTTCAGTTATTCAACTCTAAATTTTAGGCAACCAACATTGTGAATTTTGCTCTTTTTTTTTTTTTTTTTTCTTGTAGGTATTTTTAGAGCAAATAGTGTTGTTGTTTTACTGTGGGTTTTTTTAATGTCTTTTGTTTGCATGCTGGAAAAAAAAGCTCTGCTTGCATCTTTTCCCTGCAGAACCAGTCATGCCGTGTTGTAATAATAACCAAATCCCTCCCCACATCAATGTCACAATGTTTGTTTTAGCAATCTTAAGTTCAGCTGCCAGCTGTTCTGTTCTTCGGATTTTATTGCAGGAAGTATAAATTCCCCTTGGCTTGGCTGGAGGTGCTTTTAGAAGCCTTCGAGTGAAGGGGGAAGGGTAACGGAGGAGGGATGGGAAAGGAGAGAACAGCATGTCTATTTTTGTTGGGGAGGGGTGACAATCAGTTAAGGACTATTAAGCTTGATGGCCTTGATGTTATAGCATTGCATCTCTTTTTACTATTTCTTAATCACTACAGAGTAATAACATCTTTAAAATTTATTGGGACAATTAGAAGAAAGCACAGTTCCTTTGACCCCAGCTGTTTCAAAGACTTCTATGGCTTTCTTTTCTCTCTCCCCTTTTTTTTTTAAAAAAAAAAAGAAAGAATAATCACTGGACTAAACTTCTTCTCAAGCAGTTTCTACCTTGAGATTTATGTCAAGTTCCAGGTTGCTGATAACATGATAATTAAACTCAAAAAGTAACGAGGAGGAATGTGATCATGAACACTAGTAACATAGCCACCTTCATGAGTTCAAACTTGTGCTATGAACAAGCACCTCACTTGGGTAGAGAAAAGAAGTCCCTCGAGTTCTTTGCCTCAAATTTGACTCAAATACTTTTTGAAGATGTTGGAAGAAAGGGAGGGGAATGTAGTTAACATTTCCCTTTGTTTACATTCCTACTGGCACTTGAAGTCAAGCAACAGAGGTTGCTTCTTGTCTTTTATCAGACTGTGTACGGTCCCATGTCCATCCTTCATCTCATTTTCCCCTTCCAGTTCAGCTTTTCTTCTTTTCCGCGCACCCTCTTTTATTTTGTTAGAAACCTGTGAATTCTGTGGTTCTGAATTCCTCTCTCAATTTTCTTTTTTTCCCCATGTCCTATGTACAAATAATTCCCAGTGTTCATTTTGGCTGTGTTCCCCACACTAAAAGATACTTCACTTCTCTGCTCTGGTACCAATATGGAACCAACTGCATCTATCATCTGGTTTGTGATCATTTTTACATTGACTCTTTACATCTTCCATGTCAGGGAGTGGGAGAATTACACATTTAAAGAGAAGAGGTGAAACTCATGGTTGAGAACATTAAACACCTAAATGAGACAACTAAGTTATGAGTGTAGTCAACACTGCTTCACTAAATAGCTATCAGAAAGAGATAATTATCTCCAGAGGACTACACAACACAATTAATCTAAATTGTCAACTACTATCTCTTTCCACCATCTATATAAAATTTCTACAGAAAAAGAAGAGACTGTATTTGAACTCAGACATCCTGAAGACAAAGACCTGGGCACATGCCAAATTGTTGTAGTAAAAATTGTGCCAAGATGCAGTTGTTGTTCAAAGAGAAACGTAGGGTATCCTGGACAACCTGTATGCCTTTTTCACAGCAAACAAGTAAACTCTGAGTTGCCACTTTCCACCTGAGTGTCCTAACTGGTGGGCTAGGACATCACCCCCTCTTTTAGGACCTGTTCCATTTTGAACAATAAATTTCAATTAGGCCAGGGTGAGACTGACTGCACAGCCTCACTAATCACCTAGCACTTGGAGACCCTGTGAATTAATTCATTCACAGCAAGACCCCTGTGAGTTCTTGTATCAGATCAGAAGTGATGTCCTGATAAAAGTCGCCATTCCTTGAACCTAGTTAATGATGATGGAGTGATTTTGGTTCTTTCTACAGTATGTTATGAAAAGTATATCCTGAAGCAGTATGGAAGCAAATGTTGAAATATCAGTGTGTTTTCAAATGCAATTTTTCTTTTCTAGACAGATTTGCTCTCATGTTTCTGCCTTAATCATTAGACTAGCTTTCTTCCATTGCTGTCCCAGGAGTAGTATTATGTGGCTGTCACCCTTTTATGGCCTTCATGACTGAAATCATATTGTACCACATGTTTTGAGAAATACCATGTATTTTCATAATATAATACACATTGTGTAATCTTCTAGTTATGATCACATTGAGCCTTAACTTACTAGTCACCTCCAATGTAAATCTAAGTAGTAATATGAAGTGACACACTACATAACATTGAGGCCTAAGTAGTTCACAGTAAGAAAGATGAAGGACCAGAGATTTTCCTGAGGTCCTATTGAGAGATCTAGTTTAGTACTGTGAGATCAGGATTTACACATAAACATTTCAACATCTATTTACGCCCTGAGAAGCCTATGCAGATTACAGGTATCTTGAAGCTGGGCAAGCATTGGTCTATCATAGTTTTTTCCACTCTGGTTCTCCTTCATGTGCTCAGATGTTGTACTACCTGACAATCCAACTCCAACCCATAATTGCAGAAACTTTAGATTAGAGAGTTAATGTCATAGTCTGGCAACAAAACCTCCAACAATATTTTATTCCTTTTTTTTCTGTTTTTGAAGACTATAAATTTAGCTTCCTCTACTGAAGTTAAAATGTAGACAGAATCTCACAAAAAATTACTGAAATGTTTCTCATTTAAAAAAGAAATATTAAAAATTTTGAACTGCAAAATTTTACAATTTTGAGTTGCTCTAATTTCAATTTCTTTTTCCTTCCTCTCCGAAGATTCATGCTTTTCCAGTCTAAGTCAAGATGCTAATCACTTAGTATGTTATGGATTCAGTAAGGCTGCATAAACAGACACTATAGAGATGGGATATAGAGAGCTGGAAGATCAGTAGTATAAATAGGCATAGTTACAGTAATTATGTAGGAAGCACATACATGTGTCCATGTGCGTTTATTTATATATAATGTGAACAGTATTTTATTGTTGTTATGCTTTATTGAGCCCATTGATTACATTTACATAATGTCATCAAATGTCTCCACAGAGGCTCATCTGCATCAATATTGTTATAGCTCTAAATCACCAATGGCTTAGGCTTTACAGCCAGAGTAAATAGCTCCCTTTAAAATATGCTATAGGGAAACAAAACCAAACCATGAAACACCCCAAGATATTGCTGTCCTACAAATTTAGTAGTTTGATTACTGCTGAGAGCTGAAGTCTGTCTAGTTTTGCAGGCAAAAAAATTTAATGGGAAGGAGGGAAAAAACTACCATTTATAAACAGTCATGAAGTCCTGGAAGACCATTGGAGATGTCTGAATTTTCATTCAGCAATAAAATAAAGAGCAAGAAACTTGAAGCAAAGCCAATGCTTCCATGAGCATGGAAATGAACTAGAAAGGCCATGATATCAAAAGAGCAGACTGTACAAAGGACGCTTGAGAAAATCACCAGTCTAAAGGTAGCAATGTAAAACTCTTGACCTTACTTAATTTACCAGAATGCATTCATATACTAAGTCTGAAGACCCTGAGTTCATCCCCTTTCTGGACTTAAGGAGTTCATCTGGCTGAGTCTACTTTTGCTGGTAAGAGCTGCTGTGAAGAAAGCTACAAGAGAGGAGGGGCAAGACCAGGCAGAGACATAGCTGTGATGCACCTGCAATGTAGCACAGGCAAGAGCCAGTGGTAAAGCCTCAGCTTAAAAGCAAATCCCAAGGGAAAGGAGGGACAGGCTCTTAGTTTAGTTCTGGGGAGGTGTGCACAGGGCCCCGACACTAAGGGGAAAAGAGCATGAAGAATATAAAGCCCTATGTGTACTGTCTGCCCTTGGTCCACATTCACTAATGTTGAACTAAGCTTGTATGTGGTACTTGGTGAGCTTTACATTAAAAATTATAGGGCCATTCCCAGCTCTGAATCTCATAATTTTCAACATCTGAAGCTGGGAAGCGTGGTAAGTGGTTTTAGTAAAGTGGTCCAAAATGGCACTGTATTATTGCAAAGTTCATAATTTCCAGTGAAAATAAAAGCTTAAAGTGTTGCAGCTTCTGTAAAATTAGTTCCATAGTGGGTACTTGACCTTCCAAAGCCTCTCTCCTCACTGAGCTCATGATAAGCTGGCACAGCAGGAGCTGAGTACACCTCTCCCCACAACTTCTGCTCCAGACTGTCAGCATGCATCAACACTGAGAACATCGATCCTCCCTCCTCTGGTCTGACACCCAAATCCTGGTGTGGTGAAGGGGGCGTATCTTCCTTCAACTTCAGATGGAATGCAAACCAGACCAACAGAGATATGGTGGCAGCATGCTGATACAAGGAGTGTCGCTGGATGTACCAGTACAACTCAGGCAGTGCCTTCTAGTCTGAATATGGCAGATGGACAAATTTTGCTTGTTTTTGCCAGGACATCAGCTATTCCTCCCTATGTTTCTTACCGTTCCTCTTATTAACCATGTGTCATCACTGTTCCCAGCTGTGAAGAAAGCTGTAGCACTTTTTCCTGTTAGGTAAATGACCCAGGGGACCTTGAGATAAATGAGCTGATTGGTCTTGAAATTTATTCAAAGAGCCAATAGAGCTCATTAAGAGGCTGTTAAGAGTAAGACTGGCAGGAAAGAAGGCTAAAATGATGAATAGACCAATGTTGTGGTCCAGTTTCCTTTACTGTCTAGATGAGGAGTCTGTTTTGAGTGCCTCACAGCTATCTTCTGGCCTACAGCTTGGGCTTTGCTTTCACAGAAACCAAGTGAGAAGCTGAAGAAGAAGGTGCAGAAAACTGATGTTTCTGTGCTGTGTTGTATCAGTTTGGAGTTGGGGCATGGACATCTATGGACCACAGATGTGCTCCTGGGTTTGAATGAAACCTGACCTGAAATTGAAACTGGTTTTCAGAGACTGGGAGAGATGGAATATAAAAAAATACCTGGACAACAGGAGGCTAAGAAATCATGATGACTATTGCCACTTTTTCTACCCATAGAGGGAGGATAACAGCTTCTTCTCCAAACAGCTGTTCAGTGAAGCAATGTTTGCAGCATTGTTTCATTTGTTATTTAGTCTAAGTGTTCAGAGGATCTCAATCCACAACTTGGGATACTCCTTCTAACAGGCATCACAAACATAGAGTGTTCCAATATCTGGGAAGGAATAAGATAAAAAACAGTATTTGGAGCAGTGTTGGAAGACTGTGTGCTAAACAAAGCATGAAAGCAGATATTGACCAGTGAGGCTGAAGGGGGAAAATGCAAGATGTGGATTCAATGAATATACTTGTCTTTGCATAGTAAAGAGGGCACATGGAAAAAAATCTGTCATTCTGTAATTAAAGGCTATTTGATAACGTGTGCACACAAGGTTTAACTGAAGTTGTATATTCATCCTTAATGATGGCATTTCTTAAATAATGATTACTTGGTCTTACCACCTCACCTTATTGCTCTTTAAACAAAAGAATTGTATTTAATGTATTTATGCACTCCAAAATATAAACAGCTAGCCCTCTGCATACAGACCATGTACAGATAGGAAGTATTCATGACCTATAAATAAATAAAAAGTGTGGATAAACAAATGTATTCAAATATTTAAAAAGAGATTAAAATAGTGGTTAGAATCCACAAAACATCATGAACCAGAAATAAAGATGAGACCAACAGTGTGTATGATAAAATAAATTGATGCCTATGAGAGTTCAAATAGCTGATGACTTTCAGTCAGGAAGGAAGGCAAAAGGATTTTGAATAAACGAGTTTAATTGTTAGCTTGATAATGGTACATTAATAGGACAGAAAAACAAATGACATATTGGAAATTGTTTTCTAAATTAAAGTTTGCTATCCTATTGTTTACTTGCTTGTATGTAACTCTGAGGGTGTCTGGTTATCAACAGGATATGGACACATGCTTAAAATCAAGTATGTGTTAAAGTGTTTTTCTTCATCCTTGAGGCAGTGCAAATGTGAACACACAACTATTCATCTCACCATGGAGAACAAGTGGGGAGCACTATGCTGCTTACCAAGGCTGGGGTTCAAACAAGTCAAACGGAAGACCAGTGATAATCACTTGGTGGGAATAATTATTATTGAAAAGAAAAAAAGTGCAGTGCTTATTTTTCTTCCCTAAAATTGAGGAAAAAAACCATGCCAAGGAAAGACACATTTAGATGTACTATGGAAGTATGAGAAGTAAAATTAAGTTCTAAATGTAGTGAGACATGAAAAGCAAACCCCCTATCTGTAGAGTAAGTCCATAGTATCTTGTATTAAGAAGATTATGTGGGGATTAGTTCCAGTGTAACTGCCATATGAAAATATATGATGGCAGGTGTTTTTAAATTGCTGTAACAAGGTGGAACCTTCTCTCACAGCCAAAAATTCTGGCAACAAAAGAAGCTGGGTTTTAAGGATAAGAAGCTGAAGACAGCTGGAACAAAGAGAAATCTATTGACAACAAGTGGAAGTCTCTTGCATATATTTATCATAGACCTGAGTGTTTTCCATAAACTCAGCCATGTGTTATTAAAAAAAAAAAGAAAAAACCTGTTTATTTCTGCTGAAAAAATCCCCCCTCCTGTGTTGAAAGTTCTCCTAGCAACACATTTCCTACCAGGTTTCCTGAGATTACCTAACATTTCCATGTTGTCTGGCAATGAGTCACAAACAAAAAGGGAAAGGAAAGGCCTCATATGTGAGCTCTGTGTTGAGTTTAAGAATTTTGGTATGGATGCAGTGGCTTAAATCCAACTTTACAGATAAACAGCAACCAGTAAGTGGCAAAGATCCATGCAAGACTTGCTGTCTCACTGGGCTACTGTCCTTAAGGCATTTTCTAAGTCCTTGGCCCACAAAGGAGTGAGCTGACTTGTGTGAGGGCTTTCCGACATGGAAGGACAGGGTCCAACTCTAAGTGGCCCAGTCCAGAGTGAGCTCTGAAGCCTCCAGTCTTAAACCTGTAATGAGACACCATCTTTGAACAACCACTGTGCTTCTGGGAAAAAGAAACAAAACCCAAAATTGGTTAAGGTTGTTTTTGTTGACACTTCCAACTAAATTGGTGAATTAATTTTTAAAATGTGAGCTAGAGCCAAGCATTGCAGTGAATGAGGGAAGGGAATAGGCAATTAAGTTGGTGTATCCCCAAGGTTGCATCCTGATATGGAAGTAGAATAATGAGAGCCAAAAATGGAGCCAAAATCACTCATACACTACCTATTGTTGCTCTAGTAATTACAGAAACTTCACCTCAATTCCACACTTGCCTGAACTTTGAGACTATAGGAGAAAAGGCTTTTTTCTTCTAAGTTACATGGATTTAAGTTTCCTTTAGCATATTTGAATTGGGATTAATCTCAGCTTACTTTTAGGTGTCTAGAACATGGGTGCTTGCATCTGTGCTAGTCCTAAGCTACTTGCTTGGCTCCTGTTAAAGCTCATTAAGGTGTAATCAATACGAGCCAATGGAGGCTGATTGGCATCCATTTGATCTCATAGCAACATCTATTTGACCTGAGATAACTTCATACACTCCAATGGCAGGCTTGCTACTGACTATAAAGGGAGCCAAGACTATATTCTCACCTGTGAATACCTACATTGTAGGCAACCTCAGTTACTCAGATGAATCCCACAACGATGTCACATTTTCTTTCTTACTTTAAGGGTATGCAGAACTCTTGATTTAGCTGTTGTGGTGCATGAGATGCCACATGCCAGCTTACATGGCAGTGAATGAGGAACTGGCTGTTCTGTGCATTATTGCCCTGTATGGGTATGCAGAAGGCCATATGCTGAATAACCGCCAATTGCTCTAAGTTTCATGGATGAGAAGAATCTGTGATGCTGGGCTGGTCCCTTGGAATGTGCCTTCCAGCACATCATCTCTGAACCCCCATCGGTGTTGGGAGACATAAGCTGGTTGTAGGGCCTCTCTGTAACTGTTGTCTTCAGTTTGCTGTGAATAAAAAAGGTGCCAGTATGGGCAGAAGGAGCTGGTGGCCAAAGAGATGAACCTCTCTTTCACAGTGTGATGCTTAATATGGGTCATGTTGGATGATATAAGAATAATATATTAAAAGCTACACTCCAGCTTTATCTTATTGCTACTTCTAAAAGACCAGTCAGTTACTTTGGAAGAAAATAGGACTGAGTAAGAGTTGCTACAATTCCTACAGCAAGCATTATGGAGAGGTTGTCTGTGATACACAGAAACATGCCCACTTATATGGGCTACACTGATCTGTCTTTTGAAACACCAAGTTCTATATTGCCACTAAGGATTAACCTTAAAGACGTACTGTCTCATCCTTGGGAATTACAATGTTCACTTTTCTTAGTCTAAATGCAGGGTAACCCACCTGGACCAAAGATTTCTTAAGCACAGACTCCAAATGTTGTTTCCAATGCAGAATATTTATGCTTACATGGCTCTCAAGAAATCTGCAGAAAATGGTAGTTCAGAACCTCTTAGTAGGAGCTGAGTTTATGAATATTCTCTAGCATCTTCTCAGCTGACCTATATCCAACAGACATATCTTCTACCACCTTCAGAGGACAATGACACAGGAGTAGAAGTCCTTTATTATAGTATAAAACATAGCAGGAAAAGGCCTCCCTGAGTTTCCATGCTGCTGCACATTGCTGAAGCAGTAACAGCAATCACACAGTGTGACACACCCCACACTTAAAAAAGGAGCTTAGAGAAAATTGTTTCAGCAGAGCTCAAGTAGAGCAGATACAGGTGTCTGTTTTGGAGGTATTTACCAGAGCAGAGCCCAAATTACCCCAGACTGACAGACCTTTCCTGAAGCCAGCAGAGCCATCTGATTTACACTGCTTGAGTGTCTGCCTCACTAGTTTTATTACACTTCCAACATTTGTGTTTATACATGTGGGTTCTTTTGATTTTTAACACTTTTTGGCATCACTCACCTCCTGCAGCTGAATAGTTAAATACCCCCCCTCCTATGCACTTAATAGTATAAGTGGCATTTGCAGGGCTTTTAAGAGCACGTGCCAAGCAAAAGCACTTTCAAGACCACAAGAAAATGAGTTCTTACAGTCTCTCAGCTGGAAATGTATGCAGGGGCCTTGCGTGGTGGCACTGCAGTCTGCAAATCCTGGCACCATTTGGTTTTGCATGTGCCTAGGAATGCTTGCCCTTCCTCTGCATTCAATTTTCCTGTCTCCAGCTTTATTTAGTCAGATGTTTCTCTTGTGCATCCAGTAAAACTGAACCACAAAAATGAGTAGTTGCTGTTTATAAAATCAGCACATTGTTATGTAATCCAGATGACAGGAGAAGTGTGAAATGCTGTTAAATACTTGACTATAACCACAGTTCAGTTAGACCTAGACAGTTAAAGTGTAGTGGCGTCTAGGTTTCCTGAAGAGCTGAGTCTAGAAGTAGGAGGCCCACTTTACTTTCAGGGTGTAGGAAACAGAACAGCTCTCACAGAAGTCTACACACCTATTCTGACTTTTCAGTGGTCTTAATGAAGAATTCAAGTCTACTGGTGTAATAAAAAATATTAGATACATTCACAACTACAGCCTCTTGGGATGGGTAGATTGGTCTTACAGAACAACACGAGTAAGAAATACATTGGGAAAATAATAAAAACCAAAAGTTTTTGCAACACATTAATCTGTAAATTGAGAAAGTAATGTGGTAACATAAAAGGGATATCAAATACAAGAAGAAGATCAATAATATTGTCCTTAGCAAATTTTTAAACACAACATCATTCTAGAACTGTCTCTTAAAAATATTAAACATCTGTGAAATTCCAGAATATTTCCATTCACTGATTATGATCACACTGGTAATACAGCAGTTTTGTTAACAGAAATATGTTTGAATAAAATTCTTTCATCTCCTCACTCTAACTGGAAAAACATAACAACTTAGGAGCTCCTGCCAGTGGGTTTTAGGTCTGGCATTCTGACCAGGAATAACAATTACTAAACATAGAATCATAGAATCATAGAATCATAGAATGCTTTGGGTTGGAAGGGACCTTTAGAAGTCATCTAGCCCAAACTCCCTGCAGTGAGCAGGGACAGCTTTAACCAGATCAGGTTGCTCAGAGCCCCATCCAACCTGACCTTGAATGTTGCCAGGGATGGGGCCTCCACTACCTCTCTGGGCAACCTGTGCCAGTGCTTCACCACCCTCATTGTAAAAAATTTCTTTCTTATGTCTAGTCTAAATCTATTCTTCTTAAGTTTAAATCCATTACTCCTTGTCCTGTCACAACAGGCCTTGCTAAAAAGATTATCCTCATCCTTCCTGTAGGCCCCCTTTAAGTACTGGAAGGTCGCAATAAGGTCTCCTCGCAGCCTTCTCTTCTCCAGGCTGAACAACCCCAACTCTCTCAGCCTGGCCTCATAGGAGAGGTGTTCCAGCCCTCGGATCATTTTGGTGGCCCTCCTCTGGACCCACTCCAGCAGGTCCATGTCCTTCTTGTGCTGAGGGCCCCAGAGCTGGACGCAGTGCCCCAGGTGAGGTCTTACCAGAGTAGACTAGAGGGGCAGAATCACCTCCCTCGACCTGCTGGCCACGCTTCTTGTGATGCAGCCCAGGATACGGTTGGCTTTCTGGGCTGCAAGCGCACATTGCCGGCTCATGTCCAGCTTTTCATCTACCAGCACCCACAAGTCCTTCTCCCCAGGGCTGCTCTCAATCCCTTCATCCCCCAACCTGTACTGATACAGGGGGTTGCCCCGTCCCAGGTGCAGGACCTTGCACTTGGCCTTGTTGAACCTCATGAGGTTCACACAGGCCCACTTCTCCAGCTTGTCCAGGTCCCTCTGGATGACATCTCGTCCTCCTGGTGTGTCAACTGCACCACTCAGCTTGGTGTCACCTGCAAACTTGCTGAGGGTGCACTCGATCCCACTGTCTATGTCATTGATGAAGATGTTAAATAGCACCAGTCCCAGTACAGACCCCTGATGGACCCCACTTGTCACTGGTCTCCATGTGGACATCGAGCCATTGACCATGACCTTCTGGATGCGACCATCCAGCCAATTCGTTATCCAACAAACAGTCCACCCATCAAACCCATATCTCTCCAATTTAGAGAGAAGGATGTTGTGGGGGACAGTGTCAAACGCTTTACAGAAATCCAAGTAGATGACATTCATTGCTTTTCCCTTGTCCACTGATGCAGTCACTCCTTCATAGAAAGCCACTAGGTTGGTCAGGCAGGACTTGCCCTTGGTGAATCCGTGCTGGCTGTCTCGAATCACCTCCCTGTCCTCCATGTGCTCCATATATATGCTTCCTTGTTCATAATCTGATTTTCTTTTTCTTCAGTGCTATTAGTATGGACTGGAGGAAATTTTGTTCTTTCTCCACAAATGTGATTCCTTTACCTTAGACTGCCTAGCTGAAAATATCCTTGGTTCACAAATATATTATTTGGTTATAAACTAGCCACCATTCTGTAACCCAGTATGATAGTCAAGTCTGAAAATGAACCAGAATCACTGAAGCAAGTCAGCTCCCTGCCCCTACTCTGGGGGTCTGCCCACAGACACCACCAAAATGTATGAGAAGGAAGGACTAGGGAAAGGGCTGGGTAATAACCTTCACATCATCTTGCATTCTTTCCTAAAACTAAACACCGTACTATCTGGTGGAAGGTGTAATCTACTATAACCCACTATTGATGACAACAACCTCATTAAACTTACACTTACCAACATTTACACCTATTACAGCGTGTGCATATGATCTAAAGAAGAATAGATTTAGAGTAGACCTAAGGAAGAAATTTTTTACAATGAGGGTGGTGAAGCACTGGCACAGGTTGCCCAGAGAGGTGGTGGAGGCCCCATCCCTGGCAACATTCAAGGTCAGGTTGGATGGGGCTCTGAGCAACTTGATCTAGTTAAAGCTGTCCCTGCTCACTGCAGGGAGTTTGGGCTAGATGACTTCTAAAGGTCCCTTCCAACCCAAAGCATTCTATGATTCTATTCTATGACTAAGATGAGACAGTTTCTGTTAATTAACTCCACACCCAGACATATTTTCTTTTCTGCCAAAGTATTATTCAAAGCAAGAAGAGCTGAATTCAAACCACCTACATTTCTTCATAAAACAAAGAAATACCTTTAGCTTGAGCCTCACACCCAGAAACACAGAGAAATGAAATAAATACCTCCCCCAGCTTCTCTTCAGAAGTGGTGTTTCTTTAGCTATAAGCACAGGATTTCCATGTAAAACAAGGAAATACTTTATAAATAAGACTGACCTTGGGATTTTGGGAAAAGAAAACCATGGTACTTTCAGACATTATTTCATTTCCCTGTCTAAGGGTTTCCTAGAAGCAAAACCTGTTTGCTTCCTTTCTGTCTCTGCCACATTCATCTCACAGTTTTGGAGGTGGCTTTCAGCATGGTCCAAGTGCTCAGGGTCTGTCTTCAGTCTCTAGAAGTGCTGCTTGCATCACCATCAGAGATAGTTGTACTAATTTCAGTCTTGCGGATACTGAGTGAATTCTTACCTGGATTTACTCAGTTTTGTTGCAGTCATCTGTAATGAGAACCAGAAACATCTTTGATGTTACCTCCTGCTGGCTAGCCATCTTTAGAAAATCCCATTACTAAGCTTTCAAGGGTGATGTGTCAAAAGCATAATTTGTCACAGAGTCAATTCCTACAATAAGGTAGGACTTTGCTTCTTTTTTACCTTGCCCTGCCTAGACCCGCTACCTACCCAGCTCTGAGTTTCTGTCAGTTCTGAGAGCTCCTGAGGTTATCAGTCAAGGTAAAAGAGAAGAAAATTTCAGCTCTTTAGCTGCAATTTCTGATATCCCCATGTGGAGTGGCAAACAACTCATTTTAATGTACCACTTCTGTTCATTGTTCCTCGCTCTCCTTAGAAGCTAGTAGCAAGCTCATCATTTTATGCAGCATTTGGACATAGAGCTTAGGTACAGACAGATCCCATTTGAAAGATACTACTCCCAAGATCATAAAGAAGGATTACAATTTCTATCTGTCCACAGCAGCCATTTTATATGGAAGAGCTCAATGCTAAAATCTCTACTGAACAAATGCTGGGCTTTTTTACTTAAAAAGTGAGCAAACACCTTCTGCTCAAATAAAACTATGAAGAAAGAGCAAGATGCCAGTGCCCATAAATGATTAGCTAGGTGTGCTGACAGGTGCATGTTATGAGCCACCCACTCTCCCTTGATTTCTCCAACTCTCATCCAGGGAAAATTATTCCCTTTATATACGGCAGTCTCTTCTTTCCTTCTGACATCTGAACCCAGTCCACTTTGAAGATTGTCACTGATACACCAAAATGTTTAGCAAAGTGGGGTGATTCATATAACAGTAAGCAAGGACTGCATGCTTCAGAAAGTAGTCAGAATCACTTTTAATAATCTACCAGCAGCTGCTGCAGATTATATTCAATGTGTTTGCTATAATTTCATGATTCTTGTAGAATTATAGAATCGTTTAGGTTGGAAAAGACCTTTAAGATCATCCAGTCCAACCATTAACCTACACTACCAAGTCCACACTAAAACAATCAAGGGTAGACTACACTAAACCATGTCCCCAAGTGCCACATCTACCCGTTTTTTGAACACTTCCAGGGATGGGGACTCCACCACCTCTCTGGGCAGCCTCTTCCAATGCTTGACTACCCTTTCCATGAAGAAATTTTTCCTAATATCCAATCTAAACCTCCCCTGGTGCAGCTTGAGCCCATTCCTTCTTGTCCTATCACTTGTTACTTGGGAGAAGAGACCAACACCCACCTCACTACAACCTCCTTTCAGGTAGTTGTAGAGAGCGATAAGGTCTCCCCTCAGCCTCCTCTTCTCCAGGATAAACAACCCCAGTTCCCTCAGCCGCTCCTCATAAGGCCGGTGCTCCAGACCCTTCACCAGCCTTGTTGCCCTTTTCTGAACACACTCCAGCACCTCAATGTCTTTCTTGTATGGAGGGGCCCAAAACTGGACACAGTATTCTGGGTGCGGCCTCACCAGCGCCGAGTACAGGGGCACAATCACCTCCCTGCTCCTGCTGGCCACACTATTCCTGATACAAGCCAGGATGCTGTTGGCCTTCTTGGCCACCTGGGCACACTGCTGCCTCATGTTCAGCCGGCTGTCAACCAACACCCCCTTCTTCCAGTTGTGCTCACAAGAAACTCATCTTCCTCTCTCTCCCCCATGCTGATTGCTTCAGTGAGATGGAGCAGCAAGACAGGTCAAAGAGGTCTAGTCATAGGCAAATGCCATATACCAGTCCAGGCAGGCACCCTCAGCCCTGGTCTGGGATGCGAGGTAAAGCTAATACCCATGGGCCACCCACACATGTGTTTTCTTTGGGACAGATACCCAGATACTTCTGTGGCTGCCTCCCACCCCTGTGTCCCTGCAGCAGACCCTCTGCCACACTCCTTTTTCCAGGAAGTGCTTTTAGAGATAGATGGGATCAAATGTTATCTCAAATCTAATTTTTGGATAAGTGCATTATCAGGCCATGCGTCGGGAACAGGGGTTACTTTCATTTGAATGTTAAAAAAAAAAGCACAAACACAAATATTTTATAGAAGAATGTTCTGGTGTACAATCCCCCCAGCAAAATATGACTTAATATTTCAAGTAAATGAGTAGATCATATTTATGAAACAGACCTTTTAAAGGTAGGAAATTAGGGATCTGCATGAATTTGTGTCACAGGCTCTATTTTACGAGCTACATTTTATCATTCACAGTACAAAATGAAAATAGAGAACTCTGTTTCATCGGTTACTCATATCCAGCTGCTATGAAAATAATATGTTTGATATAATTCATTTGACATTTGATGGGTTTAAGGTTCCTCTGGCAAGATATAATCAACTCATTATGGAGAAACAGAAGCCTTCCTTGTTACAAATAAATTATTCCTAGTCATGATTGAATTACTGTGTATTCAATGAAACTGGGATGGCGGGGCTTCCAGTAGAAGTGGATATTTTATCATCAGGGCTGTGTGATAAAAGCCAACTCAAGTCACTTTATGTTTTCTCTCTTCAGTGCTTTGATTAATGAGTGGCATTACTTTTCTAAACCAACAAATTAGGTCTTTCCTCTCCATTTTTTTACATTAAAGCTGCTAGATCAAAGTATAAAAAACCTGTCTTTCCTTTTTATGCACAAAGACTGGATCAACAGCTTGGACAGAGTGATATTTGACTTTATTTTGTTAGTTTATTTTTAAAAATCTCACACAGTCTTTGTGAAGCAAGACTAGCTTTATGGGTGGGGGGTGAATTGTCTTTTAAATCAAAACCTGTGATTAATTTAATCTTGGTGTTAACATCAAGTCTGTTGCATGGTCTGTTTTGCACCATTACTTTGGGGGAACAGGACAAAGTTGTATTATTTTGTTGCCATCAAAGAATTAAAAATACATCTCCACAGGGAGCTGAGGCAATGCAGCCATCCAGGACTACAGAGCAATGCCGAACATGCTTGGGACTGAGGGTACGGCACAGTATGCACAGTCCTGCGAGCTCAGCTTCCATGATTTCAAAGGAATTTGCACATGCAAAACCTTTTTACAGTTTTTACGGCCTGTAAAATAGATCAAAATAATGTTACATGGTGGAGACATAAAAACAGCAATAAAAATAAGTCTGGGGTGACAAGTTTGGGGAGCAGACTAACACATGAGGTGGAACCCTGCAAATACCACCAAAAGACCAGGCTGCCTGCTTCAAAAGCTTCTAATTATAACAGTGCTTGTTAGACATTAGAAGAAAAAACACTTGGGCCATTTTGAAGCAAAGGCACATAAATTACCCAGCAGCTACTGATTGTTTCTCTAGATTTCCAGAAATATTACCTCTCATAGGAGCCACTTATTATTTCTGCATACTAAAACATAAAAAAAGGTTTCACATATAGTTAAAAGGAAGAAGAGCAGACCTGAGGGCTATTCACCTTTTCCTTTGTTCTTCTTTGTTCATCTTTAGAAGGAAAGCAACTATTTCTTTGTTCTTTGCCATATTATAGGATAAAATGTATCATGTGTGTGTGGCTTCCTAGCTCATAAAAAATATCCTAGACTGTGCTTAGTTAATGTTACTACACAGGGTCACCCTAAGTCCAAACAGATCAAAGCAAACTAAAAACGGACTACTGACACCACTAATACTGAAGAAAACTAGAATGATGCAATACACATAAAGTTACTTTAAGTCTCACTAATTCCACATGTGCCAATCCTGACTCTGCTCTGTATATTATCTTATTGCATTACAACCAATGCAATTCACCATGACACAGAGGAATTTAAAAATTAGCCTCCATCTATTCCTCTAAGTGCCATTCACTAAAAGGTGATGATCGCTCACAGGAAAGTTTGCAAGATCTTGCAAACTGCCTGTTGAGACTGAATGGTAAAGTAATACATTCTCATGAGTCCCTGCTGCTTTTCAAAGTGCAGCTCTGTAACCCTTGGCAAAAGTCAGAATAATCTCATGTTGCCACACTTTTAATTCTCTTAGGTGGCTTTGAAAACCCCAGCATCCAATGTCTCCATCATGCTGACAGGTTTTAGTCTGCAGTTTCTTCTTAAGGGCTGGCATTCAGCTCTATCAATCAAGATAACTTTGATATCTTTTATTTGGTCTTTGTTTCCTTCTGCATTTTATCCCTTGTTTCCTGGAGCTGAGAGTCACATTTTGCACCTATTTACAAATGTATTTAAGTTTTTGTTTTTGTTTTTTTTTTCTGTGAGTCAGCTGATGATGCTTGCTTTTCAGACAGATGTGAAATCAAATGATGATAATTAATATACAGATTACTTATAGCATTGTTTTCCCCATTTAGGCAAAACCAGATAACCTTCACTATGTGAAAATACATGGCTGAGCATAGACTTTAATATATATGTAGCTAACCAGGATTTCTTCAGTTCATGCTTTTGTTTCTGCTGTCGTTTGTAACTAGATGTGACAACTGTGTCTTGCTCTCACTGAGTTAATTAGATCTGATAACCAATTTCTGGAATTCAAGCTCCTCTGAAATACAAGATTTTTCAAAATCTACATTGCCTAGTTCAACAGAGCTCATTCCTGGCTATCATGTATCTGTACTGTTCACACACATATATATCTTTTATATATCTTGCTAGGAGACAGGGGATACCAACTATAAAACAGGTGATCAAAGGTATTTAATTAAGACTAGGAAGTGGGAATGTGAATTTTTAAAGTGGTACTTTCTGGCTTCTACACTAACTACCAGGTAGCCATGATTTAGTTATCAACCATAGCCTTTGTCAGTGAAATTCCTGCACAGCTGGGAGAGGATTTGAGAGCAAGACTTCCATGGATACTCTTTCCTTTGGGTGGAGGAATGGCCAGGCCAGTGGTGGGAGGAAGTCAGAGTTCATGGGGAAGGAAAAAGCCACAGCATGGGGCACAGCAGCAAAACTCATGGGAGGGGTAGAATTTATCTGCTGGTGATGGTAAAAAAATTTGTAGAAAAAACTTCAAGTAAAACTAGAAGAACTAAAGACTCTCTTCCTGTCATCCTCTCTCCACAGTGGCCTGCTATCACAGGAAAGGCAGTTGAATCTGTTGGAAAAGAAGAAATAACCTTGGCAGTGAATGGTGGAAATAGAGGAAATTTAAAATACAAGGAGGTTAAACAGGCTACATTGCATAAATCTGTCTCCAGCTTATCTGCAGTGAGAAGTGCTGCCTGGAGTAACTCCTTTTGTTACCACGGGAATAGAGACAACTGGTTTAGTAGCACAGTAACCAGTCAGATCGGGTTAATCTGTGTATATTTCACAAAAAGATATTTTCTCATCTTCATGATCTGAGTTGTCATAAACATTAATCTGTTTATTTGACAATATTCAACAACAACAAAATTAAAAAATCACACACCTTAAAATTACTTTACAACAGGATTTGAACAATTATTTTGCAGAAGCTGAACCTGAAAAGTCTTTAAAAAAAAAAAAAAAGAAAAAAAGAAACAAAGGTAGATTGGTATAGATTTTTAACTGCTTCTTGCTGAAATCTATTGCATAGACAAGCTGATGCCAATAGCAAAGCTATTTCCTCTGGTCAGCAATAAAAAAATGATTAGGGATTGGCAAATGGATTCAATAAGATAATTTAAACAATCATTACCTTATAAATGATGTTTTAACTGTCCTCAATAACTGTAGAATGTGATTATCTTAGTGCCCTTCAATCAAAGCTTACTCTGCTTTCCCCACCTGAGACCTGAGCAGATTTTTTCTCAAATCATAAATTACTTTACCTAGAATTATAGAGCTTTGCATTCTTATTTCCTGAATTAAAATTCCACTGTGGAAAGAGGTTATAATTGAAATGGTAGGTGTGTTTAAAGTTCTTTAAACTCTGGTTTGAGGGAAAAAAAAAAAATTAAAACAGCTCAAATTCATAAATTTGGATTGTACATAATGGAATTGCTATTGGCTTCAGTCAGTCTATGCAATAGTTTTTAACAAGGGCAGTTAAAAAGACTGGGGACATAAAAAATTAAATTTTGGGATTGTCCATTTAAAACAAAATCCTTTTTACTACTTTATACAGAGAATACAGGTCAATGGTTGCATGCCTTTGTAATGATAGTCTGGATGAAAAACCTGGGTAATAAACCCAGATGACAACTGGATTCTGGATGGCAAACTCATGAATTGGTTAAAAATTCAACTAGAATTTCATAGAAGGAAAGTCACCCAAGAGCTATGGAACACAAAGGTACAGCCTCTGATTTGGAAAGCCTCTGATTTGGAAAGTCTTTAAGCCACAGACTTCAGAAGAGAAGTTCCTAGGAGAAATATTGCACTGGTTACAATATAATAATGCAATTTGCTATTAGCTTAGCAAAATGCTTAGCTAAGAAGTTAAGCATTTGCTTCTGGGTCCTCACTTTGGTGTAAATGAACACCATTGTTTTGATCTTCTGGCTGGTATTAATCAATCACAAAGGACTAATCCAGTCATCTCCTCCTGCTTCACATGTAACACTTTAGCATTTCACTGACTTATCTTCAGATACATTTGCGTACACTTTCATCTCCAGTGTCAGCCATCCTTGTTGTGCAGACCTCAGGGAGAAGAATCCAAAATTCCTCTCAATAGTCTGTCCAAGTGGAGGATCTCACTGGCTGATAAACATTTGTTACCTGCATTACACCTTGTCTGGCCTTAAGTCTCATGCCTTAGGTAAACCTGCTTATGTCTTTTGTGAAGAGCAAAAAGGGTGTTTACAGCTTATATTTACTTCTGAAAGAAGTGTGCTTTGTTATCCTGTTACTGTCAATTTTAGATGCTGCTTTTTTTGTTTGGTGATGTTAAAATAAGTTTCCAGGTAGGGGTTGTGGTACAGGTTATAACATACACCAAATCTTAAGCTCAGCCCTTCTGCTTGGTGGTACCAGCAAAGACTGCAGGACTTGAGGAATCCATGAAGTGGCTAGTTTTGGAGTCAAATATGCTGATTACCAAGAATGAATTTAGGAATGAGATTTAGCGTTTTTTTACATCTATCTCATAACTCGACATGATTTCCCTGGTCCAAAGAAGGGCAGAATGGCATTCAGATGTCTGAGCTATACTGTACTTCTTATGCTACAGGTATTGCCATGGTTTGTTTGTGCCTCCCAATTGCAGTGGGGCTAAAATTGTCTTTTGCATTGAAGAACAGTTTTTTGTTGAAATGGACACTCTTTCCAAATCATTTCAATCTCAGTGAAAAGTCCTCTGGGAAAACCAGTAAATTAAACTCAAAACCAAAAAAACTTTCAGGGTTTGTTTACATTTGGGAAAAGTCTTAAGGGTTTTTTTGTCATTTTTAGTTTCAACTTGGAACTTTTTTCATTCTATTTTATGTTACTTATTTACAGTCTCTTATTGTAATGACAGATTATATTAACTTTATTTCAGAATCACTAGGGAATTGTTACTTATGTTTTAATATTTGTCCTTCTAGATCAAACTACCTCCTTTTTATTAAATTGTACTAAACTCCACACACAGCACATAAACAAACAGGACATGGGAACAAATTTTGTTTCCACTTTGAACAATCATTAAATAGAAATTTCCTGTAGTGATGTTATAATAAATGTATATTAATAACATTGAACTTGAATAAAATTCTAGATTTAAAATATTATGCAATCAACATTCTGATTGTCACTAAAATACTTTGAAACTGGATGAAAACATGTCTCATTATTAAAGAATTACTTCAGAAAACTGGAAATTCCCATTTTTCACCAGTTTAATTTTGTAAGCTCTTACCTAGCATCAGTTGTACATCTAAATCTCCTAGTTGACGTGAAACTTATTTAAAACATAACTCTGAAGGATAAGCTTATGAGATACACATCTCATTTCCAAGATGGGCCCAGTGGGACAGCAATTAAGCAATCATCTTCCAGCCCAGTTCAATAATGGCAAATAAAGGCTTGAAAATCAACCAAAACATTACTTGAACATGTTTTAGTGTTGTTTATTATTAAATAAAGTTGTTGATTATATTTTGCTCCTGCCTCTCAGGCATTCCACAAAGCCCCAACACAATGTTTGGAGCATCGCTTTGGTTAATACCTTCCTCAGGCAGAAGGTTGTAAATTTTTCTGCATCATGGGAAGTATAGTGTGAAGAACTTCAGTGAAAAAAATCCTTACTGGGATATTTTAAATCGTGCCCTATACTTATTTTTGTGGTTGTTGATGTTTGGCAATAGAAATGGAGTCTTACTAACTCCTGTGAATGCCCTTAAGTCCCATGAGTAACTTGCCAAGGGAATTCATGTTGCTTCCATCAATAGCAATATCCCAAGACCATCCAGGATTGCAGTTAAAGCAGCCTGGAGACTTCTTTGGCTGATTGATGTGGGTCATCTTGATCTGTAGGGACAGTTCCTGTGCTCAGATTGTTTTGCCTTCAGCTGCATCCATTTTCTCCCTCTAATTCTGACTCCTTAGACGTTTACCCCCTCACCAAGAATGGCCAAGGGAAATCCCAGGAGGACAAGTCTGTTGGCTTTACATCCCCTTTGTGTTGCTGCCAGGGTGCAATGTTGAGCTGGGCATAGTGTGTACACTGTGGTGTTCTGCTGCAGGAGCAGGCGCAGCTGCAAAGCTACTTTCCAAACAGTTGCTTTTGATATTTGTTTTTTTCTTGTCTGGCTCCTGAAGGAGGAGAGCATAGTTTTATCAACTGTAAGAATTTGTCCACTGGAAGAAAAAAAAAAAATATTACCACCAAGGGAAATAGGCAGACAAAAGATTTCACTATCTCTGTCCTTATGTTCCTTCCCAACACCAGTGACAGTTGAGAGAGGCACAGAGAAATGCTTTGTTTACTTAACTAGATGTGTCAGAGAAGTACAATTTTGTTTTCAATTAGTTTTGCACAGGATTTTTTTTTTTATTTTGTGGGAAGAAAATAGAAAAACATTGAAAAATACTTGACCATTTGGGAAAGTTCCTATCAAGAAGACTTTACCAATAAAATTACTGAATTTTCCATCCTAGCTGAAAGAATAGCATTTAACTCTTCCAAAGAATAATAACAATACCAGTTCCATTCATAATTTTCAAGAAATATGAGAAAACTGGCACCATTTATCTTGCTGGGATTTCCAATGTAGAATTGTATCACTTTGTTTAATGAAACATGTAATAAGATAGATAAGTGCAACTGGAGGAAAACCTGGACTTCTAAGGAGAATTGTTCCAGCATCTTTAGAGTTAACCATCTGCATTTCCTAAAGGCTTTTCTCACAAACCTTATACTCTGTGTGCCTGATGTGACCAGCTGAAGAGCTGCTTATTGATCCAGAAGCCTCATTACAACTTGTACAATGTGAACTTACCATCACCGGTCATGCCATTAGTGTAATTATCTTATTTCATTAGTGATAATGCCATTTTGCATTACAATATATTGGCTCACTTAAAAAGTAATAAAGATTTGCAATCAGAAGATGTCTTTGTTAACTTCAGAGCATGCCTCTGAACTTGTCCTTGGTCATGCTAAGCACCAGGATCTGCCCTGTGCAGCAATACTGAAGCCCATGTGGTTCTGGGGGCGACAGCCCTCACACACTGATGGCATAATGCTATTTAAATAAGCATAAGGCACTGATGGCCACACCTGGCTTCCTGGAGGTTAGGAGAGACAACTGTATCTCTGGGGTCTGGGCCCTAAAAGGCAGTTTCTTTGTCATTAATATACCACTACCTATAAGCCAGAGCCCACTGAGGAAGTAATTTTGCTCCCAACATCATGGTTTCATATCAGGATCCAACCTTTCACAGTGCAATGGCTCCATTTCAAAGCAAACAAATGGTTGTTGAGCAGGATGCAAACACTGGTGGGTGAAACGACAAAAAGGTAATGTATGTGAGTATCTTCCACAGGGGTTTCCTCTTCTTCCTTTCACACACTGACTTTGAGTAGAGCAAAATGGAAATTCCTATGGAGATTAGCAATGCTGATCATCAGTTTGGGTGCAGAAATGTTAACTGAGGCTATGCCTGAGGTGTTTCATTGCAGGACAGTAGAATTGGTGGCTGGATCATGAATATTTGTTAATCTTAGTAGGTAACCTCCATTCTCAGCCAAGCAGAGGCTGGCAGGTATTTTGTACTCCTCCTTGGCCTCCTTGTTTGTCCTCCCATCAGTGAGTACAGCAAGGAAGCAAGCTCTGGGATGGCTCCATCTCTCATACCTTTGCTCTCCAAACTTTCAGTCGATGAGCAAACATCCTCTTATAGAAGATGCTTTTGCAATGACAACTCATCATAAGAGACCCTGCAGCACTTGGGTTTCCAATCCCAGGTTACGAAGCCCACTCAGGTTTGGCACTGGGATTGTTAAATATGTGAATACATCAAACATATTTTCATACATTTGATTCACCCTTAGGCATTTTAACACTGGACAAGCTGACCAGTGCTTTTCAGCCAAGTAAAAAGCTAAAGTATTTGGAGACTAAACTGGAAAACTGTTCAGAAGAAAAGCAGAAATCTAGGATGACAACCGAAAACATATGCTACCATTCTCTTATCCTTGCCGTCAGTTATGATAACACTTCATAGCCCCTCCCTGCCACAGATGAAAATCAACTTTGCCTCAGAGAAAAGACTTTCAGAGTGGACAAAACCTGGGTCTTCTCTTGCAGTTACACACAAAAATAATTCACATTTTAAGCAGTCCCTGTGGTTTCTATTTTTATTTCTTCTAACTGGTTAGTATTAATGGAATCTGCTGCCTTAGCAATTTTGATTTGTTCTCAATCTTTATGACAACATGAATAAAATAACATTTCAGATTACTTATTTCTGACCAGCCCTTGGAAATACACTGACACCAGTGTGTTGTTTTCTTTCACTGGGCTTTTGTTCCTCAAGGATTGCCATTAAAACCACAGTTAGTAGACTGGGGTATCTCAGTTTGTTAGTTTGGTCAGTCTCAGGCATTTGGCATGGCATGTAAGGGATGCAACAATTGCCATCTCCAGTGTCAGCACTGAATTCTGTCTTGTCCAGTGTCCAAGAGTGCTAAAACCAGGTCTTTTAGAACCAAATGTAAGTAGATTCATCATATATAATTAGTAAATCATACACAATTGTGAAGCCAGTCTGAGGCTGGAACAGTATTAAATAGTTGAATACCATTTGAAAGATGCTTTTCATCCAAGTAGAACTATGAGTCATTTCTATAGTCACAGAAACATTGAATTCTTCTCTTTGCCCTCAATACTCTTGCCATTATGATAGACAAGTACAAACCTTGCACAGAAAAAGAAACTGAGAGGCTCAGAAATGGAAAAGAGTTTCTTAAAATTAATATGTAATAAATACTTTTAACACACTAATAACTTGAACACGGATGACTTGGGACTTACCTCTTGTAATAGTGTTCAAAAAGAATCTTTATCCATTTCATTGCAACTTAAATTCTCAAAACCAATGGGCATCATTATCCTACTGTAACACCATAGATGCCAGTGATGAATGTCCCTTAGCAGTTGGTAGTACAGGCCTTTAATGTAAATAGATGCTTTTCTTTCCTGGCAGACGGATGCAGTAAACTCATGTTCTAATTCCTTGAGTCCAGGACACAAGTCAAGAAGCATGCAAAGTATTTGCAGTGAAACATAAAATAAGAAACCTGAACGTCCAATTCTCTTTGCTTATCCAAAATTGTTGCTTTATCATGTTCTTGTCACACAAAGAAATTATCTTCACTTTGAAAACACATGGGATAAGCACCAGAAATCATCATGCTTTTGACATATATAGACAAACATACTCACAAAATGGTCTCAGTTCTGCACAGACAGTCGATCATTTCATTCTGTAAGTCTAGACAGTATCAGAGCACTACCAAACACACTGTCAGAAACAATCTCACATAGTCAAAGTGATGGATTAGCAGATTTCATCACTCTTTTCAAACACTGTCATTTTATGAATTGTGCATTGTGGTTTTTGATTTGATGTTATGAAAGGTGGACTTGATAAATGCCTTGTTTGTGTGTGTTTATTTTTTCACTACGGTTCTAGCGGAACATGGATGATGATTTCTTTAGAGCACACGTGAAGATAGCACTGTTGAGGGTAACTAACAGTATGATATATATGCAAAGTGTAGAATTTTGAGGGGGAAACAGCTGCTCATTTCAAGATCAATCTCAGGTATCAAGAGTGTGAATTACTACTTTCTAATCTCCTCAGTCATGCCCCTAGACTGTAAAACCAGAGGCTTTATTGTAGAATTACTCCTAGAGAACCATCTAATAATTATCTGATCTTTGAAATGGATACAAACTCACCGTATCCTTGGGAGCAGCAGGTAAAGGTCACACACCGAAATTGCTTGCTAGTACACACAACCAGACATGCTGGCTATTGCTAGCTTAAAGATCTTTATAATGACTACTCAAATCTTACTGAACCATCAAAACTGTGTAAAATATTATGGTTAGAATCTGGTCAGGAACTTATTGCAAGTAACTCTGATGAAATTAATGGCAGATATTACAAGAGGATGATACTATTCTGTGAAGTACTTTCCTAAGATATTTTACTGCATCTTTGCCTCCAGGATTCCACTGTATTCAAAGGAAAGAGTTAGGATCCCACAGAAAATCATTCAAATCAAGAACCTTCCTTTGGTGCTTTGAATATCCCTCTCAGGAGCCCTTCCCTCCGGGAAGATTGTTGTGAATATTTCACTAAGTGTCTTGCAAAGGCATTGTACTCTGTTCTGGGAACACCCAAACCAATGTGCAACTTGTAAATCCACACCCTGGCACTCCACTGCTAACTTCTCTCCAAAGCTGGCATAAAGATTCTCAGTGGAGGCAAAGCCTCATTTTGCTGTTGTAGGGCTGATGGTTCAGACCTGGCCAGAAGAGCCAGGCTTGCTTTTCCCATTGCCCCTACAAGAACACGGCACAGCTGAGGGGGCTGAGACTGAGAGGTGCCATCCCAAATTTCACACATCATGTAGATTTTACTGCATCAGGTGCTCTCACATATGTATTCTCAGCCTGGCTTCCTGACATGCATGGTGGGGACAGGGCGATCATGCTGCTTGGCTTTGCCAGTCCTGTTTGCCAGAATGCTTTCTCTGAAAATCTGCAGAGCAGAGCTGTGCCCTTCTGTTTTATAAAAATCCATTTAAAGACAATGGAAGAAGCGTTCCAATGGATTACAACAGCTATGGCTGAAATTACCTCACTAGTGATCAGTGCCCCTTCCTTTACAGATTTCCATTGGCTGGGAAGAGGGTATTACTGGGAGAAAAGGATTCACCTGACTAAAGGCTTGTGACATTGACCTTTGCTCATTAAGCCTTTACCCTGAGATTTGATTAATAGAAACTACAGACATCCAATAAGAGAAAAAAAAAACCAATAAAGAAGAGACTATAAGAGATAAAATAATAACCCAAAACATATGCAGGAAACCTGTCAGAAGACTTTGATGTCTTGTTGCAGGGAAGCAGGTTCTGTTTGGACAGACAATGTACTAGGGAGTAAGAAGTTTGCTTCTGAGTATCTCTGTCTTGTAGGAGAATTATCTAAAATCTGAGTAAATAATGAAAGGAGGGGGCACAGTGGAAAGGGCAAAGTAGGGCACGACAACTAAAACAAAGGGCCAGATGAGAAAGTAATCATTAGCTCACACTTGAAGGAGATCTGTGGGAGTGCTCTGCCCCTGAACAGAAAATACACTGTGACTCTCTTTTTATTGTCCGAGGTTTCCAAAGGATTTCTGAGCAAACAACCATGGGTAGTTCGACATCCTAATTATAGCCTGCTCACCATCCATTTCTGAAGTGTTGCTGAGTTCCCTGGCACAACAGCTGTTTGAGCGTACTTCCCAGAAGTCTTGGGCTCTCTGCCATGGTAACACGTTTGATTTATGTCAAACTTTTACCAAGGGATCTAGGGGAGACTTGATTGTATAGCTGATGATAGTTTTTTCCTTCAGACCCAGGAGCCGAGAGTGGCTCTTGTCCTGTTCATGCCCACGGGTGTCCGAGCAAAGGCCCTGGAGTAAGCTGCTCCCTCGAGTACTCTCTGGGGAAGCCAAACCTGCCTCCGTGTGGGATGAAGAGCCTTTTCTTCCTCTTGCTAGCTCACTTGACAAAGTGCTGGACTTGTTAAAAAAACCTTCTTTTTTATTAGGTTATTGGAGTGTTTAAAGCTGCTAAGCACAAACTGCATTTTTAATTTTTTTTTTTTTTTTTTCAAAGAAAGAAGTAGAAACACAGTGCCAAAACACCTCACAGCTCCCCATGGTGCAAGCCCCTGGCCTCAGTCCATGAAGTGAATGAGACTGAGTCCTCCACACTGGCAGCAGTAGGATTAAGAACAGTGAGTTTTGGCCCTATCTACAGTGCAGCCCCTATATTTTCTGCATGCCACAGAACCAACCTATTGAAAAGGTTTACAGCTTGGATGAAGCTGGCTAAGGCAGGCTTTCTTCTTTTTGTATATGGACTAGCCCTTATGTTTCCACTGCGTCAAGATTATTTGTTTCTAGGAGGCATGGAAACATGTTCGACAAATAGCGCAGGCAAATCACATGGCTTGAAACTTTCTTGGCTGAAAGCTCTGGAGTGGGACTGTAACCGATTATAGTTTCTTTTATTTCTGAGAAGGCTCAAATATCCTTAATCCAGCTTCATAAATAAGAGCTGATTGTTACTTGCCAGTAAATAAAACTGATTTTAAAGTTGTGACTATCAGGCTTCTGGTGTCCATACCTTACTTATGAACACAACATGGGCTAAATGGTTCACTGCAAAGGATGTGCATAAAATAAATATCTGAAATATGAATGATCTGTGATTGCAAAGTATCATCAACCTCAAGGCTAAGTGCTTTTCTGAGTTAAGTACCGTTCAGTCATTTGTTTCTGCACTCTACAAGTGGAGGTGGAAACTGCAGTGATGATGTAAGAAAAGAAAACCAGGTAAAACTTCTTGGTAGTGATTGTGTAGTTGAGCTCAAAAGTAAGAGCTGCTCATGACAGGCAGTGAAAACCCAAGAGTCAAGGAGGTTCAAACACGTTTGTTTTTTTTCTCAGAAAAGGACACTAGTAATATCTGCAGTGAAAAGCACAGGATACAAGGGTTGGCGGCCAGATTTTCAAAACTCACAACTAACTTTGGTTGTCTACCTTGGGAATATCTGACAACCTGATTTGGAGAAGGGAAATATTAAATTCCAGCTGGAAAAATCAAACCCAAGATAAGCCATCCAAACCTGGAGAAGTATCTAGTAAAATTACAGTACAGCTGGCAACAATCTGCCCTAGCATATGAGAGACTTCCGATATCTTTGTCTCCAATCCCGCCCAAACACCTGCTCCAGAGTTTGGTATAAATATCGACTTTCCACAAAACTGTCACTATGAGAGATTCAGTCTGATCAGAGAAGGTGCTACTACAGGGTAATTCATTTCAGCATGCTAGATTCTTATCCTTGGATAAGATCAATAAAACTTTGCCCATCTTCTTTGGCTTTACACACGGAAGGGAAAAGTTTCAGTCAGAATAAACCTCAATAATTAACTCAGGGTCTTTAATTAAATGTTACATGTATGCATGTATTAGAGACACACATGGTTTGTACATCTCTGAGTGGTACTAAAACTCAGCACTGGCACCTCCATCACCAGTAGAAGGTTATGCCCAACACGCTTCTGTGAAAATGGCTACTGAAAGACAGACAAGACCAGCTGATCTCAGTAACCTGAACATGTACCCTGTGAACTAAGAAGTGAACAAGAGTAATGTTAAACAACAGCGTTTGAATGAAAATTAGATGAACTTTTCTTTACTTTCTATAACTGCACAGCTGCTGAATAGTAGAATGAATTTAAATCATGCAGGGTTTACGCTACATTGTTTTAAATGATGGTAAATTAAATTAACAGGATATTACATTACCAGCATTGTGTATAGTGATAGCTTTTCAAATGCCCCTGAAGGACCAGGTGTAGGCTACTGCTGGAGGAAGAGAGACCGACAATCATTGGTCTGTTTCAGTATGACTTCTCTTTTCTTGAGTGTGTAACTTGAAAAATTAATTTAGGATCATATGGCTAAATATCCTTAAAATAAAAATCAACAGAGGTCAAGTAGTATAATCTGAAGGAGGGCGAATGGAACAAAAAAAAAATCCTTTTGCTGTAGGAATTTCACCCAATTTTAACACAGGTCTTGGCTTATGTCTAAAAAAATTGTTAGAGACATGAAATACTTCAAAATGTTAGGAGAATCTACCGTGGAATGCATTTTAAGGGTGTTAGTGGTTGACCTTTGGCATTTACAGAGAATTAATATTTTTCCTCTGACAGATCAATATTTCTTTAGTAAAATTTGGATCCCAGGAAGATGTTGAAAATACCATTTTGGTGCCCTTCATCACCATCTGGTCCATACAAATGTTTATCAATGCCCTGTGGTTACCCATACCAGAAATAAGGCAACTGATGGAAGTACTGTCCCAAGTCTGACCACCATGTTACTCTAATCATATGCCTTGCATTTGTGGGATCACAGTAGCTACACCTCTGTAAGCGTTTTGTCAGTCCACCTAAGCAAAGCTTTCTGCACTGCCAGGTTACATCATGCTATTCTTACAGGATATATGATAAAGTTTTCTCTACTTGAGTTAGGGCTAGTAAAAATGTCCAAAGAACAGCTGAGGGTAGGCATGTTTTTTCCTGTGCCGTATGTTTTGGCATCAAATATTTCTTGGCTAGTGAAGGTTAGTGGAGAAGAATGATCCCACACATGGTGGAGAGAGCCAAAACATCCCTTTAGGAGAGAGATTTCCCAGTCTTTCTGAAGATTGTATCTATACAGTTGCCTTTAACCACAGCTAAATTTCAGCTAGGAGAGATTAGTTACCCTTGCAAAACCGCCACGCAGGTAAGGACTAGATAAAAACTTTATAACAAAAGGATTTCCTGGTAGGGTGGACCTGATTTCAGTGTGCTGGCTTTTGCATGTCATTTAGTACATGGGATGGTTGGGGTCAAGTAGAGAGAGTCAAAATGCTCTGTTCTCTGATTGCAGTGAGCTAGTTGACCTCTGTGAGCTGCTAGTACTCTCTGAAGTAGGAGCAGCCTTAGGACTGGGGCTGAAGTCAAGGCCGGGAATAGTGAAGGATTTGAACACTTCTAAAATTGATTTCTGAGTCTTGAAAAAGTTGAAAAAAAACCCTTTTGCTGATTTATTCAATCTGATGCGCAAGAGAAAAATATTTATATCGGAGCTTCAGTCATCCAAGTTCTGAATCATGTGAGTACCAATTTATTCATGTTAATTCAGTGAATGCATCAGCTTCAAAGAGATCACTCACATGACTCCAGATTTGGAGGATCAGGTCTTATTTATGTAATAGCTTGAAGAGTGAGAAAACAAAGAACTGTCTTTTCTAATATTCTCTTCTTGTATAATTTATTTACATTTTTTTATAAACATTGATTAGCACACATGTTCCTAATAAGATTTTCACATCTGACCCGAATACATTTTTCTATTATTTTGCCCTTGAGAAGCTAGAAAAGAGGAAAAAGGATTCCCCACTCCCCAATTTCCTTTAAAGAAAAAGAGAGGTTTCATTTATTGTGTGAACAAAAAGAAAAGATATTTGTGGGTAGATCTTGTGCGTGTTCTTTGGCTGAACTACCTTTTAGTCAGAAACAAAGACGTAGCTCCAGAAACCAAATCTTAATCACCACGTGTATAGCATTACTTTACCAAGTTATTTTCATTATGTATGAAATGGAATAAATATTAATACTAACCCTGGGCAAGAGATTTTAAAATAATTTCAAAGAATATGGTGCAAGTAACAGTGACAATGAGCTTATTGTCTAGCCTTAACTATCCTTTAAGAAGCCAGCTTAATCAGGAAATGCTAGCAGGCTTTTCCATAAAGAAACAGTCCGAGGACTACCACTGCAACACTGCAAATTTCTCTCCTACACAAATACTGGCTCACTGTGACAGAGTTCCCTCTGTGACTGGGCTCTACAGAACACATGGCAAAATGGCCAGTGGATCTAGCTTCATTTGTGTACTTACAGAGTTAAAAAATAATGAAAACATTTTAAAATAGCATACAAATAAATTATTTTTACTTCCTCAACACTATTAACTCACTAATTTGCAGGATTTTTTTTCCTGGGGACGATGTTAATCAAGACCAAGGAAAAAGACTCCAGGGAAATTATAGCTCTTGGGTTTCATTTATAGAAGAGCAGAGAAGTACATTTTACATTGTAAAAATCAATTTTCTGTACCCGAAAACTTATCTGGAATCCAACTAGGCTCAGAACATTGAATTGCAACTTTGAGCATTTATTTCTGAGGGCAAACAGTAAAACATATTATAATGCCCTCTACTTTGATTATTAGCCGTTACTGGAAACATCTGCTTAATTGCTAAATATCTGATACACATGAAAACAGCTTTAATTGTAGAGACAGTGAAAACCCTGCTTCAGAACAAGCTATTATCCAGTTGTTTTGCTATTCACCTGGGTAGACAAACATCCAAGATAAGATGAGGTCTGAACCATGGTCTGTCATTCCATATTAAAGATTTTAGGATATTCTGGGAAAGTCTCAATGACTCTTCCAGTTTGGGCTTGCTTTGGAGTTCTTCAGAGAGGCATACTTTGCTTATTGGCTTAAAAGGAGGTGCAGGGGCCTGTCTGAGGATTAATAGATTGAGTCACTCAGTCCTTGCACCTGAGGTTAAGTGATATGCACTGAGAGTCAACCAGTAGCTCAGACTTGGTCCTCAAGATCTTCAGCTGGGCAACAGAGCACCGGGGCTCCATGTAAAGCCCTAATCAAGGGTTAATTAGTCACACAAAGTGAAGGGACATCATTAACAATAGTGAGCATCAGTTCTGAGCCAGTATCCTCCTTCTACCCTCAGATTACACTGATGTTTGAAATGGGGAAACAGAAATTAAAGTCCATATCCACCTTTTGTCTATAACAAGCTGAAATCACATCAGGGTGTAGAAGGAAATGAAGCAGGTTCTTCTACATCCAGGGAAAATGTTCTAACTGCTCAGCTAATAGACAATAAAAGGACAGCATCTTCACTGTACGTATTTTATTGATTTGCCTGCGGAAGGATAAAAAACATTTGGTGAATTCCGACTGAATACAGTTTGATCTTTTTTGCTATGTTGCAGACCTGAAAGTTGCAGAGTACAATCCCTCATCCCGCCCTGTACACATGCATACATACGCTGAATAAAGCTTCCATTCAAACAAATATGAATCCTGAAAAATTTGATAGCCCGAGCTACAGAATGGACCAGATCAGATGATCACAATGGTTTCCTCCAGATAAATTACTTCTCCCCTTTTGACTCATTTTTTGCATTCTGTGATGTAGACAAATGAGGTAGGTTTTATATCTAAGTAGGTTTGAGATTACTGATGAAAACTTGTTTCAGAAAACAGGAAAAATCCTTATTACCATAGTCAGTTAAGTTCCGTACTGGACCGTTTACAGGACTGATGTAACAAATTATGAACTAAGAGAAAAATCATAAAATCATAGAATCATAGAATAGTTTGGGTTGGAAGGGACCTTTAAAGGTCATCTAGTCCAAACCCCTGCAATGAGCAGGGACGTCTTCAACTAGATCAGGTTGCTCAGAGCCCTGTCAAACCTGACCTTGAACATTTCCAGGGATGGCTCCCGAGAGGGGGACATGGATCAAGGACAAAGCTGGGAAAGGCTGTCTGGAGAAAGTCTTTGCTAAAAGTATTTGAGGTCTACAAGTGAATTCAAGTGATGGAGAATGGGGAAATCCTGCATTTCTGGGCCTGTGGGGGTCCCCAGGGTGCTGTCATGTCTGGTCCCTGCTTCCTTCCCTTCTAGATACAAGATAACTTACTGCAGGATCTGACACAAATAATTTCCGGTCAACAGAGGCAACATTCTAGTAATTAAAAACATAGATATTCACAGAACCATATTCTCAGAACCTTTTAACTATTTTCCTTGGGCTCTTCATTAGCAAAAAAGAGAGGCAAGCTTCCTGCACTGCTCTCTGGAAGTCTCAGTTTTGCAGTGATAGTGCTTGGACCTGGGACACTGATATTTAGTTTACATCTTGGATCATATACCTTAAGTTAGACAGGGTCAATATCTCCAGGATGTCCAGGCATGACATAATATGCCATTTTAGGATCAATTTGTCAGCAAAGTCAAGTCATATAATGAAGTAGCAGTTTTAACAGAATACTAGGCAGTACATCTTCATCTTCCACAAAACCTAATTATCAAATGAAAATTAACATAACTTTCAGTTTTCAAGGAATTCATTTAGATTAATGAGAACTCAGATGGAGTTTAAGCTTGCTGACTCTTTCATCTGGTACTGTTTTTATATACTGGAGAAGAGTCTTGCCACCTACTCTGGATTGGCAGAGAAATGGCTTAGCAGCAGGCTTAAATGAGAAGTTCTAAATCCCACTGTTGATCTCCATCTCACCAGGCTGGCATTGACAGTGTGGCCAGGAGACGATGGTGGTGTTAATGGCATTGAAATCTATACAGAACAGAGAGTAGCCATGAGCCTGCTGACTTTAGAAAAGAGAAAGACGATCTTCATTTCAATGTCTGTATTTTTTTATTTGAAACATTATGCTATTTCACCAGCTCAGCTCTGAATCACACACAGTAATGTGTGAAGCTGAAATTTAACTTGTTTTAGTTTTACTGGGACACAACTTCCACAGCAAGAGTTTAAAGTTCTCACCCAAAAACTGATGATTAGAGTAGCACACTGAAGTATAACATTTTATAGGCATCATTGTACTTAAATTGCTTCAGGAATACACCAGGCTTCCAGGCTTGCTAAATGGAGTGGAAAAAATAACTTAATTATGCAACTGAGGGCAAAGGCAAATTTACTTCACCTAATTTTAAACAAAGAGAGAAGAAGTAATATTTAAAATTTGAAAAGGACTCAAGATATAAGCTTCAAACTTTAGTGTTAAGGTATTTTTAAAATGTCTCTTTGTTTCTTAAGAAAGCACATCATTAAGCTTTCTGGTTGTCTTAATGTTAGAAGATAAGATTCACCCTCTGTTCATATTTGAATGCAATTTTTCTTGTTAATAGCCTATTTGGGAAATTTAGTGTCCTGCTTCCCAAGAAGAATGTGGAACGAAGAACAAAAGTCTCTGTACAAATGAATATTAGAGAAAACCTGAAAGACATAGGATTTCATTAGTATTTCTCCAACTTATTATATTAAGAAGGTGAGGTCATGCCCAAAGAAACAACTGTTGTGTCTGTCTCTGAAACCGTATGCTGTTGCCAGAGACTCTGGCCTAAAGGACTCATGGAAGGGAAGACCTGTTAGGATATAGGGATGGAGGAATTAACTCCTAACATCTGAGAAATACATAGAGTATGCTGTTGAGTCAGAAGTTGAAGAATGAGACATGAGGATAGCATAGTACCAGCATACCTTTGCTGTTTGTTTATTGTGGTGCTCCAAAAGGCACAAGAGCTTTTGTTTCTCACAGGACCCATTACAGTATTACAGAAAAAACTGAGCAAAATAAATGTGACAATTATTTCGAACTGTGTAGTCAGATAAGGAATAGGGAAACCTTTGCCCAGGCTAAAGATTTCCCGATTTTCCATGCATACAGTTTCATTTCATTTTTTTAAAGTTCTTACAACAAGACCTAAAGTCCAACTACAATAATGGAAACAAACTGTTTAGCAACTATTTTAAACTTCACTTACTACATATGGGGGTAGATCAGTTTATTTTTATGATAGAGGATGACCACAAAATTCACAAGTGGTGAAGCGCAGAGGAACCATCAGTGCCGATTACACAAGGTTATATCCCTTGACTGAAAATAAATTGGTTATTCCAACCACCTCACATTACATGTTTGATTTATGTCATTTCATCCTCTCTCTTTGTATTTATAATGGAATATATATATCTATATGGTTCCAATACTTGCAACTACCAGTGCTGGCTACTGTCCTTGGGTTGGCACTTGAAATAATTTTGTATCTAAGTGATAAAGCATTGACAAGAGAGATTTACAACATTAGTAATAATAAATATTTGTGCACAATGTTATAACTGTTGGCCTCTGAAGATCTCAAAGCACTTCATAAGTGTTGATTAGGCTTCATAATTGGGCCCTTTGTGAGTTAGCAACATTTATCTCACACACTATTTTACATGAAAAGATTAACAAACAGCATTTGATCCCAGTTGGTATAAGGATCTCAGGTAAAAGGAGGAAGCAGATGGACCATGAGATCTAGCTGCTGTAAAAAGAACTGGTACAGATTTTTTTTTCCCCTTAAAATATGGTTAGAGATGTTTAAGATTTTAGGGCATGACAAAATACAAGTGACTTTTGTAAGATGGTAGTGTGACTACAACCACTGTGGAGAAACTAGGAAGGAGAGGATACGTAATTTTTATATAAAAACACAAAGGTATTGTTACACTATTCCCAGTAAAAGGCAATTATAACCTGCCAGTTCTTCAGAGCACCACACAATTAAAGAAGATGGTCATAAATCACAGGACTCAAGGAAGACCTTCAGCCTCTACATCAACTACCAGGAAAGAAAGATGATTACAAGTTAAAACACCATGTGGGTGTCTTCCTTCTTCTCGAAGAAATCTAAGAGAGTCTGGGGCTGTTGCATTAAAACACTTCACAAAGCATAGACGGCAGTGGAGATTTTTTGAAGCATTAGTAATTTTGGTGGTTGCAGTTTTGGGACAGTTCAGATTCCTCCTGAAAAGATCCTTGAAAATATCCCAAATTGGAATTTAAGACTGCTATATGCTACAGTGTATGTGTCTACAATTTTTTCTGCCACTGGGAAGGCAATACCAAATTTCATACTGGGAATGGTTCCCCACCAGTGCTAACACTCACCTGCACCCAGAGCTGCTTGGGGAAATGCCTGTTGATCCAGGTCAAAACTGTTCAGCACTTCAGATGATGGAGATTCCATACTGGAGAACATTCCCTGCCGCTTGTTAGTTTACCAGTACACATGAAACCCTTAATACTGAGGAACCCTAAATTATGTCTCTCTTCTGAGTTACCTTGGTGAATATACTGAATTGTATATTGTGCATGGACTTACTATGATACACTGACACATGCTCTGAGAGGATAAATTATGGCACAGCTAGGCAGATTCAAAGTAAAAATGGCCTCAGGAAAATGCTAGGTAAAAAAAATAAATAAATACTGTTTGAGCATAACGAGAAAACTATTACAGATATTGACCAAATTTGCCTTCAAGAGAGTAAGATGAAGTTTTCTGAATAGCATTGGGTTTGTGGTTTTGGGGTTTTTTTGGTCAGCAAAAACTTCTTGTAAATTAATGTCAAGGGAAACAAGAAAAAACATTTTGAAAAACTGGAAACGATTCGTTTAAATGAGTTGCTTTTACAACTTCAGTCTCCAGGACGTAGTCAACAGAGATACATCAGAAATGGAATTAAGTTGTTTAAGTAGCATTAAACAAGCACCATGGCAAAACAGTATTTGGATACAACCTGTTTTCCTTGTGACTCTGAATATGAAGTGTCCCAAAGAGAATCAGTGTGGCCAGTTCCTTGTTTGAAGCATTTCTTGTCTTCAGTGAGGTTGGACTGAGTCTGGGACTTCCCTTAGCAGGACATCCTTGGGTAGTAATTACAGCCGTGAAAATTTGTAACAGGCCTTAAAGCAGGACTGCGACGTAGGTGGGAGAATCGCTTAACTGAGCAGTTGGTAGACTTGCTCCCTGGTCATAGAACCATAGAATCATTTAGGTTGGAAAAGACCTTTAAGATCATCAAGTCCAACTGTTAACTTAGCACTGCCAAGTCCACTGATGTCAGTGTTCACATGTTCTTGTCTTCCTGATGTCAGTGGGACTTGTGCCATTGATCTCAGCGATACCAGGATTTGTGTCATCTTATTTTGTTTTCTTTTTTATCTATGGTTTCCATTAGGCTGGCTGCAGTTCAGGAAAATTATTGAACCAGTGGGTAGTTTCTCATAGTTTTGCCTTCCTAATTCATCTCAGTAAGACCATTCTTAATGAAAAACTATTGCAATCACAGAGCAATACTTGTTATTAAGGCACTTTTTGTAAGAGAGAGAAGTATTCAAACTAGGATTCAATCCTCTTCTTCCAGAACAAATCTTTACACCTTCTGTCCACCCTTTCCCTTAAGGTTTATTCCCCTCTTACAGCAGTTCCCAGTCTCACACTTCTAACTGACTGAGAATACTGTTTTCCTTTGGGGGGGGGGGGGGGGGGGGGGCGGGATCAAGTTCTCTTTAGAGTTGGGTCTCTTTATAAAGGGTTGGCTGAACTTTGCAAACTTTACCGAAGGGGGAACCCTTTCCCACAATCCATTTCAAGACCAACCCCTTTGATGTCACAGCTGGCTCAAGTAAACTCATTTCCTCCTTCCCTAATGTGTGTCTGATGCAATTTTGGCAAGCCATCTCTCCCTGCTGTTACTGCTGCCTGTTTTGAAATGAGGCCAAGCGCAATGCTTAATGTGAATGTTTGGTTTGGCCTAATCATCTGTGCTTTGTTTCACTGGTACTCCGTATTATATATTTATATATCCAGATCTATCTATAGAGATGTATAGGCAATTTTTTCCCTCTTTCCCTCCTCCTTTGCAAATAATTCACACCACATGTTTTCAGTTTATTCCTTTGTGGTCTACTCCACCCAGTTCCTAAATCAGTAAATCATCTTCATGCTTCTTCCCACACTGAATGAAAGCAAGTTCTCAATTACAGAGACAGAATAGAGTTTTCAAGCCTTTGTGGTGGATGTTGATCAGTTTCTTGGTAAAACTTGAAGGTGCTTGAAAACAGTAGAGAAGGTTTCAGAATGGCAAGATTTGCCCAATATTATACATACTGCTTTAATATCAATGGCAGTTTGAAGATGTGAGGGACAAGTCAGGAGCAGCTTGTGAAGGAAATGACATGGTGCATCAAAATCATGAAGATCACTTGCTTTCCCTGACAGAAAGATGTTGATAGCAGGGGGACCTCACCCACTGCAAGAAATGGACTGAGCAGCCCTAGAATAGGATATGTGAGCCTGCAGGGCAATGTGTCTTGTGGGTCATGTGGTGGGATTCACACCCTTGTGGCCTCCTGCAAAACCTCTTTGACTCAACAGATTTATTCAAGTTTGACGCAGGGATTAAAATTTGACTCTAAAGTTAAACCTATATTAGTAAATTAAACAGTACCAGGGGGCGTTCCCAGGCCCTGGGGCTTGACTGCTTCTATTGCTGTACTGTTAGAATGGCCCTTGGCATCAATTTGGCCCAAGTCAACCCAGGATCTTCCAAACAGTGCTGCGTATTGTTTAGGGAACAGTGGGGCCAAAGGCCATTCACATTAAATAAAAAGAATACAGCTCTCACTGTTTTAAAAGATAAGGGAGTTTATAGCTCTAAAATCTTTCATGTTGCTTGGTATCTGTGCCAGAGAAGGTGCTGGGAATGGTTAATTTACCAACACAGACATAGCCTAAGAGGCATTTTTACAGTATCTGGCATTAAACACTTCCTTTACTGCCTAAATGCAGGAATGAATGCTTCCCTCTGCATGTAGTTCAGAGACACATATCCTCTGTCTCTTCCTCTCCTCTGGAAGTAAATTCAGAGTATGTGAAGTAGTTTGCACTGAATCACCAAATACGTTCTGGACAACTCTCCTCCTCTTCATTGACTATAGAGAAGGAGCAGGCTCCAGCTCTTGCTCAGTAACTTTGGGCTCTAAATGACATGCTGCAATTGAAGACTTTGGCAAATCAGTAATGACATAGAAAATAGGGATACTCCAGAATATGGATAAATAACATTATGATACACCAACGTGGCATGTTGACCTTGGCCAGCTGCCAGACACCCAGCCAGCTGCTCTCAACAGGATGGGGGAGAAAATAGGATGGAAAAGCTCATGGGTCAAGATAAAGACAGGGAGATCACTTACCAATTACCACCACAGGCAAAACAGATTCGACTTGGAGAAAAATAATTTAATTTCTTGCTAATTAAAATGCATTTGGGTAGTGAGAAACAAAGACAAAAATTAAAACACCCTCCCCCCCACCCCAGAATTTTCCCCAGTCCCAGATTCACCCCTTTGCCCCCAACCCCTCTCCCCCCGGGGCGGCCATGGGGCCTGGGCCCAGCCCCTGGCAGCCCCTCTGGGCCGCTCCTCCCTCCTCCCACGGCTCCCTGCTCCAGCGCGGGGCCCTTCCCCGGGCTGCAGTCCTGCAGGGACAACCTGCTCCCGCCTGGGCTCTCCAGGGCCGCAGCTCCTGCAGGAAATATCCCCCTGCTGCGGCCTGGGGCCCTCCCCGGGCTGCAGGCTGGCTCTCTGCTCCAGCGGGGTCTCTCCAGGGCTGCAGGGGATCCCTGCTCCGGGCCTGCAGCACCTCCTGCCCTCCTCCTCCTGCGGCCTCGGGCTGCCTCTGCTGCTGCTCCCTCCTTGGCTTCCTCCTCCTCTGCCTGGGCCGCCTCGGGCCCTTCCGGAAACCTCTTTTCCCCGCTGCCGGCGCCCCCAGCTTGGCTGAGGGGCTCAGCTGTGTCCTGCGCTGGGGCCGCTGGAGCCGGCTGGGACCGGCTGGGACCGGCTGTGTCCGGCCCGGGGCAGCCCCGGCCTCCCCTCACAGGGGCCGCCCCAGCCCCCATGCTACCAACACGTGGACACAAAAGCTCGACACAAGCAACTACTCAAGAAAAAGCCTGTGTTATGCAGAAGGAGGAAGAGAGGCTTTTACGCTTCTATACAACTCTTTTTTTTCTGGAAGTCAAATGACCTTTGACCACAAATCCTGGCAAATCTCAATGCCACACTGAACTGAACAGAAATAGCAAGTGCCCACCATGATTTCGGGGAAATGGGAAGGACTTAGAAGGTTCAGGTCACATATAAGAGTCTATCAATACTGCCCGTCTTTGATATAAAGATCATGAGTTACAACCCTAAGATTATTAGTCAGGCTTGAAACCTCCAAGATTTCCTTTTTTAATGGGCACTTTTGAGGAAATAATAACCCACAAGTGCGTTATAGGTTGCATACAGAGCACAGTCCCAAGCTCTTCTGAGTAACAGGAGAGAAAGGAGCAGGAAGGTGAGAAGCTTGGAGAGTTGACAGAAACTTATTACAAAGTTAGAAGGTCAATGTGTTTACATGGTGCCAAGGGTTAGTTCCTACAATAAACCAAAAAATCACAGACCACTGAATACCAAAGAACTGTGATAGAGCAAGGCTCTACTTCTGATCAACTAGCCAAATACATTTTCTATTATCTTTAAAGTGAAGTTATTTACGTTCATATACACTCACCATCTTCAGTCATCATAAGGAAGGGATTAGCATGGGAGAAAATGTGAACTCAATGAGTGAGGAACTCAGCTATGAATGAAGAACATGAGTGCATATGTGTCCACAGAGCAGGAGGAACAAAAAGTCCCAAAAGAGAAATACAGTAATAGTAACTTTTAATTGGCTAATTGCATCTGACTGATTATTTTTGATGAGTCAGTCCTGCCTGTTTATCTCATTTACTTTTCATTGGTTATATAAGAATGTAAAGAGACACAGTTAATTGTTTGACTAGCTTCTACAAGAAAAAACTCTTTAATAAAATATCATGGCATTTAATCGGACAATATAGTTTTTATAATTTAAAGTGGAAAAATTATTAAAGAGAATTGGCTTTTTCATTTTAGTAAGGTGACTGTTTCTTTTTGATTCATGCACAGAATATACTTAATGTATTTTAAATAAATTGAATTTCATTCTGACATTAGAACACCAACTGCAATAGAAAGATAGATATTTTATTATATTGAATACTTGGACTTTACTAGATGAATAATAACATAGGAAAATGGTTTTCTGAGTTAGGTTCTTGGGAACTATTTGCAGCTGTATTTTAGATTTCAGCTTTAATTCAGGAAAAAAATAATGAACTTTGGAATTTCCTGCAGAATAGACATTTCTGCTTTTGACAAGGCACACTGAGAAACTCTTTGGGACAGGAACGGCTATTTATAGCAGATTTGCTCAGTTCACCATGACTGCAGTCATACTAATCACTAGGAATGACTGGAATGGATATAGATCAAATAAGAATTTATGAATTGGGTAAATGTTCAGCAGATATCATACCTGACAATTTTAATTATCTGCTGTAGTTCTTGTAACTCCTACAAATCAGTAGCAGTGACTATATCATCTTTATTGCCTGTTAAGCATGAGGCATTTTAAAGAGACTTGCAGAAAGCAAAGCATATATGACTTTGTGATGATGTTACCTACATTTGTGAGATTGGAATCAGACTTGGGTTTGTTACACAGAAGTCAGTGCACAAGTGTGGTCTGTTTATGGCGTGAGGAACAAAATTACAGTAATGTAATTCTTGTGCTCAAACCAGTCTTATTTATTGTTTATAGACATGATCTATCCATAGAACTATATGATATAGAACTAGTGATCCATAAAACTGATCACAGCCTGTGAAACAGAATTAAGGATGATATGTGTTTGAAAGAATTTGCAGTTTTCTGACAAATTATATTAAATATACAAGAACAACCTGTGCAAATACAAGAAAAAAAGGGAATCTAGAGAGATTCAAACTTGGTTAAGCCATGCGTTCTTCAAAGAGCTTGAGCCCCAGAACCAAACAGAGAAAATGGAAATGGCATCAAAATTCCCAAGACCAAATACAAACATGATGGAAGAAAAACCAGAAAAAAATCAGAAAAGCAAAGACAAAAATTAGATCCAACTGTAAATGAATGCAGGGCAATATTCCATAATGCATTATTGTAAGAGGAGGGCATAATGTTGTTATGATGCTCGATAGAGAGGGAAAATGATTGGCAGATGGAGCTGAGAAGGCTTGAGCCTTTTTTTCCTAAGTTCTGATTATGACAGTGGATGAACTGGCTGGGCGGACTCACATGACTTGGGTACCTCCTACCCAGGCCTTTGGAAATTCTTCCTAGGGTACTCAGGTGACTGGCCAAAGAGATTTCCAAGGAAATCTCAAGGAAGTGGAAAACAATTTCATATTGTTTTGTGAAGAATTAATAATATTTTAGACCTACCTACTTTCCTCTTACATTAGGAAAGAAACAAATTATTGTTGTTGCCCAGTCGTGATGGTACAAAAATTAACTGTCTTAAATCACAGTCAGGGTGATTTAAGTTTGGCAATAGGAAAAGGCTTTTAACAGAAGGAAAGTTAAGTTCTGGAATAGATTGCCTAGGGAAATTTTGATGTCTTCACCACAAGGAAGTTTTAAAGAATATGGGAGAAAAATATCAGGAGAAGTTCAGACACAGTTAATCTGGTGTTTGGAATACACGTGGCTACATAATTTATAATCCTTTTTCAGCTTTACTCTACACTTGGTCAAATCATATTACTTTGTATACTGCAGGAGAACTGGCAGGATATGAATCTGTTCTGCCTTTTCTAAAATGTATATTCCTATACACTTATATAAAGAGAGTATGGGGGGAAATTTGCCACAATATTGTTATTTCCACACATACACACGCATATGTATATGTTTCCATATATATGGAAATAACAATATCATGATACAATAATATTTTGACACGGAAATGGCCGCTGCTTTTACCTACAAGAGGAATGTTTATTGGGGTTTTCTTGATGTACACATATATACCAGGGACTTTTAATAATTCAGTTATTTAACTGAAACAGCTTGGTTTATGTCAGCTATCAGACACAGTTTTCCTGTTTTCATCATATTTCTTTTTTTTTTAGCTAAAGAATAGGTGATTATTTTTGAAAATAGTACACTATCAAAATTACCATTAATTTTCAATAAGACTTGAAAACTCCCAGCCTCTGCAGTGGCTTAAGCACTATTGTGTGCAGAAGCTGAACACATGAAAATCTCCAGTAGCAGCAAGAAATTGACACAAACGTTGAAGAGAAGATTTGAGAATTTTGCAGCTTTGTCACTGGTAGATAAACTGATTTAAAAAAAACAGAAATAATGGAAATATTCACCGCTTCAACTTGAAATCAGACTGGATCTGTCAGTAACAACTTCTAGAGAATTTCAGACTCTTCATTCACCAGATACCTCAAATCACCTGGAGAGAACTGGCTTCGCTTGGTTCATGTCTGAGCACCACCTGGTATTACTGCAAAGAAATAAGTGATTTGTGAAATTCTGAATGAAAATAAATGTTGATACTAACAGACAGCAGAGTAAAACTGTAAAGGGAAAACGTGTAACATCACTTAGGTGACAAAAGTATGATCTAGGCACTAAATTCAGAAGATCCGCTGCCAAATATGCCAATCCACTACAGCCCCTACAGCTGTGCTATAGCAGTGTCCAGCTATGAGCCAAGCTGAGTACTGGACTTCAAAATATGGTCCTTCCTGTGAACACCCACGTCTGTCTCAGCTCTCTTGTCCTTCAAGTGTGAGAGCTGAGTCCTAGACCTGTCTTTAGAGCTGACCATCAGGAGGTCTTCTCAGCACAGAGTTGACAACCTGTCTATGCTCTTCCCTCCATGAGAAATCCTGTAGACCCACCCACTACTTAGCTTTCTGACCTCACTGCCATGTTGCAGTACACTATATGGATGTTAACTGCATTTTCCAAGCTGTAGCCCAGGCTCTGCCAATATCTGGATGCATGTCTTGAGGGAACTGAACCTCTCTGTATCTATTCCTTTATCTTTTGCAAGAAACAATACAGAAAGAGCTTACCCACTTTACAGGATTATTGTGAGACTGATGTAATTGTTGCTTGTATGTGACTTTGAAGAGGTAAATGGTAAGCATTATTATTTGAGCATCACTCAAGCTACAAAAAAAACCCCTCCTGCAGTCAGGGTGCTCAAAAGAAGAGATAAATGCTGTGATGAAAGAGAGGCCTTGAGCACAGATGTGAAATCGCTCTGGAAACCTGTGTGATCTCCCCACCTGCATGTCTCTCTCCACCTGCTCAGCAGCCCCTGCTGTCACCGAACAGAAAACGTTTGGCTTTTCTGCCAGTGCAACAAAGTGAAACAGTGTGTACTAAATATCCTCAACCTCTCTTCTACATCTGTCCTTACCATCTCTGACATACAGACTGTGTGAACCCCTCTGAGAACATTTTTCTTACCTCCTGAATAGGTGTTGTAAGAAATGCTATGGAATACATCACCTCGCGGGAATCTGTGAGTGTTCTCAATATGTGCAAAGGGGGCAGCAACATCAACATTTCCATTATCTCTGTGAAAGCAAAATTAATCTCTATTCATTTGCTACAGGATTCAGACACAGGAGAAAGCAGATCTCCAGCAAGCACTCTACATATTAAGTGATCAATCATACCACAGGTGCTTTACTCAGAGTTATTGAGTTGCGAGTTCATTTTAATCCATCAGTAAAGACACATTAAGAAGGTAGTGACCAAAGCAACGTACATAACCATAAACATGCACGGTTTCACCGTGGAGTATTCCTGCTTGGGGTGAGACAGTCAAGAAGAACAAATACATTGATATTTTGGCCAACTGTGATGCACAGTGAGGAGGCCACAGCCTCTCTTTGGCCAAGTATTTCAAAAAGGGGCCTATTTTCTGTCACAACTACAGGGCAGTGTTTTGTACTAACAGTGTGGGAATATGTTGCCAGAAGCAGGGAAACAGATCCATGGAAAAGCATTAATGCTGCCTGAGCTCCTGTACCCTTAAACCATGATCTCAGCCCTCTGCCTCTTATGAGGTTATAACTTGATTAGTCCTCCATTGCCACAGAGCTTTTTAAAGTAGATGAGACTTTAATTGCTGATACAAAACATTTGTGTTTTCTCATCTCGTATGAAAGAAAACTGGAACAAAACCACACAATTTTTTCTTCCTTCGCAAATCATCATTTATAAGGGTTCAGCTGATTGCAATGAAGTAAAGAAATGTATCTTCACCTCTTCTTTTAGGATATAACAGATTGAGGTTCTTTCTAGTATTTATAACTGTAAGATTAACTCAGTAATCTGGTTTCTTATCTGGCTCCTACCTCCCACGCCTACCTCTTCTTGTACATGGGAGAAGTCAATAGCACTTAACTTCTCTAATTGAAATCAGCCTGCTGACTGAGTCCGCCCATGGATACAGGAGCTGGACTGTAATAATCTGTTCTGCAGAGAATTAATCTCCCGGGAGTGAGGCAGACCTAATTACCAACCTCAGTGAAAAGTCTGGATTTGCTATTGCTGCTTGTGGGCCCAGCTGGAGGAAAAGGCCCAGCATACCATTTAACTAATCTCTTCCTGAAATGTTTTAAACATGCCTAATATTGCATCTTGTGCAATTGGTTTTAGCAGCTCCAGTAACAGGGTAGAGGCTCTCTTTCAATCACACTTAACATGAAAAGAATCTGGGCCTCCCATCTGGCTCAGGGCAACCATCTGAAAGTCTCTAGAACTTATGAGTCACCACAGGCTTATGAATGGCATTTAGACCATGCATTTTACAATTACAAGTCAGCATTTCTGTGGGTGACAGCTATTTTGCTAGAAAGAAAAGAAGAGTCTCTGCCAATGGCAAACTGGGAGCATAAAGTGTTTCCCTTGCATGAATCGTGTATCAGCGTATCTTTTCAGCTTCGGTCAAGTGATGTATCCCACAGGATAAAAGATAGGGAGGCTGCAGCCAGCATATGGTTAGCTGAGTTATTTTCCGGGAAGGACTCACTTCTGCCTGAATTTGCTTCCATATTTGTCCAGAATACGCTGTTGAGCACTGTAAATATTAATTGCTAACATTAAAAAAGAGTATCAAATCTAGTTTCCTAAGTGTAAAATGAGAAGTCAAATGCAAAAGTCAGTTTATGGCAGGCACTCCAGGAAATAAAATCAACAGCTCTTATATGAGCTACCCCATGTCTTATAGAAAGTATTGTCTTGATGTAAAAAGCCCAAATTTGAACTTCAGAAGCAACTAGCATAAACCAAATGTCTTTTAAAGGTGCAGTAATGGTGAATATGACATCAAATGCCTCATACATTATAATGTATAATTCTTCATGTAAATACAAAATCCATGCAGGATTTATTTACCCAATGTGAACTGTGAGAACCATATTGTTGAACACCTCATATAGTTCCAATATTTTTGGCCTGATCTCAGTTCAACAAATTGTAGAGACCTAATTTTGCAATGTAGTACAGTTGTTCAAATGCAGTAGATACAGGTGGCAGTGGAGCAACACATCTGACATTTCTCTTATTCCTTACCTGCACTGACTCTAGCTAGACTCTGGGACGTTTCTTGTGAGAGAGGAACATGTTTCATCCCAAGCCTCTGGAATAAAGATACAATATAAAATCAGTAGCTTTGTTGATCAGATCTTAATGAAACACTGGAGTCTGGCTGATGTCCGGTGGCATTTTCAGTGGCAGTTAGAAACAATGACAGATGTCAGCTAAGCCGTATGCATCATGGATGTGTTCATGTAAGTACAGATGAACCTTTCTGACCACTAGGCACTGCTGTATTGATGAACTGACAGCAACCAAAGCCAGTGTTTTGGAATGACATGATAATTCAGACCACATTTTCTGCTGCCCTTTCCCCAGTTGTGAAATTGCCCTCTTTTCTCCCTTTGAGGTCCAAGATCTCACAACCCCCCTGTTAGAAACAGGAACTCTGTGTGTGAATGGAAATCAGAGACTGGCGTCCTGCTGTGGCCATGCAAAGGTTTCAGCTGAAAGCAGGCAGAAACAAGATGCCTAATAAGAGGCAGCTTGCAAAGCAAGGAAAAAGGAAGTAGAAGGAAGAGAGTCTGAAGACTTCCTTAAGTAATTGGCTTAACTAATTATAGCTCCATTAGCCAGAGGCACTACTGAGCCTGAAAGCTAGAAACTCCTTAAGACTGCTGTAGCTACTAATGCTATTGGAGTTCCTTCTCCACATTTTGTTAAAATGACCAGCTTGTGTGGGGATAGTAATATCAGTTCCCTTAACAGGAACTTGCAAAACATCCACAGAACAGGGCACTGATCCACAAATAAGACTAGCGTGTTATGTTGAGTTCAGAATCAGCAAGTTTCATAGTGATACAACAGGCTTAGTTATTAGTAATAAGTTTTTCCCTTCCCAACAGACATGTCTGTGAAACCAGTCTTTTATTTTTCCCTTAGTGTGCAAATACTGCTTTTGCATCCATGTTTTATTTAGTTTGTTTTACTTGGCTGTATGCAAATCAGACCTCAGCTACCTCAAGTGCCAGCTCTCATTTTACAGCCTGCTCTCCCATGTGCATTTATATGACTGCAGGTATCAGACGAAAGTCATTGGTTTTAATATTTTACTTTATCAATAGAAAGACGACGTCCCTTGTTACATGACAAGGTCATAATTCATTCTGGATTGCTCTATTACTGTGTCAACACTCAGGCATCTGAAATAAATAAGCTTCCAACTCCTTATTTATGAACTTGGAGAGAATGACTTCCAATTTTAGGGTAGAGTGAGGAGCCTTGGCTTTGTCCAAGGTGAGCTAAGGCATGAGTTCTTTCATCGGTCTAGTGGTCCCAATCACTAAGACAGGACCTGTAGGGCTGTGTGAGATGTACTTCCCATTCAGAGCATCCTTGAAAGTTTTGACATGGCAGAAGAAGGTATCCCAGAGGGTAGCAGTTGGTAGCTTACACACAGCTGGTAGAGCTCGCTCAAGAGAAATATGAGGACTAAGAGACATAGGTCCATGGCAGGGTATTTTTTTAGATTACAGGCATACTTTGCAACAAGTGGTTCAGATTTTACTCTGACTTATGGTGGTCAGATCTTGCTAAGTTCACTGAAAGTGCTTCATTTTATTGAGGCCACACTGATACCCCAATTTTCTCCTCTTTATGCTTATTCACAAGTGTACTACAAATTTACAAAGATGTAGAAACACAGGCAGACAATCCTGTACATGTCCCAAGATTAGTACAGTCTCTCCAGCCTCTTTCTCCTACACAGAGGTGCTTCTCTGGACACATTCTTAATCTTTCCATGAAGCCATTCAAATACCATTAGCAAAATGAGCTTTTAAAGCAAAAAAGGATATTAACTTGCTTCAGGACAATATATTGTCCTAATAAACTGGTCTTAACCACACTGTTAGACACAGTTGCAACACAAGTGACAGAAATGAACCAGTAAAATTATCATTTATTTTCTCTGGCTTCCAGGGAAATTGCTTGTATGCTTTGGAAATAAAACCCTCAGTATACTGAAACATGAACGTTACTCAGTCAGGGGAGTCCATGGGAGAAAATACTAAGGTTTTACTGAGGCTTCCCTCTGTTGAAGCCCTTCTAGAATTTAAGCAAAATAAAAGCTTGTTGCAGTTTTCTGGCAAAAAATGAAATAATAAATGGAGAAAATAATGTGGCTATGACTGAAACCAGGAGAGAACTGACAAAGTTGCTCTTTGAAATGTAAGTATATTTATGATGAAAGAAAAACTGTGGTCTATGATTTTCAGCTAAGAAGCACCTAAATTATCAGGGTTGTTGATAAAAAAAATCTAGTATCCAATAACTTCCTGAAAAGATAATTAGAGCTGTTCTGGGAGGAAAAAAAAATACATAGAATCCTTTAGAACCTTTTACAAACATATGCATATTAAAGTCCGATTTTATCAGAGTGAAGTAAATATTAGCTGAGATAGAATCAAAAGTCTATCAGTGTCACTGCTCAAGTATTAAAGACTACTGATACAGAAATTCATATAATAATTATGAAAATGCAGAAATATTATATAATCGAGGAGGTCCTGTGAATGTGGCATATTTCTATCAGAGCCCTTTCCATAATGGATTTTTAAGTAAAAAATCCTTAACCTAAAAAACCATACAGAGAAACCCAAGACGACATAGATGTGGATTTTTATGAAGGAACAATAATTGCTTTATGTTGACTCAGAATGGATTATTTGATCCAAGCACTTTGGCCACTGCTTTCTTTCCTTAGCAAAATCTTCCCCTCTCAAAACAAAACAAAAAACAAAAAAACAAAAAGAAGGAATATTAAATTCAAAACCAATGAAACCAATATATTAAAACAAAGAAAAAGTTCTGAAATGGAGAATTAAAACATGATTAAAATTACTGAATAGAAATGAGCCATTATCTTGAAAGGCCTTCCTCTTTCCCCCGGTTCCACAGTTCATTTCTTCCATTTTTTGTGGCAGAAACCACTCGCCATTTCCTAATTGCTTCAGTGATCTCTGGAAACTGCATTTTTTGTCAATTTACTATTCAGTGAAAACATATCACTGAACTCTAATTATAAAAGCATTTATTAATGTCAACTACTAATGCCACATATTTCATTGTGTCATTACATCATCTTAAACTGTAAGGCCTTTATAGCAGAGACCAGTTCTTGGCAGGGGGAGCTGGGCTCCCAAAGAGCACTATGGGATCCAGGGCTCCCAGCCTGTGGAACTTGTATAAGCCCGCACAAATGGGAGAAAAATTGTCACATCTCATTTCCCTGTGGAATTCCTCCCTCAGCCTTGAAAGGGGCTCTGGTTATGCTTAAACCTTCTCACTGTTTACCTCTTTCTAGTGGAGGCAGGAAAAGAATTGGAATAAAAGATTTAAATTTATTCTTAGCCTTTTATAAGAACACACTTATCTTTGCTTAGTTACTTTTGGTTTTCCTCACTGACTTTCTCTGAGATGTGTTGTGCATCCACCCTTCACTCCAAAGCAGACAAACAGTGGCTTGTTCCTGCTTAGGCATAACCGTAGAATATTTTTAGGTAGCATTTAGAAAACAGGCTTAGTAGGAGCTGAGAAAGAAAGGAAAGAGAGTCTTCTCCTTCCCTACTCCTTATCCCTGAGGGAGGGTGGGGCTACATTTTATATGTTTTAAACAGTCTAGCTACAGCTGTGAAACTGGTGATAGAAATGCTTATCAAAGGGCCTTGAAAATGCTTGCAATTTGTGCAAGTCTCCCCAAGGAGAGGAGGGGGAGGAAGGAATTCCACGGTAATCCATGTTATAGAAAATGCTCAAATGTATGTAATGCTGATTATTACCACCTGCTCAGCCTCTTCTATGTTACAACCCTCCTGGGAGAAGCATACTTAAGGGTTTTGTCAAAAAATGTCAACTTTATTTTTTTCACCAGATGCAATAACTTTCCTTGAAGACCGCCTGCTTTGGATCCCACGTGAAAATACCATTAAGCCTTCAGAGAAGGGGTTTGGGGGTGGCAATCGATTTGGGACTAGTTTACGGCTGTTGCAGAGCTTTGAAGGGCCCATTGCTCCCCCTTGCCCCTTACTGAAAAAGCAAGGCTGGGGAAAATGCTATCTGTGTCATTCCTTCTTTATTAAATAAAATACAAATAGGAAGCACTTGATTTGACTGTCTATGATTTCTTTTAATTAGAACCCTGAAGCCATCCTTTTCCCAGAGGCTAATGCTGATAGATAATCTCGAACAATGTGTGCCTTACAAAACTGACAATTCAACCACTTTTTGACTATGGTTATGTGTCACAAATGAGTTGACAGCAGGCATTAGGAGGTGCTTCCCATGAGCCAGGAACGAGGATGTTATAGGTTTGTACATAAAGAAGTCAGGCAAGGTTTTTCTGGCCTCAGTAGCTTGGAAACAAAGAGAGTACATTACCAGGATTTCCGGCAGCTATAAAAAAAGTCCTTTCACCTTTGTGCTTTAAAATTATGTTGTCAGTGATATTCACAGTGAAAAATGTTCCACTGAAATCCATTGTTTTCCTTATTTTTTTGTTTGGTAGTTCCTTTGCCTTATGTGGTAGTTCAAGGCAAGGAAAGTCAGAGAAGTAGGTTATGTCTATTTAGAGGGTTTCAAGTGGTAGCCAAATGCCAGGGAATAGATCAGACAAGAGCATCTTTGGCGTTTGCATGTCTGTTCCTTGCACACTGCATGCTATTTTTGATCCATGCTTCAGACTGGCCCCTTGCAAGGTTTCTTTGGCTGGTTAATCTTTAATGTTACATGCATTTGAAATGAGGGTCAGGGTGCGGTCACTGCTGGTAACTGGGTTTTTTTCAGACTTGTGGTGGGTGTGCAGTGGCGAGCTTTGAAAAGCCCTTTCCTTTGAGCCTGGAGGAGGCAACTACCAGCGGAAGGCTTAGATCAACGTACCTGGGGGCCCCAGGCTCAGATCCTGACATTGATGCTGATGCTGTGTGTGGCCTGAAGCAAATAACCCACTGTCTTGTGCACATAAAAATCCGGCAGTTTTTGCTTCTTTCCTTTTGTATTTTGTCTTGCTAGTTATATCATGAGTGTCTCAGGTCTCAGATGGAGGCCTTGAAGTTAGTTGTAACATCTTATAGGCTGCTGTAGTCAAACAGCAAATGGAGAGACAGCAACTCATGAGCTTTGAGGGATTTAAACAAATTCTTCGATCTGTAAGCAGCCAGGGAACTTTTTGGTTTTCTAAGTCTTGGGGGCCAATGTGATTTCTGTAAACCATAAAAAAAAGACTTGTCGAGAAAGTTATGATATATCTTTTGACAGATAGACAGGAGGAAAAGCAATTTCTACATGAGTGAGATACGAATATCTGAATGAGATTCAGATATATATGAATGAGATTTTGCATATGAGATATGAGATTTAGTGGTGGATTTGGCAGTGTTAGGTTTATGGTTGGACTCAATGATCTTAAGGATCTTTTCCAACTTAAATGATTCTATGATTCTAAAAAAATCTTAATTGAGCTATAATGTGAGCTACCTGATACTGAGTTAGCATGCTGGTCTTTATGGCAGAAGATAGAAATAGAGTCTGTGATGGGCTACTGGTCACTGGTCCAGTAACAATAAAACAGTATTTTGTATTATTCTCTGTCAAGTACTGAGTGCCAGTGAAATCAGGTGAATTTGTGTGAATAATATGTAAAAGGTTTAAAGCTTTCCATCAACTGGTTGTAGTCAGAACTTGGCAGAGTCCTTCCACATGTCTACAGGAGAACTTCATGTGAGAGAGTCTTCCAGAGCTACCTACAAATGCCTGGGAGTAACTTCAATGCATAAATTCGTTAGTTACTGTGTCATCACCCTGTACTGTAACTTCAAAGGTAATTGCCATTTGACAAATATTTCGTTTTTTATCAGGTAGCCTGTAACCCTGACTCTTCTGGTCACATTTTGTTAATATTTTTTTCCATTTCAACTAGTTGTTTGTAGTGTTGCCAGTTCTTCGTAGAAAGGGAAGAAGGTAAGATGGAAAATCACCCTTCCTTCATATGACCTATGATTTTTATGCCACTAGATAACTACCAGAAAGCTGATTTTCCTGGATACAATGTACAGTCAGAGTCTGCTGCAACTGGACACTGGGTTGACTGTCAGGGGTTGGCTGTGCCCTCTGAGAAAGGGAGGATGTAGTATGTTGTTCAGCTGTTTGAAAGAAGTGAGGGAACTTTAATTCAATCCCTTCCATGGGGAATTCTGTGATCATCCCAAATGGCTTATGGCTCAATTGCTGTGGGAATTACTGGAATTGTCTGTGAGTCTGGTACCAAAATGAGTGTATTTGCTCCCCTTGACAATATGAGGAAAGAGCTTTTCAACTGAGAATCCATCAGAAAAGGATTCTGTAGTTTTGAGACAGATAAGAGAAAAACAGACATCACTTAGAAGAGATCAGAGAGACATGTTCAGGTTATTGGTGCATAGCACAGCCCCGGATGATCAAGTCCAAAACCTTTTCACTCAGTGCTGGAACTGGAGACCATTACACATCGGAAAGTTAACTTGGCAAAAAAAAGATCCTGTGGATATGGCATGATAGGAAATAAACGTTCATAGTGTATGAACTCTTTGTTGGTGATCCAGGATACTTTCAGTGTTAGTCTGTAGACACCGAAATGAAGACTTTCAATATCTATATAATTTCATTTTATTCACTGTAGAGGGATTGAGGAATGATCTTGTGGTTAAAGCACAGACCTGGGACAGAGGAAATCTGGGCTGAAGCCAGACCACAATTGAAAACTTCAGAAAATAATTCCAAGTACTTACATCAGGCACCCAGAAACAGAGGTATCCCAAATTAACTATCTCTTTTCTAACTGCTGACTTAACTTCTCTTTACCTCCATTTTTTCCTATCCAATGTAAATGAGTTTAGTAATAAGTAGGATAATTTACTTCCTTTATAAAAAGTTGCTTATCTATGGAAAAGAGATGATAATACTCTCAGGATACTACCCCATAATAGTACTAAGTGATTTGCTACTTATTTGTTATCCATTACATCTGTAAGGTATGCTGAGATGCAGAAGGCACACCCTAACCAAATGCGTATTTTCACAATATAGAACTTTACAAAAATATTTTGAAGTATTTGGAATAAGTATTTTCTTCATATTTCAGATTTTTGAACATTTCTGCTGACACAAAAGCCTTCTGTATTTGTTGTTAGTTTTAACCTTATTAAGGTAACTTTGGCTTTGCTGCTGTAATGCCTTGGCTTCTGCCACATTACAAATGTTGAATGTTAAACAGAATTGATGGGGGGTGTTCTTACTAATTGCCACTTGTGAAAAGATAATTATATTCTCTGTCTTGGATAATATGCTGTGGCATTTGGGACTAGCTAAGCATGACCTACCTGACCTTTCCTGTGGTCAGTTTTGGAGTGAGTGGTGTGGAAAAACAAAGGCTAGTTGAGACTTGAAAAAGTGATTGCAGGTCTTCAGCCTACCATGATTCATTTGGAGGAAATATATTTAAAGTTAACTCAATCAATAAAAAATTATGGTATGTGTTAGTAGGAGTGACTGGGAGATGTTAGCATTGAAAACAGTTCTATTTTACTTTGTGGTACAGTTCCAGCATCTTTTTGAAGTCTGATTACATGAAATTTATATGCTGATGTTGCACAAAATTTTTGTCAGCAAAATACTACTAAGGGAAAAATTTGCTGCCAACCTGCACTGCACCCTGGTAAACAAAGACTCAGAGCAGGTGAAAAACTTTGTGTTTTTACAGAACAGTTACCTGGTGAAAAATGACACTTCATTAAAGCTAAAATGTCCCATCAATTCTGTGGACTGTTTTCCTCAGGTGTAGGATGACTCTGCAAACACAGGTGGACTGATTCAGTTTTAAGCCCTCATAGGTAACACTAGTCACTCTAATTCAATTCCCTGCTTGTTTTCTGGAACATCTGTGAGCCTGGTCTCTCACATCACATGCAAGTACCTATTACCAAGTCTTCCTGGGGCTTCCCTTTCATTTGTTTCCTCCAAGAAATTCTGAAAAGCTTTGCTTTCCTTCTTTGTAGCAATGAAAACACATTTGAAGCTTTGATATGTTATATGAAACAGAAGTGCTATTTTCTGCTACTCCATACTTTGAACATTCTTGTTCTGCTTCCAAGGCACCCTGTCACTTCTGCAACCTTGATTGTGATACTTGAAGTCTAAAGGACTAAAGGACCTTAATGCTCCATGTATAAACTAGGCAGAAATCAGTCCTTTATTTGTAAACTGGGGAGAGTGCCCCTTCCCCTCCTCTCCTTTTTATTTGTCCTATTTATTTGCTGTTTTGTTTGTTTGTTTGTTTGTTTTCACATTTTTGACACTTACTAGCATTAGGCAACCCACTTAAGTGAGAGTCTGATCTCCTTTAACATTCAGCATGCTATTATTATAATGCAAATAATTAACAAGATGCAGAAAACTTTATTACAAAACTGCAGGGGAACACAAACAAGAGCAAAAGTAAAAATTAAATTACTATATATTTGTTATCATATCTTCACACCATTTTTTGATGTACTGTAGGAGGAGGGAAGAGAAAGAGAATTTTTCATTCATCCACTGGATTTTTATTACAGACTTTGTCATTTGTCTTAGTGCCTTGCAAGTTTATGGTCCATTTACTCTTGATTAATTTCTGCACCGTTCTACTTGTTGCTCTAATATTTTGTTATTAGACTTCAGGCAAAGCTTCACTTCTTACATTTCAGCATATTAGCCCTGCTTAATTCTTTCTTTCCTTAAAGCTCTGCAGATCTACCACCACTGCTTTTCTTTACCTCTCTCTGCAGTCCTCACTGACAAATAGCATATGCTTATTGTATATGTTTGCTAAGTTACAGTAAAAATTCACAAAGCTCTGCAATGAAGGGTAGTTAAAATTGTGCCTGTTGCAGGCAGAAAGAGCTAGTATTTTCTGACAGACAATTTTTTGACAGGATCCTGACATCACCCCCTATATAATTAAGCAGTTCTAGATTTCATCCCTTCATAAACCATCAAATTCCTGAAAACCAAGCTAACCAAAGACATGAGTCAGCAATTTCTTCATTCACTCTGCTCTTATTGCTCTTTCTAGAGCATTGACTATTTCCAGCTGTGCATTGCTTACCTCTGAGTTAAATGTGGGTGGCAGCATGTACCATTGCTGACTGGTTTATGAGCCCAAGCCAATGCTGAAAGAAACCACTTCAAACAATGCTACCACAACAACTAAGTGATATCAGATGGACATTGACTCAAATTTGGTCTATTTCAAAACAGTTCCCAAAAATGTAACCCTTTTCCAGATCTAAGTGTGGTGTTCTTTTGTACAGCTAAATTGGATAATTACGGGGGACATGTATCTTCATAGCTATATTCAACCAAAGGCTTTTCTTGCCTTTATTTTAACAGAACAAGAATATGTGAGGAGTACAAGGCCCTGATCCCCTGGGTGCTGAATATGCTCTGTTCATTCTCATATCCACGTGAGAGGAAGGAGTGATGCCTGCCAGGATCCACCTCTGAAGGTACGTGGACTATGGACAAGATCATTGTGTTGATCACTGCAGACTCAGTGAATACAAAACAGTAATAATGAGTCAGGTCCTGCCATATAAGCCAGACAGAAAGTTCCCGCTAATGATAAAGGCTGAATAAAATCTTGAACTGTCACCTAACCAGTTTGCCTCATCTTCATTTTGGCTTAAAAATACTGATATCCTAGGATGCACATCTGAAGTGGCGTACGACTTCAGTAAGTGAAAATAGACATGCTTTGAAGCCTCCTTAGCATCTTCCAAGTCCTCAGGCTGTTCCAAAGGGTGTTCTGGGAAAGGATTAGGTGCAAGAATTGGACCACCTGCCTTGGCACCAGAACAGCAACCTACTTGTCCCTGCCCAAATATATGAACAAGACAGGAAGCAGTTTGGGAGTCTGAATTCCAGTTTTGTAAAGGCATCTCTCTGTCTACCTGAGCTCATCGTCACTGTTCAAGGGAGAGACAGTTTTTTTCACACAGCCCTTCTTCAAATGTTTCCTATCAACTGTCTGGGGCTAGGCACTTACATCTCTTCAGATGGTGCAAACAGAATTTAGATGCCTCTTTCAGTCATTTGATTATATTTTCCCAGCCAGCAGCTCCAGATATCATGAAATCTAAACCCCCATATCTTGAAATCTAACACCCCCACCCCCCCCACCCCCCATTTCATATCTCATCTCACAGCTTTGGCCATCCTCCATATATTTGTGTATCGGGAAAAGATGCAGGGATGTTGGGAGCAGAACAAAGTAACACTGAATGTCCTTCGCATACGTTATCATTAGTAGAATGCATTGAAAATAAAATCACTAGTAACTGAGTCAGTAGGAATGAGATACAGAGGGAGAGAAAAGGTGTTAGGAGGAAGAGCAAAGAGGGAAAGAGGGAAGAGCAAGATTGGAAAGGCTTGGGAGAAACAGCAAAGAAAGGAAAGGACACGGAAAGATGAGCAGAGTGGAAAAAAAGCAAGAAATAATGAGAATCATAAAACAATATGCATAAAATAAGGCAAAGTCAGGCTAAGGAATAAATGTCACAAGTGATCCTGAGCTGAGCCCTTTTGAAAGCCTGGCCCCTGCTCTAGATCCTTATAAATTTAGCTCTGAGCTCTCTCAGTAGTTTGACCCCACTTGTCTGAAGTGAAATGCTCTCCTAATACTATAGACTACTTCACAGAGATAGTTGTAAAACCTTTTATTTGAATATTTATGACTGTTCACTTGGCCTAGGTTCACGCCCCTCTCCTTATTTCCCCATGAACTTTAGAACAATGGCACAATCACATTTTAGCAGCATCTGCACAAAATCCCATTGTTGTCTGAAGTAAACTGATCCAAAAATCTCATACACCAATTTTAGCTCCTCCAGCAGGTATCTAAGACATGTCAAAGCATGATTATTTGGTATACTTTAATCATGCTCAGAACATGATGAGTGCTTGTATCTCTCTCTTCAAAATACCATGAGAATATAAGCAAAGAGGCAGCCGACCCACTGCTACACTGTGATCCTCTGTGCTCACTAAATGTGCTGGTGTAATTTATAGCCCTCCTTGTTTGTATCTCCTCACAGTAATCTTAGCACTGCCATCTTGGAAAGTGATATATGTGAATCAATTACTAACTGAGGTTACTAGGATAGGAACACCTGAGAAAATGCTTTGTCTGAAGCGGGGAGGTAAGTGCCTTGAGACCTGACCAGAGAGCAAATAAAAAAAAAAAGAAGGGGAGAGAGAGAGGAAATAACAAAAAAACTGAGTTGCAAATGGAAATAAATAATGTACTTTAATAGTCTGGATTAGGACAGGTCTTTCACCTTTCCCTGTGAATTTGCACAGCTAACCAATAATTACGTAAATCAATTCCTCCTATAAAACCTGTGCTGACAATTGTTTGGACCTGGACAGTGATCTATTTTATTGCACGCCACCTTGTTGGGCCTTAATTCAAGAGTCCGTTCTCTTTCAGCAACACACTTCAGTGATGACTTAACTTCAGGTATTCTGAAGTTCTAGTGATTGGTCTCAGAGATTTCACAACTTTTACCCTTTGCAGAAAGCAAAAGAGGGATTCCAGCCCAGCTTGCTCATCCTTTTGGTCTCCATTTTAAAATGGAGGAATAGGGAACATCTGGACAAACATCTTGGCCTCTTTTTGTTACAATGGCTCACGCCAAAGTTTGTGTTTCAACAATGCCTTGTAGCATCCAGTCACAAGGCACAGAATGACTTTCGGTCCTTAGAACGGAAAGATTTTGGAAAATTCCGTACAAATGAGGCCCAGACGTATAAGTCTTAGAAGCAATTATGGTGTTTCTTTCCATTTAGCTTTGAATTAACATTTGTTTGAAATAAAAAGGAGCTTTATTTTTCCCCCAACCCTGGGTTTTTTTCTGAGTTTTCAAGACATTTTTCTTTTTAACATTTAGGAGATCAGATTCTGTCTGTTTATGATTTTGTGAGAGGGCGCTATTGCTTCTTTCAATTTATTACCTTAACCCTATAGTAAACTTTTCCAAATTCAATCCAAATAAATATATAAGTATAATCTGAAAGAATTTGAATGTTAACAGAAATAGCCTCACTCTAAATCAGTAACAAAAAGATCTCTGCAACATAGGTGTAAGGTTTTGTTATTATTTTTCTGTGTATGTGAATTAATTGGTCTCTGTATTCATAAATTGGTGAAATGGAATTTACCATTATTTTTAGTCTTATTTCCTTTAAACAGCTAGCTGGGCTGACTACAAAACTGTCTTTAAAACTACTGTGGAATAGGTAGCAGCAAATAACATCTTGTTGAAAGCAAGTTTCTGTTCTCAGCTTGTAAGGGTAGAGATATTTTTGCTCAGTTCCCAGGGGTGAAATTCTGCCCCACTGAAGTTTTGCCATTAATTTCAGTTGGGCCAGAATTTCGCCCCAGGTCTGCAAAACCAGCTTCCAGATGTACAGTCAAATACCTGAGTTTTGGCCAGCCTTCCGCCTCTCTTTGCCAGCAGCATGCATAGAACAAATACATACAGAAAAGAAATCTTATAGAAAGTCTCACAGACCTGAACACAATTTAAGCACAAAGGATTTAAAGAAATGTGAAGGGATTCTATATATAAAGGAAAGGAAAGTTTTGTAAAGTTGTTTCAAGGATAGAGCACCAAGCAGATGGTCAGGACATCTAAGTCTTCTCCCAGCTCTGCCAGTAGTGTGTTTGGTGACTTTGGTCAAATCATTGCAGTTTACTGAGATGTTCTTCTTGCATAAAAAAGGGATTAATAGTTGATTTCCTCTAGAAAATACTTAAAGAGCTACTGAGTAATACCACTATGTAATTTGGCTTTTTTTTTTTTTTTTAATTCTCCCTAGTGGAAAGTGGACAATCATAGTTCATTTTTGTCATTTTGCAACATACAATTTAAAGAGTTGTCTCTTCCATGCATATAGTTAAAAAAGTTATTTATTATGTGTTGTCACGATGCATAGCAGAGATCCAGTTCTATACATTGGTCCACCCAAAGTGTCCTTGAGAGATTCATCCCACAAATATTGTGTTCTCCTATAATAAAGTAAAGATACTCTCTGTGGAAAGAAAGATGTAGGGCACATGCCCACATCCCAGTATACTGTGAAGAACCTATAAAGTGAAGCGGGCTCATACCTCACAGCTTTTAGCTGATTTTGTGTTCAGTAGAATTTTTTCACCAGCTTGAAATGCAGACTACAACTTATGAGAAATATAATAAAAAAAACTACTTAAAAGCAATTGTTCTGGTATTTTTATCTGCAGCAAAAGTAACTTTACAGCAGTAGTTTCTGGAATGTGAATGGAAGTTTTCCTATGATCTGCATTGTGTAATTAATTTTATTTGGGATTTGACTTCGTGCATTTGATGGATTTTTTAAATGGTGTCTCTTATAATGGCAATCTATTTTATATGAAGGAAATAAATATATGAATTGTGTCACTAAGAGAAGGGAATAAACAGAGTTTAAAGCCAAGAGGCACCATTAGACTATTTACCTAGAACTCTGGTATATTACAGGTCTTTAAATGTCACCTACTTACTCTTATATGAAAACTATAATTTCTGCTTCTACTTCATCTCAAAGATGTATTCCAGAAAGACAGTCCACCCATGCTGTCAGTGGTTTGTTATACTGATAACAGTCCTTGCTGTTAAATATTTGTCCATTATTTCTTGTATTATGTGATGCCTTTCTCTCCTAGATCAAAGTAACTTTTTAGTATCCACTCTCTTCTCCCTGGGAAAGTGTTCATACTTGTAACCTCTCCCATTCTTCTTGTGATCAGATAAACAGATAGAGAAGTTTTAAGTCTCTCCATGGACAAAATTTTCATCATCTTCCAAATATTTTAAGCTTTTTTCTGAACAGTCTCTGGCTTTTTTACAACAATTAACAGATGTAGGGTGCCAGAAAAGTGTGCACCATCCTTCTGCAGAGGGTAGCAGAAGACTGTGCTGCGCACAGGACATGGTCACCTCTCTCTGCTGGCTCAGTACTTTTCACTTGCACACTAAAGATGGCATTCATCTATTTTGTCACAGAATGTATGTCGTGCTTGCACCCAATGCCCCCTAGATACTTTTCAGACTCCTGATCCTTAGGAGCTTAGCAAGAATGTTGAACAAGCATAGCTGAAGTATCACACCAAATGCTACAGTTTCATGGCTACATATTTAACTTTATCCACCACACTCTAAGTAGAATAATGACAATGGTTACAAGGTGTAAGTATAATAGGTAGAGTTTATAATTTCTACTCCAGGAAAAATTGGGGAGAAAAAAGGTATTTATGATCACAACCCCATTAGTCTACTAGATTTTCTACAAGTTACATTTTCCAGAGTACCAAGACCTCTCTGAAAGTTGGTAGGATATTCTGGGACCGTTACAGAGGTTCAGAGGAATTATTTGTAGCATCTTATTCACCTAATCTCTGCCAAATTCTCCTGGAATGCTACCATTTTCCTGGTAGTTATTTGTGCTGCTTTAACCAGAAATGTATGGGCATTCTTAGAACGCGCAGGGCTGAAATACAAACTGGTGTTTGGGCCAACCCTTTAGTGGTCATTTGCTGCCTTTGCCTTCCTGCAGTGTTTCCCCAGAAGGGTGCTTACACAGGGGCCACCACAAGAACTTTGCAGCTGTACTCCACGAAAGGCATTTCCTTCAAAGAAAACATCAAAGCTCTGAGAAATAACCATGAGAAACATTTCTCTGAGCATCCTTCTAACTATTATCTTGACACAACTGCTGTGTTCTGGGTACTTAACCCAGGAGATTAAATCTTTATGCACCAGTGCAAAAAGATCATATCCCTGTAATTTTTCATAAATATAATTTCTCAGCTGCTGTAGTTTAAACCTGTCATATCTATGGCACAACTGTAATTTAGGTGCACACTTTAAAATGCCATTCTCGAAGGACAATTCTCTCAAATTACTACAACAAATGCCCTTCCTTGCAAGTATATTGCGTGGTGGAACTGATCATTGCAGTCAGTTATATTTCTAAGCCAGTGACTTCTTAATATTCTCTAAGAGAAAAATCATTAGGGAGCCCGTACCAATAAATTACTGTACAGTGTAATTGAAGTAGGAACAAAAAGTAAGACTCCATACTTAACTGCATTTGCTGCAGAAGTGAGTTAGACAGGAGTAATTCACCTTGGATGCCGAGAAAAAAATGGGCTGGAGGAGGTATCTGCTTTTGGTGATTCTGTACCTAATCTTCAGTCTCTGCTTGTTCAGTGATAAGCTAATCATTTCCATGTGTCCTATCAATCACTTCAGTATTTTCTCTATTGCCTACTGTTAAGATACTTTCTGCACCCTGAGGATCTTTAAACAGGCCACATTTTTGGGGTCTTCAAATTGCAGTCAAGCCTGTGCTGTACTAACTGAAAGTGGCTGAAATGACTCATGCGGCTAAAGGCAGCTGACAAGAAGCCTGTGCTTAAATCTCACTAAATTCTGTGTGATTTAAGCATTTACTTACGTGCAGTGCCAAACTGGGGCATTTGTGTTCCTGTCAGCACTGAATTCTGTATTGAGCTGATTCTGCTCATCAGTCCCTAGGGACCACGGTGGTCAGGAAACCACATAACTGAGCACCTTTAGGCACAGTGAGAAACACAACCTCAAAAGTCAACTGCCGTTAGACACTGAAGTGATGTGGGTAGCTACCAGGCAGCAAAATGCATTTCTGGAAGAATGACGCTGGTTTATAGAATGTTTCTGGTTACCCTTTTGTAAGAACTTTAAAAAAAAAAATTGGAATTTCCAAGAATACAAGAAAATAAGGAAAGCATAGACAGTTTTGGAGCGGCAGGGAGGGTACACCACATCACACAAGCCTCCACCACCATTGGCATTCTTGCTGTTGGCCTTGGGTAGCAGCCCAAGGACTGAACAGGAAAATGAATCTGAACTCCTCCCTTTGACCCCCTCACCAGGCTTGGAACCCATGTGGAGAGCAGAGTCAGGAAGCTCTCATTAACACTGTTGCACAGGCTGTTTTTTTCTCAGGGGAATAACTCAGTCTCCAGAGTTGTTAAACTGGTGTCTGGATCCTCATACTTACCTAACTGAAGAGGGTCATCTTTCTGCACAGGCTTCTCTGGAGGGAAATTCCCTGAACATCAGTTAGGTTCTTCTTCCTCTTCTGGTGGAGCTTTCCTCTCTATGCAGCCAGCTTAAGAGGCCTAGGCTCTGCAGACGCTCAGCTTAGACACCTAAATCACCAAAAGTCAAATCTTAACACAGAAGTGCATCTTCAAGGATTTGGATGGAAAGTCAACTTAATTCCCACTTAGGCCACTAAATTCATTAAACTCTTCCTTATTTGCAGCTGATAATTTTGCTTCAGGATGTGTTGCCATATTTTCTGTTTGAAAGATCATGGAGTCTGTGCAGAAACACTATATATGGGCTTTACAAGGCGAGATTCAGGTTAGTATTTTCTGAAAGAAAAAATAAAGAGGAAACTAAACTCCAGCCACCAAATAGAAAACCACTGTGTTAACTATATGGCATGAGGAGTGGGTTGGCAGTGGAGTGCCTGCCTGATACAACACTAAGATCACTACTAAAAAATAAATTTTCTCTTTCTAACTTCCAACCATAAGCTTCAACTCTTCTACTAGAACATGTACTTAAAAGGAAGATTGAAAAATAAATTAAATGTCCACAAGAGAGTGGAGTGTGTGAGTCTCACCTGTAGCAAACCTGGCAAAAAAAGGCATCTAGTCCGACAGATAGGCAGAATTCTTAAAAATATAAAAGTGTAGTTCACAGCAAAGGCTCTGAAGTTGCCAGTCTCCATACGTTGTCCCCACACCTGCAATGAGAGTTGATCAAAACAGCTGTATTGGGCTTGCCACTGGCCTAAAAAGCAGTGTTTCCCTCAAGTCAAGCTCCAAGGAAAAGGGAAAGAGCTTCTCCAGTTGGAAGGGCTAAAAAAAGGGCTGTCCTTCAGAATGACTGTTTCAGTATTCTCCTCTATGAATTTTGTGCATATTATTATTCCAATGTGGCTTGCACTGCACACAGATTGTGAGTGTTTCACATGTGGATTTGAAGCTGGGACTGAGTTGTGTGACTAGTAATTAAGCTGTACTTGTAAAAGGGCTGCTGGTCCTAAGTTTGCTGAAGAAGCAGATGAGACAGCAAGGTCTACATCATTAGATCGCAGTGCAGCAGTACACCCATCAGAGCATTTGTCTTGTGGTGAAGCAAAGGCATCACATTTTCAGCTCTCATAAATATGAATCCCTATCAGTGCAGATCAGCTTTTCCAGGTGTGCATCAAATGCTTTGTTACCATGTAAAGCTTGCATTCACAACTTGCTAGGTCAGCAGGAATGCCTTCCTTTGAAGTGGACAATTGGCTTATAGTTTTTTAGAAAGCAATATTTGGAATCCTCCTGGGACGCTTTTTAAAGAGATACCTGTAGATACAATTTGCCAGCATAATCTCTGAGAATATTGCTAAGCTTAAAAGCAAATATTCATATACAAAAAAATCTCTGAAAAAACACTGTTGAGTCAGCAAAAAAGAGTATCTTTGTAGTATGTAACTGATCCGCACCACTGAGTTCAACTTTGATTTTTAGTGATAGTCTTAGAAGTGTGCAGTCTTATTTCTCTGCTTTCTGATTCTACTAAGTACTAGTTTTCAAGACCTTTTGTTATTCCCTGCAGGACTGTTCAGAAAGATTCTCCTGAGATTCAGGAGACTAAGCTTTTGTATTACTCTTCTGCAAAATCAATGGATGATGATTGTAGCAAGTCAGTTAGGATGAGAGTTTTTTCAGGTAGCTACCAAAGTTAGGCATACAGTCTAAGCTAGTCACCCAGGCTCTCTCCAGACTCAGTGGGGTGAGAAATGTAACTCCATAAAGTGATTTGTTTAATCTTAGATATTCAGATGGGATGAATCACAGTTTTGGAGATGTCCATCAGTTTTCCTTGGAAAAGTTTGATACTTAGATATTGTCCAGGCATAAGAGCATGGAGGTCTATGGGAGTTATTCTTAAACTCACTGGAGCTTTGTGTCTCTGTGACTGGATCATTTACATTACCTATTTAGTTTCTTCAGGCTACAGATTTTCTCTGTCATTCATCTGTAAATACCTCCCAGAAGACCTTGAATGCATAAATATTGCAAAAGTGACGTGCTCAGGCACCTAGCTCTGTAACCTCAGCTGTGGCTATACAGCCATCACCATGTATCTATGGCAAAATAAAAAGAAACAAAAAAACCCACCTAAACCAGAAAAAAGACAGAATTAGGCTGGATAATCAAAACTAGCTCATTCAAGCTAAAGTGCCATGGAAAGATGGAAGAAGTCTAAGTTGAAGAGTTGAAGTTTCATTTGAAATAATTCCCTAATTCTTGCATTTTATGGATATTCTATTGATCTTTTTTTAAACAGACAGAATGTCTTACTTTATGCTGTTTCATCAATACTTTAGGTAGAAAGCATGATAATTATAGAAGTTTTTCAGTGAAAGAAAGATGCAAATACAGGTATATATAAGAGAATAGATGAATGATTGGCTCCATATGAAAAAGTGAAAGGAAAAAAACCCGGCACGTGTGGGCATGAGACCATTGCAAAAGGAAGAATCTAGATCCTCTAAATTTCAGTCAACAGGCTCTAAATTGTGAGATTTTTTCTAATTTCAGTGGACTTCTGTGGTGGGTTGACCCTGGCTGGATGGCTGATGCCCACCAAAGCCACTCTAGCACTTCCCTTCTCAGCTGGACAGGGGAGAGAAAATATAACAAAAGGCTTACGGGTCAAGATAAGGAAAGGGAGAGATCATTCACCAATTACCATCATGGGTAAAACAGACTCAACTTGGGGAAATCAGTTTAATTTATTACCAGTCAAATCACAGTAGGGTAATGAGAAATAAAAACTAAATCTTAAGACACCTTCCCCCCATACCTCCCTTTCTCCCGTGCCTAACTTTACTGCCAATTTCTCTACCTCCTCCCATCAAGCAGTACAGGGGGATGGGGAATGGGGGTTGTGGTCAGTTCATCACGTGTGGTTTCTGCTGCTCCTCCCTACTCTGGGGGAGGACTCCTCACACTCTTCCCCTGCTCCAGCATGGGGTGCCTCCCACGGGAGACAGTCCTCCACCAACTTCAACATGAGTCCTTCCCATGGGCTACAGTTCTTCATGAACTGCTCCTGTGTGGGTCCCTTCTATGGGGTGCAGCCCTTCAGGAGCAGACTGCTCCAGCGTGGGTCCCCCGCAGGGTCACAAGTCCTGCCAGCAAACATGCTCCAGCGTGGGCTCCTCTCTCCCCACGGGTCCACAGGTCCTGCCAGGAGCCTGCTCCAGCATGGGCTTCCCATGGGGTCACAGCCTCCTTTGGGCATCCACCTGCTCCACCGTGGACCTCCATGGGCTGCAGGGCACAGCTGCCTCACCATGGTCTTCACCATGGGCTGCAGGGGAATTTCTGCTCCGGCCCCTGTAACACCTCCTCCCTCTCCTTCTGCACTGACCGTGGTGTCTGCAGAGTTGTTTCTTTCACATATTCTCACTCTTCTCTCTGGCTCCAGTTGCTGTTGTGCAGTAACTTTTCCCACTTCTTAAATAGGTTATCCCAGAGGCACTACCACTGTCGCTGATGGGCTCAGCCTTGGCCAGCGGCGGGTCTGTCTTGGAGCCGGCTGGTATTGGCTCTATCAGACATAGGGGAAGCTTCTAGCAGCTTCTCACAGAAGCCACCCCTGTAGTCCCCGTCCCCCACTACCGAAACCTTGCCACACAAACCCAATACAACTTCCTCTAACATCGATAAGATATTTTCTTTGTTCTGAATGAGCTACATATTCTACTCTGTCTTTACAACTGTAGGATGCCTTGGATTTTGCTTCGGCAGCACAGGTGTAGCTGGAAGATTAATTTGGCCCGGTATGTTTTCCCACATTAACAATTCATTTGACATTTTAAATAAACCATACAAAGGCAACAGATTAATCAAGCCAGATATGGTAGATGTGCCTGGAGCACAAAGGAAAACAACCCCACTGAGCTCAGAGCTGCATTGCCTGAACTATAAAGCAGGATTTCATTAAGTGTGTATGATTCAGACAAATTAGGAACTGAGTACATGGGGAATGAAAAACTATAATCATTCCTACACACTAAATTAAGATTAAAAACAATAGAGCTTTTTGACACATTGCTGACCATGTGAATTTCTATGCCTAGATGCTCAGACTCTTTTGTGTCCACCAGAATCTGCCAATGTTTTTTGTTGTTGCTTTTTTCCCCCTCTCTTCTACCGCATTGTCAAAGACTCTTCCTTAACCCACAGAGTTTAGGCACAGATTAGGATCCCTTGTAAAGCAAACGCACCATGCAGTCACTAAAACACCAGGATTTCCTATATGACTGCATTTTAAAATGTGCCCAGCTTTTTCAGATGTGGCCAAAAATGACATCCTCTGAAGAAGCTGTTATTTCATACAATACCGAGAACAAAACTAGTAGTAATGTGTGTTTTCCATTCCTAATTTGAGAACTTTGTAGTAACATAACTATGTATTAATATTGTTTGATTTATTTTTCAAAATGCCATTAAATTTTACCGTTACAGCAGTTTAGATGAAAGATGTTATACTGAGTATGGGACTAATTTAGTTCAGGTCCCTATTCTGTTATGAACGTTTTTTGACCTTGGATAAGACGTTTAGAAATCAGTAGGCTACAGATGCCATTTCAAGTTCCATTGAAAATCTGGAGCTTTTTATGCATCTGTGTTCTTTTTTCCTTTTTGGAAGATCAGAGTTAATAATATATCTCCACTTCCCAAATATCTTGAAAAAGTTAGCAGTGAGCTGTAAGAAATAATTAGCTTTTTTTTTTTTTTAGTTTGCAAGATAAACCAAAAAATTGAGTTGTACCTTTTGATTTTGTAAATGCTTCTTTTTCAGTGATAACAATTAAACCTAGTCACAAATTATTTCAGTCAGAGATATCACACACAAAGATACCATCTAGGGTCAGTAATGTGGGTCACTCCATTATTTTGGACAAGAGCTGTACCAAGTTCAAAGTGGTTAGGTAAGATGTTGTTCCTTGCATTTGTCTTATTTGGGTAACTAAATCTTTGATTTCTTTCTTCTTATTTCTCCTTTTTTAAAAAAGATACTATTTTTTTTCCTTTTAAAAGGCGATTTATTTCTGGATAGTGTACAAATTTTTTTGGCTACTGAAGCTGTTTGAATCTAAAAGACCACTCCTGTTGTGAGTGGCATCCTTCTTTGGAAGAGGTTGTGGGCTTTTTCCTTCTCTGAGAGCTGCAAGACGGCAGTTGCAAGTCTGCAAGTACAAACAGAAACCCTTGTTGCTTTTGTGGCTTCTTAAAGGAGATAGATTATCTAGATCTCAATTGCAATGCCACAGAGCTGCCATATGCCTTACCCTTTCAGATTTCACAGTATCCAGTAGCTGCAGATCTCACGGTGCAGACGTATTCCACTTCCACTGAAGGCACACATCCATAAATGCATATGCAGCTGCAGTTGCTAGGTCCAAGAAGATTGCTATTGTAAAATAAATGATGTTGAAGCCCCATGCACTATGCTCTTCCTGAAGACTTTTAGGATACTTCAGATGAATTTAGCAAGAGTAATAGCAGATTACTGTTGCTAGAGCAGTAAATTACCCTTTCAGCCAAAATGCAGGGCTGAAATCAGCCTTTGGGGTCTCTAAACCCAGTGTCCAAACACTACAGGCAACAAAGCCAGGAGGTTACTTAGAAGGATCTGCAGAGCACTGGCTCCATGAACCCATTCAAAGCACCAGCTGCAAAGCACTTCTAACACAAATATAAGAGACTTCCCAACTCTCTAAGGCAAAACAAACACCACAGAAATACAAAAACTGCCACTGTTTTGGCTCCTTAAAGTATAAACTTTTTTAGCTCATGGTAACCATGATATTCTGAGGCTTCCTACCCATAGTAAGAGAAGATCTGGTGGCTTTTAACAGAGCATATAAAGTTGCAAAGTAGATGAAACCAAAAATCACGGCAATCTTTTGGAAAGGGTGTAAATTATGGTGGAATATTTGGTTATTTAATCACTACAGCAGGCAATGACTAGCAGCAGATCTTGATGATACATCATAAAAGTAAAGCTGTTAATATTAACATGATAATTTTTGTGCAAATGCTAATAAACATCACCAAAACTTATGGTTATTATTATTGTGGTTTTATTCAAGAGATGAAACATAATGACATAGTAACACTGAGTCATTCACTTAAAACTTCTTCAAGCTCTAATAAAAAAGCATATTGCAGAATAACACGTTAGAAAAGACTCCTACTGCTTCTACTTTTTGTCATCTCACAGCCCTCTGGTGAAGTCTTGTTCTGAAGCAGTCGGCCACAGCAAGCAAAGGAGCCGCAGTCATCTGAGAAGAGGACATGCTGAGGGCAGATGGAGGCCAACTGTTATATTTTAGGAAGAGGTCTGAGCCACAGTGTTCAGATACGGATTCAGTCTTCCCCAGATTACAGAGTTTTCCAGATCCAAAGTTTGGCTTCAGGCTCAACTCTTCTGATTCTGCATTTTTAAAAACACGGAGTGTGGTATTCACAGTATGTGTTGATCTTGTAGGAATACTCAGAGGAGAGTGCATACAGTATTTGCAGTGCCACTGGTTCATTTCCTCTCCTCCCACATCCACTTAGGAAACTTCCTTTAATGTTAACAGACTTAATATCCATTACTGAGTGTGAAACTGGAGTAAGTTGAGGGGGCAAGGCCAGGTAGTTATAAATATCTCTGCTTTTTCTTTCACCTTCATGAGAAAACAACAATACTGTTTATCTGTGCTTCTTTATGAGGCTGTACTTGAGGACCTCATTGTTTTCGGAAAGAATTGCTACTGTTGTATAAGCTGAAAAGGTCTAGTCACAGTCAGTAACCATTTATGGCCTCAAACACTTACTTCTCCAAAGTGTGTGTGTTTGTGGTGGGTTGACCCTGGCTGGACACCAGGTGCCACCAAACTGCTCTATCTCTCCCCTCCTCAGCAGGACTGGGCAGGGGGGAGAAAATGAGATGGAAAAAACCCCTCATGGGTCAAGATAAATGCAGTTTAATAAAAAGCAAAAGCAAAGGCCAAGCACAGAACCAAAGGGAAAACAAAGATTTTATTCTCTACTTCCCATCAGCAGGTGATGCCCAGCCACTTCCTGGGAAGGAGGGGTTTGGTACACATAGCAGTTGCTCTGGAAGACAAACATTGTAAATAACGAATGCCCCCCCTTCCTCCTCCTTTCTCTTAGCTTTTATTGCTGAACTGATCTCACATGGTGTGGAATATCCCTTTCGTCACTTTGGGTCAGCTGTCCTGGCTATGTCCCCTCCCAAGATCTTGCCCACCCCCAGCCTACTGGTGAGGGGTGGGAATGTTGGAGAGACAGCCTTGATGCTGTGCGAGCACTGCTCAGCAGCAGCCCAAACACTGGTGTGTTGTCAACACCTTTCTAGCTACCAGTACAAAGCACAGCATTATGAGGGCTGCTATGGGGAAAATTAACTCCGTCTCAGCCAGACCCAATGCAGTGTTGAAGGACTTCATATATGCAAATACCTTTTTCCTTTAATGCACTTGGAAAACATTCACAAGCCACTTTAAGAATGATTGTTGATGATTAGAAAGTATAGTCTTCTCCATCATTTGTTTTAAACCTGAAGATCTCTAGACTCCCTAGTTGATGTTCATTAGAAACCCTTCATGATCTTTGACTGCCACTTTCACCCTTCCATGTGACTTACCTCAGTCAGCTCTTTTGATGAGTTTACTGAAATAAACTATATCTCGGCTAACCCTGATGCAAAGCATGTGAATTTGAAAAGAGGCAACTGAGACTAAAACAGGGCTTTAAAAAGGTCCATTCAGTTATCTAACAGTAATGCTTGTTGATCTGAAGTTCTCAAAATTGGCTGCTGTTCTGAAAATCTGGGCTGTGTTGCTAACGTTATTGCCTGGGCAGAGCCTTTACCACAAAGGGCTGTCTGGAGATGAACGACAGTTAATGAACTGTTCTCTGACTTAATTTTCACCCTCTTTTAACAGCATTTCCATTGTTTGACACTAACACTCTGCCTGTAGGCTTACCTGGTGCTCATAACTGGATGCACTTTTGTTTCACCACCACTTGCTAACATTTGAGGAGCACGGGTTTCTCATGCTCCCTTGCGCTCAGCCTCTCACAAGCCACCAGCATGTCTACATCTGCTATCAGCAGCAGAAGCAATATTTACCCTGTCTGCTTCACCACAGCACAACTTCTCCTCCACTCAAACCCCATCAAGTCCATTTCAGCCTGAGGGACTACAATGTAATTTTTTTTTTTCTGTTTATGCCAAACCTCTCATGCCTGTAGTTTAGAATGGGGCATACCACAGTGTAATTAGACCCCACTCTTCATGGATAAGGTCCTACCGTACAAAAACAGCACAAAAGGCAAAGGTCAGGATTATTGCCGTATGTTAGGATAATGTCACCACCAGCAACTGATGTCAAAGAGGCAACATATAGATTCAAACAAATTTCTTTCACTGCTTATAAATCTTATGGCCCACAGGTGCTGTGAGATGAAGCTGTCAGACAAGTCACAGTGGTTTGCCTCCACAACTGCCCAATGAAACTCATCTTGTCCTCTAGAAACTGGGTTGACACTTAGCACCAAACAGAAACCACCAAATATATTCTGGACTGGGGAAAATAACAGAATCACCATTTACTGTTTTGGTTCCCTGGAAACTATTTATTAGTTAGAATAGTTTGATATTTTAGTTGTACTGCTGCTAATAAGCTTTTTTTTTTTTTTCTGTGTGGTGGTAGGGAAATCAGGGGAAGAGATAGGGGCGGGTTAGCAGAGAGCAGGCCTGTTTTATGGAACTACTGAAAAAGACTCTCTCTTCTCACCAAGTATCTCAGGGGTCAAACCTTTATCTGGGGTGTGTGCAGAAGGAGCCCAGGTTCTCTCCTCTCCTTCAGCTGTGGGAAGTAAACCTGGACCTCTATAGCAAAACACAAGTCACCAGTCCTATATTAAGCACCATTTTCAGTATTTCCTCTTGATGCTGGCTTGATTTCTAAGAATATTTACAACTGACTACACCGTGGCTTGAACTCAACATGTTACCCTAGGTGAGGAATCACCTCTATCACACTAACTGTCTTAGCCTTTTGAACCAGTTGAACACCTCTCCAACAGGAAAGGAATTTCTTATGAAAGATGAGAAAGTATGGCTAGGCTTCTCATGACAGAGCAACTATTTTCAGAGTAACTGCTTTTCTGATCCAGGGCAGGGATTTGAACTACAGGTGATGATTTCTTACAGTCTCATTAGCACATTTTAACAAGGTTCAGCCCTCTTCTGAAATGGTGCAATTTATACAAATCCTTGGAGTTTCTAATCCAAAGTAAAATCTATTTTAATCTTTCCTGCACCACAGAAACAGCAAAACACAGAAGTAGTTACTGTGGCTTTCAGCAGAAACAAACAGCTGAGAAGTAGTAACTTTTAAAAAGATGCTAACATGATCTCACTTTCTTCAGTTTCCCAGGTGAATTTTCTTCCCCACTGGCTATCTATAAAACATTGTTTCCTTTTTTTTTGTTTTTAGGAATTATTTTATTACAGACCCGAGACACTGAGACAGATGAAGAAAAAAAGCACAGCGCTTCTCATCTGACAATTAAGATATATATGAGAAGTGCAATCCTTAAATTTCAGGCTTTTCCCCAGTTAATAATTAATAATACAAAGTACACATGTAAAATTTCAGTCTTGACTTTTCATTCCAATGCATGACTGATATTTTTTTCCTTCCTCAAAAAGCGCTTCGTTTGTTTGTTTTTTTTTTTTTAATGGGAGGATTCTTGGTTTTTTATATGGTACTAATGTATGCATTGCTCTACCAGAATCCTTATTCTGCCTCTTCGCATCATTTCCAGAGGATGTAAACTGAGCTGAATAGACTCAGTTGATGTTATTGCTGAAACACAGTTTGAAACACTAGAAGCTATAGATTTGGCAGGAAAATGTCAAGCGTTACATTGTGGGGTGGTTAGGCACTTACTTGTAAACCAGGATATCCAATAAAATATTTTAAAAAATCTCTAAATATTTTAAAGAGCAGTCATACTCTGAAAAGTGACTGTAAAATGGCTTTATAGGCACTGTATTTATATTCTGTCATAAATTTGCTTATTCTGTCTCAAAGTGCAGCATATAGACCCACTTTAGAACCTGCAAACTTCTCCAACTTCTACAGAGCCCACTCGCACATCTAAAAGGAGAGCTGTGAGACAACATTTTTCTCCTTGGCTGAGAGCTCGGCAGGAGAAAGGAGAGGGGTGATACAACCTCCTGGGTCTCAGCTCTGGCAGCCTGAGCATGCAAGGACAGGACATGCCTGAGTGCAGCAGGGAGACACTCGAGGGTATCAGTTTAACTAGCAGGGCACGGTGCCCGAGCTAATCAGCCTGAAGGCTGTCCTGCTTTCTGGGCTTGAAATCATGTCCCAGAAGAGCACTGGACCATGCCCTGTGGAGGTACTAACCTGTGAGGAGCTTGGGCGGAGATTTCTGCACCTCACACCTGGTGAATATGGACCCACTGCTACATTAGCAAGGCACATTAGTGGAGATAAACAATGGTGGTGCAGTCACAGTCACAGTGCACGTATGTTGATCATATGTGCACAAAGAAATGGATGCACATCATCTTTGCATCCAGTCATTTATTTTCCCTGTGTATGCCCCGTTCATTGTCATTTAGCTTGTAGCAGCTCTTGGACAAGAGTGTTCCTAAATTAAGCATGTAGGTTCTGGGATTGCTCTGGAGCAAATGGAAGCTGAATTTACATTTTAACATTTGCATAATTAAGTGTCCAGTTTTTAAATGCATTTGTAGTTGCACCTGCATATATAGGTGTATCTGCATATGTAGAAACGTATGCTGTTGCACACATTCTTCCTTTAATTAATCTTTGTCTTGCCCATTTACATGCTAACATTTTCCAGCTGAGGCAATTATTTTTAACCTCCTATAAAAAATGAAGCACTAGGTGGAAAGACAATGAGCTGAACATCCTTCGGTCTTCTACAACATAAGAACACATCTATTTCAAAGTGAAAGGTCTGATCTTGCTGGAGCTTAGAATGTGCAGAAGCTGAGTATAAGACATGAGTCTCCACAAAGCTGTGCACCTATTTATTCTTTGTAGGACCAGACCCAAAATAGACTTGAAATCCTACTTCTACATACCCATATTTGAAAGCTTTGTTAGTACTTGCTTCCATTTTTAAACACAATTAAAAAGAAAAGCCACTCTTCAGAGAAATGCATACCACTGCAGAATTCCCCCTTTCCCAGGGCACTAGCCCAGAAAGAGACAATGTTTCTTCTCCCCAAAATAGGTTCTGGTTGCACTAAACTGAATCCAGCAAGAGAATTAATTGTCTGTGGTCACAGATGAATCAGGGCTCTCTTTTGGTAATTTGGCTTAAGCTATAGGAAGACAAATTTACTAAATGGAATTTTACTGCATACATTTCAAAAAAAAAAAAGGGTCTACAAAATGCACAGCTGTAGGTGGCATTAATTGCATGAGATGATAAAGTTAAATAGCATACACATATGAAAAATGCATGTGCAATCTATTTTGTGGGAGGTTGCAACTTTGCACTCTCATACAGATATTTCAAGTGCTAAATCAACAGCTACATGCCTAAGAAGAAACAAACACATTTTAAAGTTGGGATATAAAGTGATCAATAAATGAAGATGTAAATAACAAGCTGAGATGTGGGGCTATAGCTCGTATTTTTTGAAATGTTACACAAACAGGATTCAGAGTTGGGAGTTAGCTTGCTGAAAGTAGAGGGAGAGTGAGAGTAACATTTTTTAGGGAGGGAGTTTATGTTTAGCATAAAGACAACTATGGCTGTGGGCTTAACTTCATGGCTTGACAACCAAAGCAAAGCTATAATGTTGAACAAAAGGGTCCCTCTTCTATGTAGGAGGAGAAAACCTGTTGACCAGCTGATATTTGGTGTCATGCATTACAAGGATCTAAATGCTCATAGTTTGCAGATTCCTTCCCACAGGGAGTTAGGACGTCCATCTCTCTCTCCATCTGTGCACCATGGCAAGCATGAAAATAGTTCCCTGAAGTTCTTGCCACTATGCTGAGCCTTCTCAGACTCTTTCCGTCACCACTTGAAATAAGAGTATTCTTTTCCCTTGTTAAAGAAGATTAATCTGCCATGATGTCAATGACTGAGTGGACTTCATGTATTTGGTCTCAGTCACGGTATTTTTAGTCTAATTGGAGACAATATTGCTGATTTAGACCATCTGCTGAAAGATGACATCCTTCTGAGGCACTCACAGACCATAAACAATAACTGCTCAACATGCATAGTGATGTTTTACACTTCTACCCACGACTTCCATTAGAGGATCTCAAAGCTCTCTACATACCAGTGCCTTTAGCTTCCCAGAGCCTTCGATGAGCGGACAAAACTCCTGCTTTACAAACGGCAAGATGAAAGCCTGAAGAAACCAAGGAACCTGAATTCAAGATCACTCAGCAAATCTTTGGCAGGATAGGGAACAGAAACCAGGTCACCTTATATGTGGTTCTGCACTTTATTCACTCCCCCCATGCTCTGACCTCACTGTACTCCATGAACCTCATCATAACTATATGGGATATGCAGCTGTTAGTAATAATACACTACCTGTTTGAACTAAAACCACACCGGCAGATGGAAATACAGTAGGTTAATAGCTATTCCAAGAAGCAATCATTTAAGGTACCAAGAAATTGCTTCTGTTAACCTTTTCCCATTGTGACATTTGACCAGTTTATATGAAGGTTACAAAGGTCACCCATTATCACCATTTTATGAGACTTGGGTTGCCTCTGATCTTTCTCCACATTCTGCATTCAATAGCCTTTACCTGATCCAGAGAATGGTAATATTAACCAGCTACAATACATTTTTTCCTTTATGACCCAGGGTCTGCAGTCATAGAGAAAGTCTAATGTAGTTTTCTTTTTTTGCTCTTCTTACACTCTTATACCATTTTTATTGCAAAATCTTATTCCCCTACATCTTTGACCCAGTCTCAATTTCATATGTATTTTAGAGTCGGATATTACATTACTAATCAGATTCTGGATGTTCCGCGCTTTTCAGTTATGCCTGTTTTGTTGATATACCTCTCTGCTGTCAGGCCTGTTGTATTCTTTGTGTTAGTGTCTAGGTATTTACAGCTTCTGTTTTATAACAAGCTTTGCATAGTTCTGTGTGCTAACAAAGTTGTAAAATATATGGGTGTGTCTGGCTTACCAAGTCCTTTTGAGGTTCACTGCTAACTTCCTTGCCTGATTTGTATGCCTTCAAGCAAAAAAGCAATTCATGAAATCATTTTCCAAAGTGATATAACAAAGAACCCTTAGGGGATAAAGGGTATGTTTTGATCTAAATTCATATCATACAGGAAGTTATACAGAGAAAAAGGAATGTGGTGATGATTTAATTATTCTCTTCAAAGAAAAAAGCATGTTATTAGCAAGAGGCTGTGACTCAGAGGTTTATACTTGGTTTAAGTTCTTATTAGCAGTTTTGAAACAAGGGAGACTGATTGATTCTTGTTCACTCATTAAACTCATTAATTTACAAAGATTCATTGCACTGGTGTTAATTTGAGAGTTGCAGGAAGTTGCAGAAAGAAACCGAGTATGGTACAGATAAAGTTATTTCTTAAAGGTTGATCATCGATTCCCTATAAGGCTTCCATTGAACCGTGTTTTTGAGGCTTGTTTTCTGTAATTTTAACATGTCTAACTAATGAAGGGGGATGGGCATGGGCACTCACCTCCTGACCCAAAGCATTTTGTAAAATTGTCTCCAGAAGCAGTTACTTTAAGAAATAACATTTTGACATCTAGTAGTTTTATTGCTGTTATTTCTACCTTCTTGAGCTTTTCTACCATGAGAAAACAAACATGAAAGTTTGAATCATCAACTGTTCCAGCATTAACAGTGCAACCTAAGGACATTGTGGGATTATTTTTCTTTGAGTCAGGCCATACCGAATACAATTTCTTCCTTAGATATCATATCAGCAATAAAAGATGTGAATACAGGGTCTGTCATACAGGAAGATATTGAGATCCTTCACAAGGCTAAAGTGAACTAAGGTGTGGACTACAGGAGATGAAGACAAAAACATTATTTCAGCTTCTGCCCTAAATCAAAACCAAACAAATCAGCATGTGTGTATGACAAAAAATGTCAGGTTAAACCACCTTCCCTACTAACAACTACCTGCAATTTATTGCAGTCTTGCTTTACACTGTTTAGTACAAACTATCAGGATTTAAGGAACAGTCAGTTATTCTGAATATCCCAGCTGGGATCTGTTTGCCAGAAAGCAAGTGTTCAGTGCTTTTTCTAAAAATGAAGCACCTTTTAAATATCTCAGTTTGGTTACAAACCAGCAAATATCCCCCATTCCCTACTAAGCTCTGTTTCAGAAAATATTGGCTGTGGAGTGACAGTTAAGCTGCCCATGATGAAAAGAGTCTGTTCTCTCTTACACTCTTAATGGATTAGCATGTTGTTGGTTGAGGCAACACTTCTCCTCTCCAGTTCTTGATGCTGAAAGGTTAGGTAGGAGCGCAGAGGTCACCTCTGTTACTTTTTATGGAGGCAGAAAATGGCATAAAATGAAAATAATTTCCTGTGAAAGCTGAGGACATTCCTTCATTAGATTTGTTTCCTGTGCTAGGTCATATGGCTTTTTTCCTTTCTTTCTTTCTTTCTTTTTTTCTTTAAAAAAAAAAAAAAACCCAAACATGCATTTGCTGGTTTCCTGTGCCCCAAGGGCCTTAGTGATCTGCTTTTATGAGACCAGGCCCACCAATGCTGTTTTGTATGGTAAGAACAAATGAACTAAGCGAATCAAAAACATCAGAGGAGTGCTTGATAAGGGACAACAGGTGATATGTGTTTGATAGAGGCTAAACTACTCAAGTTATAAAAAAAACCTGACTTATTACGAAGCCACCTTCTAAATTGCCACCTCACCTTGGTACCTTACAACTACAGGCTACACATCCCCTTCCAAACAGCACCAGCTGGACTTCAAACAGTCCTGGTTAGTCACCTGCCTCTTTTTTCACTATTGAACGTGAAATGTTGAGCAATAATAAGATCCAGAGATTTTTTATATTTTTTTTCACCCTCATAAAAGCTATTGTTGCCTGGCAGGAGGGAACAGCTGGTCATCTCTTTCCCTGGCTTTGGTGGAATGCAGAGCAAAATGGTGTCCTTCGTTCCCACCACCAAAAGACCTGAATCCCAGGCAAATTATCAAGAGAGCTCCAGAGATATGCTCTGGACACAGTACGAGCTAGACCAGTACAAACGAAGAAGATGATGTGACATGTCAGATCATGCTGACTGGCTGATTTCTCTGCAATATCATAGCTAAAGATTACTTTTTCATAGTTTTTTTGTGACTTTAAGAAAAAACGTAAAAAAGATGAGAAATAAAAAAAAAAATCTGTGAAAGGGGCGATGGGGTTTGAGCTGACTACTACCACTGAGAAGCAAAATCTTGTGATTATAAGTAGCCTAGTGAAACTGCCAGTTCCTCACTTAGTAGTCCTCAGAAAGGTAAAGTGAATACCAGGATGTGTTAGGAAAGAAATAGGGAACAAAACTGTAAGCGTCATACTACTGTAAAATCCATGTACACCTGCATTTTGGTTATAGTGCTCTGCTTAGGATACTTTCCTTCCCTCTCTCTCCCCACACCTTCAAAAAAGATGTAGTAGAATCAGGAAAGTTTTCAAGAAGGACAACAAGGGTAATCAAAGACATGAAATATCTTCCATATGAGGAACAAATAAATAGACTTCTCAGCCTGGAAAAAGAAGATGAGTGGAAGGGTATCTGTGAAATCATGAATGACATGGAGAAAGTGAAAAGGAAATTATTATTCCCTGTCTCTTCTAGTACAAGAACTAGTACATCAGCCTACCAGGTAGTAGGTTCATAGACCAAGAGGTGATTTTTCTTCACCCAGATGTGAAGAACCCCTTGGCCCCTGGACATTGTGGATGCTGGAAGCTTTCATGGTTTCCAAAAATGATTGGAAAAAATCATGAGAAGAAAAAGAAATAGAGGAATTTTTATTAAACACAAAGCCACCACTATTCATCTCAGCCACTGGGTTGGTCTAACCTGATTCAGATGTCCGTATATTCTCATACTGTGTTGTTCTCAGAGGGGGATTATGAGATTTCTTGTAGCTCACCTCTAGGTACGGACTATTTTGATTCTGACTGGTTTCCAAGCTCAAAAACCTTTGCTCAGTTCAAATAGGAATTTTGTCTGAATATGGGTTTATTAAAGACTAGAAAAGAAAAGACATCCCCAGGAATATAGGCGGAATGAAATACCCTATCAACACAAGTGACTGTAGGTAATCTCAAAACCCTGAGTAATTACACCAAGAAGCTGTGTATAAGACTTCACTGATTTTAGCGTGAGCACATATGGGAATGTTTCCTAAGAATTTTCAATTGATTGTGTCAGGCAGATCATACAAAAACCAAGGACTTTGGGAAATGTTTGCCTTATTTTTTTTTCTTGCTCAGTAGGCTAAAAATACACTGTCTGAAGTAGTGCCTCTGAGGCATTTCATTCCTTTTAATTTCAGACACCTCACCCATCATCTGAACTCTTGAACAAAAGCTGCTTTAGAACTCAGACATTATTTTGTGTCCTACTGTACATTAAGTAAATTCACTTCTTGCTCAAGGAATACAAGACCAACAATCTTGTCACTGTTTTTGTTTAGTAGCTCTTTTTCTTTCCTCTGAGCATGTCAGTATTATACAGAAAATATTTTACAGCAGTGCCTAATGAACAATATTCCTTCAATAATTATGGTGAACAGGCCATAAGAACATAGGGTGGTCAGAAGCAGAAGAGTCCTTGTATAGCTGGCAAATACTAAGTGCCCCCACAAGAAATTTTAATATGACAGATTAGTTTATTATCCAAGGAAGAGGCCTCAAAAGACAATGTACTTTGTTGTTAATGGATGACCTGTTATCCCTACCAGTCCAATTCACAACATTTCTTTTCATGTTTATGTCATTTTTAGCAGCAATTTTTAATACCTTAATTTTCTAGAATTGTTGTCTTAAAGGGAGGTGACGCTGAAATACAAATTATATCACAAACTGAACAGGGGACCACAAAAGCAATGAGAGTTAAAACAAAGTGAAGATATATTAAACTACAACTAAGATACTGATATAATGGTGTTAACTGCAACCTTCCAGAGAGTCTTAAGAGAGGGGCAAATGAACTGAGTAAGCAAACTCATGGCTAAACTGAATATGATTAAAATTACAAGACACTACTATACATTCCAATGTATATAAAGAGTCAATTTGATGTGAAACTGACATAAGGCTATAATCCAGGAGGTCGACTGTTTGACATTTATGTCTAAAAAGAATAGAATACCAGTGGAAAGAGAAGCCAGGGAGATGATGGAATTGGCCTGGGATCTGAAACCAAGTACGTCATGGCACATTGCTTTCAGGTGGTGAAAGAAAGCATACAAAAGATATAGACACAGATCTCCATTTAGTGATTTAATCCTAGGTAAGGAAAAGTTATCAGGATATAACAAGGATGACCAATATGGTGAAGCAGTTATTATCCTTCCCAGTCCCAGCAGTGCATCTTCAGGCACTTTCTTACCTGGAATTTGCATCTTAACCATAAACAACTGTAAGGTAACCTGTTCTCCAGGTTTTTGCTAGAGAACAAATTAGGCTTTTGGCTTCCAAAATGTGGTGAATGAAATGAAATTTGTAGCTATATTACATATTATTGAAACAAATAATCTACATCTCAAGCAATCTGCACTTCTCTAAAGATAGAATTTCTTGAATGTAACCACTCATATACATCTGTGGATAATTTGCATCATCAGGTAGTTCACCACAAATATTTGTTAAAGAACTAGTGGTAGTATAAGCCAATATTAACACAATTAAAATAATTGTTTGATGAATAAATAGTGTTATAATTTAATATAATTTTAGAAATGGCAGAGCAACCCAAAATTTCAACCAAACTTATCAAAATGGAATAAATTCTCTTGCTTCAAAGCATATGTCAGATTTTGTCATCGAGAAGAGCATTGCCTTTGGCAGCTGTTTCATATTCACAGTTGGCATTTAGAGATAAAGCAAAGTTTCATCAGTTTAATTTTCTGAAGTGTTGGCATGATCTTCCCTTTTGAATTCAGCCTTGGTGTGCTAGCAGAACTTCCTTTTCTTTTTTTCTTTTTTTTTTAATAGACAGATTTTCAATCACTGACAACCCAAGTTTTCTGCAAATTCTCCTAATTCTTCTTGCTACAAATTTTCTTTCATTGATTCTTCTCTTTTTTTTTTTTTGTCAAAAATGATTAAAAGCTATTATTACTGGTTGTCATGTGGCTGTAGTAATTTTATCCGGCTCTAGAAATGGCCAGCCTAATTCCAACTCAGAATTTCTGTCTTTTCCACTAGTCAAGGTGAGACAATCCCCCATTATCAGTTTTTCAATACAGTTTGTCACCATTTCATAACTCACCCCTTTTTTCTTTGGTTAACAGTCACAAAATCCTTTTAGCAAAGTTTCAAGAGGCATCACTTCATGCTTTTAAAGAGCTTATTTTTCTATTAGAAAAACAACTTGAAACAAGCATAAAGTTAGTTTTCTGATGTGTGGTGCTAAGAGATAATCATGCCTCTTGCATCTGCTTCATCAGCTGGTTTTCTTACAGGGTTATCAAACACAGGGAAATTCATCAATGAGGTACAAACTTCTTTCTGCAGGATTTGAGTTCATTGTTAGGTCAGTGATATATGTAGAAAAGCTCATCACTTTTTCTAAGGAGACATCAGACATCTCCTTGCTTGAGGTTTTACAAGTATTCTTGGATGACTTCAGTTTCATCAGCATATGCACTAATTTGGGCCATGTTTAAAGTTGCTGATTTGTATTATTTAGGCCTTCAGCTGAACAGTTGCTATTACAGTTCAACTATTGTTCAGCTGAATTGTAGCAACACACCTTTTCAGGTGTGTCTCTATAGTACTTTTCTGGCAATAATATTTCCCCAGGTTGATGTATGCAGGGGAGATTTTTCTCTCTGATCTCTGCAGTGAGCCCACACTTTGCCTGGCTAAATTCATGTTTCCCCATTGCAAGGCATAGGCTACAACTTCTAGTTTCAATTCAGCTGGAAAAGTTTAGCATGTTGTTTCTGGTGTCGTCAAAACCACTGCATCCTCCTGTCAAATAGCTGGATGCCACTCAAAAGCAACTTTTGTGTGTCTCTATATTTGCCACCTTCCCTGGCTCAGGTGATGTTGTGTAGCCAGCAGGAGGGGGACAGAGAAATATTTTTCAGAAATAAGAGGTAGGAATACAGTGCAAGAAAGGGCTCAGGCCAAAGAGAGATGAGCCTGCCCTTGTGTAAATCCCTCCTTCTCAGAGCAACTGCTGAGTCAGAAAGTCCTTCATTTCATCCTGGAGGCTCTCTGCTACAGGGAAGGAGAACAAATGTAATGGGGATGGTGGATCTCAGAGGTGGAGAAGAAAGTTACATAGAGTAAGAAGTAAGAGGCAACTAATTGCTGTGTTTAACTTCCTTTTGTGCTATCCTCCTGTTCCAATGAAACACGATGACTGGCTTTTATTTTTATATGGTTACACATGTTGTAATCTTAAAAGTACTGTACATGTGAAAAAGGTTGTCCCTTTGTTTATTTTAGCAGCAGTGTTGCCATCTGTGCATGGCACTGTGAACCCTCTATTCCTTTACTATGACAGAGAGACTAACTGCTATGTATTCACCTTCTCCACCAGTCAGTTCTTTGCAGACCATCTTGCAGAAGGCTTCTGTGCTGTTATCATGCCTGGACAAGCTTTTTCTCTCTGGACTGGTGGTAGGTGAACTTTCCTCAACTGATGGGTTAATGTGGGGAAACTGCAACATGCTCACACATATCCATGCACAAGGAATAAGGTAAGCATGTCAAATCAATTATTCCTCACCTATGACTCCTTTGGTACTCCTCAGAAGGTTGGGACATTCTGGTAGCCATAGTGGGATTTAGATTTCTGCTCTTAAGCAATTTGCCCACTTCTTGTGTGAGGCCCAGAAGAAGGAGGAAACATTTTGTTGGAGGGTAAACAATAATTCCAGTGTCTACAATAAATTACTCCAGTCAGCAGTGCCAAGGTTCATTCCTGATCCTGTAATGAGAAGTGCTCAAAACTCTGGCAGTGGAAATTCCGAAATGTTATTTTTACCTCAGGCTTGTAAGGAAATGAGGCTTGTTTGATCATACTCTGTGTGCATGTGGGTGTCTATCTATCCGTCTGACCTTTCTTAGATTTATAAATAATGTTAGAGGTCCTTGCTTAATTTCAGGAAAATTTGATGCAGTAGAAATCCCAAGCAATGTTAAGTACCAAGCAGCTTCAGAAAAGTAAGCAGCTGCATAAAAAAGGGATGTTCTTTTGGTGTCTCCATCGAGAGAAAGGCAAACACATTTTACTAGCTATCAGAAAGGGCTGTTGAAAGCCAGGCCATGTTAGTTCTTTTCTACCTTGAAGGACTGCTTGGAATTCAGTTTTCTTCTACCACTTGACTTTTGCCCATGAGCTTTTTTTCAGCCATTACATACAAGAGTGGCAACGCACTACAGACACTTAGCCAGAGCACCCCATGGGAAAAGAGCTCAGTCTGAGTAGCTCAGTACTACAGATCTCCAGTTTGTGGCAAATGGGAACTTACACCTTCTGGCCTATGTTGCTTACAATGTTGACATGTCTCTTCTGATTTAGCATCCTAATACCTTGTCCAAGAAGATAAAACTGGGAAATGCCAATGGAAAGCCATTGGCAAATGGCAGGGTTGTCAAATTCAAATATTCATATGTCAGAAGTCAGGCCACAGAAAAATATGAAATTTGTTTAAATATCTCAAGGCTTTGTTGCATTTTGCCTTCTTCCACCTGTGATTTGGCATAACACACTGAAAATGAAATATATACTACTCACAAACTTGATAATCAGATGATGTACATATACAGGAATACCAATTGAAGGATTAGGCAGGTGAGATTTATCTATTATAATTTTTGTCAAAATATCTGAATTTTCATCTAAAAACCCTGGAGGTTCCCATTGTAGCAGTTTTGCTTCAGCAGATCTGGAAGGAAATTCATTGCTGGTGTCAGAAGAATGCCACTCCACTGAGTAGTCTTCTCCATAAGGTCTCCATTTAGCTTACTTCTGATAACTTTTGAATCAGTGCTACACTGACATCAACCTCAAGGCCAAATAAACCATATTAATGCATTTGGATCCACTTATAACTATTACTGTTAAACAGCAACTAAATCAGTAAAAAAATCTTGAAACATAAATATAAACAAAAGTATCTTATTAACTAGAACTAAGTAAATCATTACAATACATTGATAAGAAAAGATTAGGGTACTTATTGTAAAAATACAGAAGCGATAGGAACAATAATATAGGAACTGTTGTAAAAGGGCAGGCCTGAAGTATTTAGAGGGGTCAAAAGCACATACTACAGAGTAAACATCTACATTTATGATAGTAGTAGCTTTTCTTTATACCTAAACTAATTGTCTCATGCTTTTTGAAACAGAAACAGTAGAAAAAGTTTCACCACTGGATATTTTAGTTAGCTTTTCTTCCACTACCATAATGTTTTGCAGGATTTTCAGGAATATTAGAAAAGTGGTATTTGAGTAAAACTCTCCAGAGAGCTTTGAAGCAGCCTAACTATTCTCACTGCAGGCCTAAAGAGCTGTAGATCCGCTTTGTTTCTGCCTGGGACTCTTGAGAGATGCTGGACAGGGATGTGTGTTTCAGCTTGGTATTTCAGATGCACTAAACTTCTCAAGGAATGAATGTCTTGGGTCTTCTGCTACACATGAATTTGCTTGGGAAGGGAAGTGGACAGATGACATTTCATGACAAGCTTCTGCGCCATGTAATACCAAGTCTAGTGCTCAGTGAACGGGCTGCTTTCATGTTTACCCATAAGGTAGTTGATTTAGTTGGAGATAGTTGGAGATACAGCAGCTGAGTCAGATGGACCACAGTCTTTAAACAGGTGGCTGTTTGTCTGGAAATCTCTGATAAATTTTGTGAACTATCAGGTTACACTGGGACAAAATTTCCTGGGGCGAATGAGCAACATACTTGAGAAAAGACAGTCAATGGACAGCTTTTAGCCATTGACTTCTGTGGGAAGGATAGAGCTGATTGCAAGTACTTCAGACATCCTCCCCATGAACTGCACTTCTCTCACACACTTTTTTGTTTTGAACTTGTTTCCTCTCCCTGTCCCCAAGTATAAGGAAAAAGAGTAAATCCTCCCAATCAGCAACATGATTGCAGAATTGTTTGAAGGCCTCATTTGCAAGTGATCCAAGTGGCAGAAATACACGTTTATTTCATCTCCTTGGTGGACAGCAAGAACCATGTAAAATGAGAAGAGGGGAGAAGAAAAGACTTGGAAAGCTCATTTTCAGACAATCTTTTGTCTATAATGAAAGGAATTAATCTGGAAATCTTACTGATTTTTGTTGTATTTCTTTCAAAATCAGTAGAAAAACATACTGCAAAAGTAGATTTTCTTATTTTAGAAGGACATGTTAAAGGTCTGCCTATGAGATAATAGTTTCAGTTTATCAGAATAAAAGGTTTTAATTGACCTGAAGTAAGTACATCTTCTGCATATTGTTCCATAAAAGATTCTGTAAGATTCTGTTTTGTTTCTTTTTTCCCCTTGGTTGGAAAATCTGTTTGCTGACCAGATATACAAACCAATTATGAAACAACATTTTCTCTTTTCTGTCAAGCGCATTTTTACTTGTATTTTGAGCAATGATATAGTAATCTTTGGTGTCTTATGGAGACAATGTATAAAATATTTATCATGCACTTGGTGTACAGCACTTCTTTCAACTCAGGACTAGTAGGGTCCTTAAACTTTGATTAATTTCATTCAGAACTCACTGTGGATAAGAGAACAATTTGAAAAGGTGGGGTTAGCAGATATAGGAGTAACCTGAGATGCAGGAGAAGGGTGTCCTGTTCCAACCTGATCTGCTGGGAAAGTTGGACAAGTCCTTTTGCTTTTCTCTGCACAGCCCCTGCCCCAAATCTGGAAAAAAAAAATGTTACCTAGGACCTAGATCATAATTACAGTTTATTACTGAATCTATTTAGGAAATGAGGGAAGTACATGAGAGTGCCTGTGGTCACAAAAAAGGGTAGAGGTTGGGATTCAAGTGTGAGATTTGTACTTCCTAAACCCCTGTTTCTCATTTTCTCTCATTTTTAAATATTCTAGCATATGTACATACTTTCTCAGATCATAAAAGTAATTACTTTTCTTTCTTATCAGGTCTCACAACCTTCCTGTATGATCTTCAAATTCAAAGATTGTGATTTCTTTGTATCTTGATCTATGCCATGGGATTTAATAATAATACATCCATCAAGAAATAAAATAATGAAATCTAGAGCATCCATATTCTGCAACTGTCTGGAGGGTAAATCTGGCAAATTAATCCAAATGCTCCAGCACAGTAAACATCAGGTACTTCACAGTCCAGCTGTAAGCAGAATCTGCATGCACTGATGAGTGAAGCACAGGATGTACACAGAAGAATAGAAGGGGCTGTGAGTGATCTTATCCTCTAGCCTTTTCCTGGGACTTTGCCTCAGGTGACACTACTAGTCAGGATGCATTGACATCACCAGATGGAGCTTGCTTTTTTCCCCTCTAAACTCAATGGATAAAAGCAGGGATTCTTCTAGAAGGTGATTCTGAGCAGATACCTGATTTAGGTGCCCTGAATTGGCTTCCAGGGATGCTGTTCTGTCTTTGTTGACCAGAGACAGAGTTGGGAAAGAGTAGCTGGAGGAATTAGCTGCCTCTGGTGCCAAAATTCAACAAGCTTCCTTTCTTTTCCCACTTTTCTTGCCTCTGTAACTCACAGTTAACTCACAGAGCTGACACTATCCTTCCTGTTCAAGCCCATCCTAAGAATAGACTAAACAGCTCCTTCAGAAGGTAACGTAGCAGAAACTGTAATTTTAGCATTCCCTGCATCGGCACTTACTGGTGATGGCTACACCAATGAATGCCCAAAGCAGTGTGACCTCTTTGCAAGAAAGCAATGGGTATCTTCATTCATACTGCAACTGGAAACTTTAAAAACCTTTATAATTTTTTCTCATCATTATAAGCTGAACTAGTTGTTTCAGCTAGCTGGTTTCCCACCTAGAGGACACATTAATTTGTCAAAGCAAGTTAGAAAGGACTTGCATTTGATTTCAGTTCAGATTCAACCTCCTGGGAAGGGTCCAAGACAACCACTTGATATAGCTGACAGTCATCTTCACGCAGCACTCTTGAAGTGTTATCCTTCAAAGGCATGATCAAATCAGCCAGTAAAGGGAAACAGAAAAGAGATAGTTTTTCTTTCTGCTGAAACCAGGGACGACTCTAAACCCTGGGAACGTCTCATCAATGAACCTTGCTTTGACCCTAGCCTGTGGCTTTGATATGAATATTTCAGTTATTCCTTCCTGCAGAGTGGGAATAAGAGATAAAATTTGCAAGCTGGGAAGAAGGTGGTGTGTGGTCTGAAATAACTGAAAACAACTTTTCCTTTTGTCACATGAAGATACACTAAAAGACAGAATGTGGCTATACACCCTATCTGCATACCTTAAATTATTTCTCCCTCCTTTAGTTTTCCCAAATTGAGCATTGACTTCATTGGCTTAATTTCTTATCTTCTCAGCTTTCCAGAATTTGTGGTGTGTTTCATTTTGTTTAAAAAACTGGGGCAAACTCAGGGAAATGACTTCAGCTGTGTGGTGAGAATTGCTAGCTGCTAACTCTGAACCACAGAGTACTGCTGGGAAACTGCATACTTGCATCTGATAACCATTTTATGGGAATGTGTGCTGACCCACAGCTGTGGTTCTCCGCAAAATGCTGGGAGCATGAGTCCTCTTCTACCAAACATACTTTATGGTCTATTCTTAGCCTCTTTTTTGTACCAGACTTGTTCTTTCCTCAATGTCAAGATTAAGTGGAAGAAAAAAAAAATTGGTGACAATGTTTCTTGTGCTTGATTGTGTCTGTAAATGGTTTGTAAATGGAGGTAACTTCATTAACTGCGGGTCTGGTATATGTTGGTGTGAGTCAGATAAGGACTGAACTAATTGTATTTATTGGTTTCTTCTGCCACATCTGTAACTTCTGAAGAATCACTATTAATTTCAGTTATGGCATTTATCAACTCAGATTGTACAAAGATTCAAGGAAAGAAAAAGCTAACCTGTCCATAGTAGAAATATCCCAGCAATGTTAGGACAGGTGTTCCTCAGCCTTTCTTCTCCCAAGAATGCACTTTTGTGGATTTTTATATATATATATATATATATATATATATGATAAAGAATATTTATGGGTAGTAAATGAGACAGCAGACAACTAAGCTGTGGTGAAAGTAAAATCTTATGTTTGACCTCTCTGGGGCAAAAATTGCATATTGAGTTTTCCTAGTGCCTTCTCCTGTGTGATTATTGAAAAATTTCAGTGTTCACAGCTGAAAATGATCCGATACTTCAGTACTTTGAAATAGATTGAGTCAAAAGTTCACTAAATCATGCCTAAATGCATTGATGTGTCAGATATGGCCCCATAAAATCCCATCAAGGTTATATTTCTGGGAGAAATCTTCAGCATGAACAGATCTTCCTATCACTTAGCAGGCGTGAAAGACCAAAGCAAAGTGTCACAATTTGAACTTTTCTGCCACCTGTTTCAAGACTGATGAAGGTCCCAAAAGTCCACTGAACATAGATAATCTACCTCAAGACAGAGGCTTCTTGTTTCCCAGCTGTGGAAACAATTGTATCTCTTGCTTTCAGATTAGTTTAGATGAGATTAGTTGATTTAATCATGGCATGTTCCTCTGAGCAAAGATAATCAGCATTAGAGAAGAGAGCAAACTAGGTATGCAAGTACAATCTCACCACACACACTGTCACACACATGCACAAGCACACACACATATTTGCATTTATACAAGTGACTAGATATTAATCTGGCAAATTAAAACAATGTACAGGAGAAGGTCATTAAATTCTACTTAAAGGATCTTTTCTTTCTTCCTTTTTTAATTGCCTCTAGCAGTTACCTGGCTGCCTTTAGAAGCAATTAATCTCTGGTCTGATAACATTTTGTACAGCAAACTGGAAAGCTCTATTCTAACAGAGTGAAGACAGCTATAAAGTTTTCCTCCTGAGCCCCCCATCTGACCTAGGAAGACTCCACCCTGTTCTCTGCTTGAGAATGCGCTGGGATCTCATCAGATATTTTCACAGTCCCCATATCTCATGGGATTGGAAACTGGCCTGCAATGTCTCTCCTTTTCTCTGTTGCCCTATTTGTCATCTTTTAAATACCTTCAGGCTATTGTCATCTCTTCAGCCCTTAAACAAACTTAGTATTGCAGAAATGCTGTGGTGGTGAGTACTGGCAATACATGCTGAGTGCACATGCTGCTTCTCAGGGATGCTGGTTTGGAAAGAAAATGAAAGCCCCCAATGTGCGTCATAAGGTTGCCTCCTGAGATACAGACCTTTCTTCCTTGCTTTGCTCTTCTGGAAACCTAAGTCCGACCAAACACCTCACTTAGGAAACTGACGCACAGTGACTCTATCAGAAACCAGTACTTCCATTCCTTCAGGACACTGTTTTGTACTGGAAAAATAATTGCAGTGAAGACTAAAGGTGCTCATGTACCATGGTGATGGGAACACTGAAGAGAGAGAAAACCAACTGGCAACCATGCAGCTTTCTTGCAAACACTTTGCAATTCTATACAATCTGATTGGGAGCATGAACCTGCTCTTCCCTCCATGTGTGGTACTAATGTCCAAGTTACTTGTGTGCAAACTGGAAAGGAACGGTGTCTGTCTGCACCGTTTGCTGCCTGCTAACAGAATCACTGGAGAGAGCTTGGGCTGCTTTGCTCCAGTGGACCGTGTAGATACAGCAGAGCTGAGCCTGGCTGCAACCTGTCTGCACATCAGCAGTGGCAAAGGAAGCCTCTTCCCATGGTTTCTTCCCCTAAATCCTTCTCTCAGGGCACTTAAGGCAAGAAAAGTTTGCTAATTTGAAGTCATTCATGTAAACATTTCAAATCGCTTGTCTGCTTTGGAGTCAGCAATTTCACTTGCATGACAGTCTAGTTCAGTGAACAAATGAAATGGTTTATTTATAAGCTTGCTTCTCACCAGGGAGCCAATTTATGTTTAAAATTAGCTAATTGTCCCTTTGATGGATTTCTACTTGAAGTAAATAGAGGTCATTAAGTTGCTCTGTTAGCCTGCATTCAGAAAATAGCTATCTGACAAGAGGTTGACATTACTGAGAAATCCCAGGTAAAGTCAACTATTTGGATCAGCTATTTAGCTTTACACATTGCTGAAGTGCCTAGGGAGGAAAGGGATGTCATTACCCTGACAGTCTCCTCATACCTCATCCCTTGTATGACTGGAGGTACAAGTTAGAATAAGTTGAGATATGCTTATAAACAAATCACTTTTTGGGGTACAGAATGATTTTAATGTTCCTTCTCAGAAACACCAGTACTCTGTTGATGAAACATTTCTCATCAGACCTCCCAAATGACCACTGACTTCTCTTGAAAAGAAGCAGTAGTGCTAATAAAATATTAGGCATTCTCCCAAAGTCAAACAGTTGGCTCAATCTGTACTTTCCAAGCTTTGCCAAACCCATTAATATGACTCCCCTGTCTACTAAGATATTGTACACTTACATTTCAAGCTTCAAAGGTACTAGCAAACTTCTGAAATACAACTTAACTAAGCCCAAGATATCAGAATATTCTAGTCTGCTCTTACCTATGATTTTACACTACAGCACATCCTCAGCACTGGGAAGTACAATGCAAGGGAGCACTCACTACAGTATAATTTAAACAGCAATGCATCATGCTGTGGGGAAGTGCTGTAGGGAGGGGAATTTGGCCCAGCATTATTCAACATTTTTATTAATGATCTTGAAGAAGGAGCACACACCACATTTGTTAAATCTGAAGATACTACTAAATTAGGAGGTGCTGTGAGCACCAGGGAGGATGGGGAAGTAACAGAGAAGGACCTAGTTGTCAGATACACGGGCTGGGAATACATAGCTGAGAGCCATCCTGGACACGAGGCAAGTCAAAAAGGAAAAAAACCCTCCAGCCTCTGTACTTAGAAGTAGGGAAATTCTGGAGAGCTGGAGAATGAGCGGAGATGATAGTTGGTTAGATAAAAATGTGCAAATCTAATATAGAACAGTGAAATACAGAATCCCAGCACCAACATTGACTCTCTGTGACCATAGCTGCATCATGTTTGTGTCAGAGACTAAGAAATGCTTCCTGCATCTCCTACATGACACTGATGAAACGTTTATGAGAATGATCTTACGAAGCCAAACTAGTGGTCCATGTAATCTAATATCCTATCTTCAGAAGTGACTAGTCCTAGATAAATGAGGGTAAGGTGTAAGAAATTCTGGAGCGAACAGTCCTTGAAGGGATGATGGCATGGCATGCCCAGAAATGCCAGAAAGTGTCTAGAATAAACTCTTTCAGGCACTGGGAAGACATGAATTAGTCCTGGTGAGACTGTCAAGTTGGATAACTGTTGTAAGAAGCTGTAATCCTGCTAGGACCGGAGTCAGTCTTTCTGCATGGCTTCACACTGTGGCATGGAGCCTGGAGTTCTACCATACCCTAAATGACCTGCCCACAAGGAAAATTCCCTTCCCAACTGTACTAGTTAGAGGTTCCTCAGTGTCCTGAAGAGTGATGGCTTACATCCATTCAAAAATTCCTTAGGTAAAATGTTAGTCCCATGGAAATTATTAGTAAACTCCCACTAAGTTTAGTGGGAGCTGGATTTCTTCCAATGGATATATATTATATGCCAAAGGCTGTGGAAGAATTGAAAAGTCTGTATAGGCAGTGTACTTAGATTCTTCCTCTTACAAACCTGCTATCTCCCTTTTGCTACTCCAGTAACAACTTACTCTCCCCAAATGTAATCTCTGGAAGATATCAGCTATCCATGAAGACACTGTTTAATCAGGAAACTAGCCATGGGAATCTTTCATAGAAATCCCTGGATATTTTGAAAGCTCAGTGCAAAAGCAGCTTTGTAGAGAATAAAAAGGCATAGGAAATTAAAGTTTATTATTTGATCGCCTTTGTTTTAAAATACACAAACAGAATTGGCAAAGTTACCTCTTCCATTAAACAGAATAAAAATACTGAGTAGCCATTTGTGGTTCTTTTCTCCCATCCTTTGATTTAACTACTGCTGGAAAATACAATAGCTAAATGTACTTTTTCCTACACTGAGGAGACAGGCGCAGTGAGATGCATTAGGTAAGCAATTTCCTCTAAACTCTTTAATTTTAGGATGCTGCATTTTGCCCAAAAGCATAATTTTCTCCTACAGACCACTCCATAGCCAGAGACTATGAAGCTGCAAACTAGGCTCAGTTCCCTTGCTAAGCTTCATTGCTGCAGAAGGTTGTCTCACTAGAAGGACAGCAATCCTGGGGCAGCCTTCTGACACTGCCACTGACTGTAAAATTAACTTTCTATGCATTTTAAGCCAAACTGAAGTAACATATCAAAAAACCTTCCTCTCCTCTTTTTTTTTCTTTTTTTTCTTTTTTTCTTTTTTCTTTTTTTTCATTTTTTTCCTTTTTTTTCTTTTTTTTGTTTTTAAAAAAAAAACCTGTAACTATGCTAGGAATTTGTTAGAGTAATAAGGATGACTCAAGTGATAATAATCTACTGCTACATAGTTTTCTCCACAGTCTTGTTATTGCTGCTTTTCTGGTGCTCATGTATCATATGTATTGAGATTGTATGAAAACAATGCTGCTTATGAAGTGCATCCTCTATACAGATTTTATGCAGCACATTTAAGCAATAACTATTACTTGATTTGCATCAGAGAATGATTACTTGTGGCAACATTCCGGCTTCTAAATTAGCCAACTGTGATTTCTTCCCTTACAGGAGGATGAACTGATTTCAAATCTAATTGTCTGGAGCTTACATTGAACTGTTCTAATCAGCTACTAGAACCAATGCAAAGTGAAAGACATCAACTTAGTCTCATTTTAGTTTCATACTGAATATTATAATTTGTTTAAAAATTGATAAGAAACCTTTTATTTTTTAACTTTGTTTTAATTGCAGAAAATTTCTCTTTAGTACTATTACACTGAAAATCAATAAATGCACAGAAAATGTTTCTTCAAACAAAATTATTAAAAATTATTAATTCAGACCATTATTACGGATTAGCAGAGTTGAGATTTAGAAGTATTTCTAGGATCTAGTGCTACTTATGACATGTTAAAAATTTGCTAAGTGAAATATATCTTGGTTTCCTCACCCAGAAAACTCAGATAATTATAGTTCCTTTCCTTATAGATGTGATAGGAATTTACTTTTCTGAATATTTTAATATGCTGAAGGTTATTAATTAATTCTGCTTACAGATTGAAGTCTTGGACTCCTATCTTCTGTCTGATTTTTTTAATGTAGACATTTGCATTTTTCTCTAACAATAACGGGACTCTGCAGAGAATGAGATTGCACTCAAGTGTATTCTGGTGAAGAGTCAGACCTTGATTAAACTCACTCTTCTGAATGAGGGAAGGTGGACTTACAGCTTGGAAGTTGTAGTGCTCCATGGAGGGAGTCCAACTGTAGAGTCCTGTGGAAAAGCACTCTCACTCTCGCTTGTTGAAACGGCTACACTTTTACACTGATTATTCAAAACTCACTGGATATTTAAAAAAACATCAAATATTCATTCAGGTGGCTCTCCTCTTTGCATCCTAGATTTTCTGAATCTTTTTTTCCTTGCCACCAGCTTTCTTCGGTGTTGAATAGGTGAGCACAGGCACCTGCTGCAATTCTCTGGACTCCACCCCATGGCAGAACATCCACAAATCTAGTCATAGAATCATAGAATCATAGAATCATAGAATCATTTAGGTTGGAAAAGACCTTTAAGACCTTTAACCATTAACCTAACATTACCAAGTCCACCACTAAACCAATTAAGGGAAGAGTAGCAATTTCATGTTTCCTGGCTTGGTGGCTGGATTATTTTTAATGAAAGTAAAAACTAGGAATCATTAAAATTGGAAAGAATCTCTAAGATCATCAGTCCAATGATCAACCCAACGCCACCATGCCCACTAAACCATGTCCCAAAGTGCCACGTCTACCCGTTTTTTGAACACTTCCAGGGATGGTGACTCCACCACCTCTCTGGGCAGCCTGTTCCAATGCTTGACTACCCTTTCCGTGAAGAAATTTCTCCTAATATCCAACCTAAACTTCCCCTGGCGCAGCTTGAGCCCATTTCCTCTTGTTCTGTTGCTAGCTACTTGGGAGAAGAGCCCAACACCCACCTCACTACAACCTCCTTTCAGGTAGTTGTGGAGAGTGATAAGGTGTCCCCTCAGCCTCCTCTTCTCCAGACTAAACAACCCCAGTTCCCTCAGCTGGTCCTCATAAGACCTGTGCTCCAGACCCTTCACCAGCCTTGTTGCCCTTCTCTGAACATGCTCCAGCACCTCAATGTCTTTCTTGTAGTGAGGGGCCCAAAACTGTACAGTCCTTGGTGCATCTACCCCTTTGGATACATCTCTTTTACAACAGGTAGATCAAATAACTACATTTAACTCTTATTATAGTATATAACATGACAAACGGTGCTTGTTGAAACGGTTTTTACTACAAGGGGTCAGATTATGATGGGGTTTTTTCAAGCTTTTCTTTTTTTGGTGAAAATAATGTTGTTCCATTGACTTTTATCACAGTATATTAATTTCCAGCAACTCACGTTGATTAGCAGGTTGAGCAGTTTGTGAATTTTGACATCAACCACAGTGAACAGAAGAAGAAGAAAGAAAGGATTTATTGTGAGAAACATGCAGAATCTGTCTTTGTGGAAACAGTGAGAGATGAAACCTGCATCAAAAGAGAAGCAGCAGACTAACTGCATAAGAGTGCTGGCAGGTAGCAAACAGAATAAATATCTGTGAAGTGTGGGTCCACTTAGTAGCTAAGAATAGCTTATTTTCCTAAATATTTTACTGTTATTATGTCTTTAATTCTATAAACAAAACAAAAAAACAAAAAAATACCCAAATGTTTTATTGAAACAGCAACAAAAACAAAACATCAAGAAGAAATTAGGTATTTCTAATTTTCTCCTTATGGGAGTACAAGAGTCCAGCAGCTGCTGCGACTGGCAGTGAAGTCACCATTTCAAAGAACTTATTGAGCAGTAACTGTTAAAAAATCCAGGTTGCCACTAAATCACAGTTCTTCATTTGGTTCCCACACTATTGCAGTGCCCTAAGATATTCACAGCTGCCATGCATCTCCCCAGAGGTGTCTGCATTTCACTGGTATGCAAAAGAACACCAAAATTACATCAACAGGCAGATTAATACACTCTCTCATTCTACATGACAAGCAATAAACAAATGCAAACCATCATTTTATTCAATAGGTGACCCAGTTCCTTCTTAGACAATAGAAGCTAGTGTCCCAGCATATTACTAGGAAATACTGAATTGCTACAAATATTTGGCTACCTCTCCTGCTTCACTGCACTGTGTGTAGTCATTTAGAACTGTTTTGATGCATTCTTGTAATGCTACAGAATCAGCATTGTAACATTTTATACTAACTTTAGTTTGATTTCCACAGAAGCAAATAGTTATGCGATGTGCAATGCAATGTTGAACGTAGTTCAATCTCGTTGAAATCCCTGAAATATCAAATGTAAATGCAAGGCAGAGTTCTAAGAGGTTTATTTTTACTGGGAAGGAGTATTATATACAGTAGAAATGTGGTAGGTTCAAAGGTGTGTAAGAAATAAGGTGAGAAGTGACTTCTATGAACATAGCTCAGTGAAGGATGATTCTGATGTATGCATATACTCTCAAAGCACAAAAAGGTTGATATGGAGAAATATAGACTAAAAAATATGCAAAAAAGCCAATAGCACATGTTGCTATAATAAAATCATTTTGCCCTAATTATTTATCAAATTCCTTTTCTGTGCCCGAAAGAGAAAACATTAACCAGCACTTGACTGTCCAGCAGACAACGATACAGTTCATTTCCCATGAAATAATGATACGCCAGTGTTTGTGACAAATCAGAGACTCGGTGACATAAAGCAAAAAGAGTTCCTAAAGACACAGGTAACATACCAAATGCAGCTGGAGAGAAAATGAAAACCAAGTGTTCATACATCTCATCAGAATTAAGAAAGTTGCCTTAAATATCTCCATAATTACAAAGTGACAATGTAGTTAACACATCCCATAACTGCTCTGAAAATGAGTAAGAACTTATTTATACAAGGTATTTCATAGAGCTTCACACAGCCTTTAAAAATAATATCACAGCAACCCCAGTATCATCCCTCCTGTTGTTCTATACAGGTTTTATTAACTCCATATTAAATTATTAGAGCTCCAGTTTGCTGGACAATTTTCCACAAAGAGATAGTGTCCATCCTCACAATTTACTTCTGCCAGAAACTTAAAAAAACCCCTGCATTAGCAACAAGTCCACAATTATTTGAAAAAAACATGCTCAGTCTAGCTTCTCTTAAACTAGAGGAGAGATTCAGGCTCTAAACTACCGCTACAAGCTCAGTAGGAGTGATTTATTTGAGCTGCTGTCATCAAGAACATATCCTTTTAATAGTGTGTGTGAGCCGGGTGTTGAAATTGTTTATATAATCTCAGTTTGTTATTTTTAGAGTCTATTTTCTGCATCTGTATGTTTGAAGTCAATATCTGTAAGGACCTGCCTCCCCTTGATCTGCACTTAGTAACTTGAGCTGTAATGAAGCAACTTTTCTTGCTCTGTTTTGTCATTTTTGGTAGGCAATGAGCAAGAGTAGTTTAATGTTGATCGCACACAGCCAAGGCCATGTATTCATAGAAACGCGCTTTTTCCCAGACTCTTTTCCTTCCTTTGCAACATGGAATGAAAAAGAGGTGTCTGCAAAGTTAAGCTGACTTGACAAGCTTCCTTCATATTTTAAATGTGCCTTAAACTCATACTGGCACAAGCCAGCAGCTTTCTGCTTACAGTGCTAATGCAAGAATGTCTTCCCCTTGGTCAGTGAGCAAGTGCAACATGACTGTCCCTGGCAAACAGTGGAACAGCAGCAAAACCCCCACAATTTGTACATAAGCTTTTTCAGAGGCCAGATGTGTAAAAAAAAGGTGTAGAGAGTTTTGAAGCACTGGTCAGAGAAGGCTCTGTGCAACCAAAATCCGCCCTGCCTAGTCACAAATTTAGCGATCATATTTATACAGTGATCATTCCAGGCCAGGCTTCCAACCATGAAAAAGATGTGTTCATTTTTTCTTAGATTATCAGGGTATGTCCTGAATCTGCCTTTAGAGGCTGCAGCCAGGACCAGCTACTCTCATGGGTATAGTAAAAACACTGATAAGATCGGAAAAATAATGAAGGGGAGATGTGAATCATAGGGAGGGTAATTAGTGAATTTGAAATGGCAGAAATAGTATTATTAGCCAAAAAATGTTCAGTCCTTTAAAACCAATGATTGGTCACTTGCAAGGTCCTGGTTAACTGTGGCTTTTAAGCAGACTTTTATATTGCCTGTGTCATCAGTAATTCAATATGCTCACACAGCCATGATGCTTTCATGTTTTTTCTGTATTTGACTGTCCCAGTCTGTTTTGACCACATATTGGAAAATGTACAAGAAAACATGGCATTGTACCATTATTTCTTATTCATATCACCAGACCACATTAAGACAGCTCAAATCAATTCACAATTCCAGATGCTGCAGTTATAAATAATTTGAAGGGAGAGCAGGTGGAAGGAATAAAAGCACGTGCAAGATAAAAATGTGAGAATTCTATTTGGAAACTCTTAAATAACAATTTCCTAAGAGAAAAAGTATTCCAGTTTGGAACGTTTGACAAGGTATAGTTTTGAGCAATTTCATTTCTTATTATTCATTTTCCATAATCCCTCATTTGTCCGGGCACATGGCTTGTGTACATATTCTTACTGTATGTGCACACTTCCACAAATACACTTGCAAATCTGAATTTTTACAGAAAGAAAAGATTAGGAGCTTTTTTAAACATAAGAGTCTTTGGATCTTGAACGTATGTCCTTTTGTGATTGCGCTTTGTGATCTGACACTTTTTAGCCCAGCACCCTTGATATTTTTCACTGCCCTTTTGAGAGCTCCAACTTGCCACTTACAACAAATTTGCTTATTTAAATTCTCTGAATCAGAATGAACCAGGCCAGCAAAATCTGTTTTAAACAGCTTCAGCTAGCGAACTCTTTTGCAGCTGAGTTAGGTTAGGGTGCATTCAGAGGAACAAACTGGCTGGCAGATCTGCAAGGGCTGTAATCCCTTGCAGACATGTGAATGAACAGCAGGGAGTAGACTGCAAGGTCTTCTGCTGGCCTGGAGTCTGGAGAGTGCACAGCTGTTCTCAGCCTAAGCCAAAACTTGCCTGTACTCAAGCCATCTTCACTACCACCTTCTCAGTAGGTGGAGACCCTAAATCTGAACCAAACAAAGGTTAGGTTAAAAATCTTTTCCTGTACCCATACCCCCTACAGTTCTCTGCACAGTCTAATCTATGTTTTCTGTCCTCAGATAGTGCCAAACACATACATTTTGTGTTGTTCTTAACTTGCAGATGTCTCAGCACACTCAGTCTCCCCAGAACCCTCCTCCGACATACAAATATTGAGCCCTTCAGGCAGCTCTTCAAACATGACAGTCATTGCCCTTGCAGTGATCTCCCTCTATCTCAAAGGAGGTGATCTTCATGTCTTGCTGTTCCCGTCTTGCTGTTCCCATCTTGCTGCTCCCTGCTGCACAGGGAAGTGCTTGACGTAAGACCAAGCCCATGGTCTGGCAAAAGCTGAGCACAGGGGGTGACACAGTCTCGCCAGTGGTGGCTGAAGGAAATTCTCCTTCTCGGCTTGGGGGTAGAAAATGAGGAACCTTATAAGTTTAAACTCTTAGGTTATGCTGACTTTATAAAGATGTTATACAGCACTTACCACTACAGTTTCCAGGATTCATATATAGATTCAGATTCAGTCTCTGTCTACCACTAAGGTAATAGTGAAGATGGCTTAAGTACAGGCAAGTTTTGGCTTAGGCTGAGGAGATCTGCACATCCACCAGACTCTAGAGCAGAAGCACTGTTCTAGACGACTGCAAGAAAGCTATAGCCTGTTAGAAGTTTTGTGGTAGGCTCAGAGCAAAGCATGGTGACTCTCTGAATATCTCACTAGCGGGAGGGAAGTAATTTCTCCAGCTTCAAAAGCATGAGCGTGTTTAGTTGCTCTAAGAAGGTTGCTGGTCATTGGCTTCTGGGAAGATCTGATTTTGTGCACCAGAGGGCAGTAGCTGACACACATATACATGCACACGCAAATACAACGCACACATCCCATTGCAATATTTTAAGAATTACTCCCTTCTCCCCATCAAACATGGACTAACAAGCTTTGGATCTCTGCAGATAAGTTAATCACTTTCAATCTGAACAGGTGAGTTTATAAAAATAAGTTCCTCATACCGGACCAGGGGATCAGGGCCATTTGCTGTGTGTTTTGCTTCTGCTTAAGCAACCTGCATCCACATTTACAAATCACAGATGTGATCTATAATTCATTGCTGGGTTTACGGCAACAAGGATACACCTTTACAAAAGAAGCAGGAGTATTTATTCTGAGTGGTCTCCATGCACGCCTTGATGGACTTTTAAACAACCAGCTCTAACAAGACCAGGAGGTCAGAAAGGGTTTTGTAGTCCAGAAAACTGACCATGACGCTGGATTCACTAGTCAGTTCATTTGTCTTCATCTTTGGTGGCTTTTTCTCAGTCTGCCTTTCTGAGGCTAGTCTAATAACCACAACACACTGCATGGAGGAGGGAGCCATTACTTTAGGTATGAGTCAGGTTCTCTTTGTACAGGAGACGATAAATACAGTTTCTTTCTATGAAATGTATTTTGCTACAGAGACAGAGGTATAGGAAAAAAACCTGCATGAAATGTGGGCCATTTCACCAGTTCTGAGGTTTTGGAAATGTTTGTGGGAGCTTGCCTCACGAGAGTGTTCTTGAAGAATCTTCTGTAAGTCAACCAAGGGTGCTCATGTCTTTGATGAGAATGATTCAGTTGTTTGAAAAACATCTAAGCAAAATGGTCCTGAGCTTTAAAGTGGAAGTCAGGCTCAGATATTGAGTTTCTTGAAGCTTGATGCTGGTTACATTTGGTCTCTGTTCTGCTTGATAACAGAGGTTGCAATCAGTTGGAAGTAAGCAAATGCATCTAACTTTTTCCTTCATTTGCAAATGATTTGGATTCAGCGTTTCAGGCTGTATCTGCCTGACATAAAACATTTTATTTAGTGCATTTAGAATTGCTACGGTGGGTTCTGGCACCATTACAAGAATAGTTCTCTATCTTGCCCAAACTGGTGAAAGAAATCTCTAAAAGGTTAAAGGAAAACAGTCTGCTCATAGAGAAATAATTTCTAAACCTCTAGTGGTCAGTAACTGGCTTATGTATTTTCTTCAGATTGTTTCAGCAGCAACGTTACTATCTAGCTCACTGTCTTATGCTTTCTCACTCTCATGGAATTGTTAATCTCCATGTTACTCCTTACAAGTAAGATTTTTCAAGATACTCACATTTAACAAAATAAATTATTTTTTAAATTATGTAATTTCAAGAAGCGCTTCCAACATAATTCCTTACCAAAGACAGAGGAGCTGAAAAAAACCCCTTTAACTTCTATGGTACAAGAAACCGTCATGAAAAGTTAATTTTTTAAAATTTCCTTTTTAAGTCCCAAATCCTAGCTTTTAAATGTACAAGAGCCTCAACATTCTAGTCTGCATGGTTGCAGGGAAAAGCTTTAAAATGTCAATCAAGTGTATTCTTTAGTCTTACAAAACAGAAGACAAAATAGATAATTATTAACTATTATAAGCTGTCATTTAATAATATAATCTCTGGGTTTTAAGGCTGTCTCACAATTTTAGAGTCCTTGATTAAAAACTTCTGAGTGCTTAGAGTTAACAGTATGGTTTCTGCAGCGGAGCCCTTCAAAGTTTAAGACTCTGGCAAGAAAAAGCTACATGGGAAAAAAGAAGCAGATTACTGCTGGCCCTGACTCAAATCATTTTCATGGACACCCAGGCAGGATAATAATAAATGGTGCTTTCAATGCAACCAGGAAGTGACAAGCAGCAAAAAAAAAACTGAATCCAAGTTTTCTGTGGGAATTTCTCACTGCCTTCTCACACACAATTCCCTCAACTTTGCACTGAAAGTGACAAATAGCTAAAAGTTTGTTAGTCATAAAAGGCATGGCTCAAACCATGCCTACCTGGAACTAAGGGCAGGGGTATCCTGACCGAATCTGTGACCTCTCTTGGCTATGCCTGTGGCAGGTTCATTTCCCTCTCCTTTTATGCCCTGACACTAACGAAGGAGAACTCATACCATACTAATTGCTGTTGCAAAGGGAAGAAAGGACCTGAAAGCTGGGTTAAGCACACAAAACCCTGTGACCTGCATGTTTCCAGCCACGTTCCTGGCTGTAATTCAGGGTCAGAGCACCTCCCCTCTGTTTGGGAAGAGCTCTGCTCAGTATGTCTGTTCAATAGAGCAACCCATAGCACATTGAGCCCTGTGCAAGCCTGACTCTATCAGACTGCATGAACAAGAGCTTGCCTTTGCGCAACAGCATTGAGCAAGCCTGGACCCCCTCCCCAGCCTCCAAGACAAAACAAGAGCTTGTGCCAAGAGAGCACTGAAGCACATGGTCAGGTTTCCACTATGAATAGTGGGGGATGTGAGACTAAGGGGCAAGTCTGGTCTCGCGCTGCATTGATAGTGTGTTGAGACTCATTGCAGCTAGCTCATCTCCTTCACCTCATTCCTTTATATTAGGAGACTTTTGTAGAGTTCTAGAGCTTTTGAAGGCTGTCAGCTGTGTACAAACCTGTTGGAGTGAACGGTCCAAAAAAGGACAAAGGATTTATCCACAGCCTTCTGCTCTTTCTGTCTGTATCAGTTGTTATCGTTGAAACCTTTTCCTCCTGAAACATTGAAACACCTTTTTGAAAAAATTACACTGCCATTCATACACCAATACTTTCTAGGTTTTAACTATACATCAATACTTTCTGTTTTCTAACTATCACAAATTCCAAGAATTCATTCAGATTCTGTTTGCGCTTTTTTTTTAACATGTTGATAATGCATCGATTGAGCAAGGTACACTGTGTTTGCAGAACTTGGAGGGATCTCGATTGAACCTGGTATAATAGAGATTAGAGTTTAGTTTGATACATAAGAGCAGTAAGTCAAGTCCATAAATATTTGTTAGTTAAGAAAAAAATTGTATCCTTTGGCATGAGTAAATTTTACTCCAATGAGTAAAATTTCCTTTATTTCTTGAGCTCTCTTATATGTGCTGTCTACAATTTTTAAGACAAAACAGAGTTGTTACAAGAAGACATTGATCATACCAGTTTGTCCTGTTTCCTATCAGCAGCTTGTATATGCTTTTTAAATCCAAATGACTAACAATCAGGAGAGTTGAACCTTAGACCCCTCAGAACTCTGTGATCTGTAGATTGAGCATCAGCCTTGTGAAAAGCAATGCTGTTTATGCCTGAAGGTGAACGTTCACAAATGGAGACAGGCAAAATGCTTAATCACTTTCTAGTCAGACTCTTCAATTTGATAATTAACATTCATGCTTGTCATGAGATCAGCTGAATCCCTGGCTGATGATCAGCTGAATCTCTTGCACAAATGGGAGTCCTCACTATTGTTTGAAACACATTATTTATTTGACAAACCCAGTTGCCACTCATGCCATAGTTCCTTGTTTGCAAATAAAGGGTCTGTTCCTTATAGCTCAAACATCAATTCTGATCTCGATCGGAGTGGGTTGATGATTGTTGAACTCACTGCAGGAAAAACTGCAGAATTTATGCTGGTTTTATGGTTTTATGCCCATTGCAGGGACAGATGATGTGTCTTCCATCAAAACATTACATTTGGTACAGAGAGAACATTTTGAATAGATCTGAACCAGCAGAATGAGTTTATAGCACCTTTGAGCTTTCTTATATGTAGCTACAGTATTTCTGACTTGGCAGTAGTGGAACCTTGGTTATGCCACAGAAAGCCAAGAAAGCAAATCTTTAAGCAGAAACATCCCTTTATACTTCCTTGATCATGGTTTTGTCTCACCCTCACCCTCTGAGATGCTTGGCTCCTGTGAATTATTTTAAATAACAGGAATCTTTTCAAATCATGGTTTTGTGAAATCACAAGTATAAATCGTAACTGGTATTGCAGTCACTGCTATGGACTCACTGCCAGCAAACTGTGCCTGTACTTTGGAAGGACAATCTATGTGGAAAACAAAAGACGAAAAAGAACAGGAGAAAATGCTGTCACTATATTACTGACAAAAGAAAGATGTTGCCAGGGTCTTATTTCAGAGTGGTAGTAGAGTAAGGAACATAAATAAGATCTCCTGGCAGTTCTTTGTAACCCCTAAGCATCTTTTCTAGACCCTGACAACTTCAAGTACATTTAAGGACAAGTGGTCATGAAAAATAGGTAATTCACCTCAGATTTTCCTCCTTCACCAAAGTTCATAAAAGTAGGTTAGAAGTTATTTCCCAGAGTGAATTTCATCTCTGTATCTTACACCTTGTCCTCCTGTTTTTCTTCCTTACTCTTAAAGGTTACTCTTAACACTAATTAAAACAAAAAATATCCTGCACCTCTTTTCTGTCCCATGTGGCAGGCGGAGAGACTTTGATTCATATGGCTCACCACTCTTCCCCTTCAGAGAAGTTGAACAGGATGGCTTGGTCCATCATGCAAACAGCCCTTGCCCTGTCCCATCCTGCCCTATCCTGTCCCACACACTGGGACAAGTGTTGTCTGGCAGATCATTGATTGGCCCAGGTCAAAACTACCAGGAAATGTGATCGGCTTCGATGGTTTCCCTGACTGCTAGTCAATGGGCATGTCAGTGCCCTAAGCCTGTTTAACGCAGAGGCAGAAGATTGCCAGCTCTCAGGCTTCCCTAGAAATTTACATTTTCTATTTACTCAGATCTGGTTCTTGTTCAAGTTTAAGGGGAACTGCAGCTAAATATCTCAGAAATGTTTATAGGTCCCATAAAGAAAATAGCACACATCTGAATAAGAATAGACAAAGCACGGGTTATAATACAAACTAATAGGAAATACTTTATATTTCATTTGAAAACAAAGACCAAAAAGGCCCCAAATCATGCCCTGTGAAACACATCACATCAAGAGTAGAACAAAAGTATTGACAACATCAAAATGAGAAAAATAAGTACTAAGTTAAGTCATAGCCCAAAGGTTTTAATTTCATGCTTTGAAAGTCCCTTGTCTCTCCCTTTCCACTTTTTATTTCAGGTTCCAATGTCCAATCATAAATTAACACTGCCCTCATTGCTCAATAGCTACATGGGATGAATTAAAAATAGGAAGGAATGCCCATCCTCTGCAAAAGCTGAGGTACCAATTTAGAGTTCACTAGCAAAAAGGTGTACATTAGCCTAATGAAGCAAATTCACCTGAGAATGTCTTTGGATAGTCACATAAAAAGTTCAGAAAAAAACAGGAGAACATTCATAGGATGTGTGTAATTTTACTCACTATAAAAACACCACCAGAACTGTCATTACAAAATCAGAGCTGTGATCTGCTTTATACACTCTCTTGTCCATGAGAGTAGTCATCAACAGTCACTTCCAAATGATGTAAAATAACATTGCTGTGAGCAAATAGGAATCAGTGGCTTTGCATGAGTGGCAAGGAACAAAATGAACTCAGCCAATGGGCTGTGTTTACCTCCACCTTCTCCCATCACTGTATCTGGCACCTGCTATCCTCCAGACATCATCCAGGGTGTCACCATTGGAATGTGATCTGTGTGAATGTTCCTTCTTCACTTCTATAAGTTGTTTGAAACTTGTGTGTTCATCTCACTTCCAAACCTGTCACGTGAACAGGGAAGAACACGAATCTATGTGTATACAGTGCACAGTGTTCATCTCTGTACTCTTTGGACCATCTAACCTGAAGAAAAATGCCTGTAGAAATGCAATTTTTTTCTTACCTCCAGGATGCCATTGCAATCAAAATATTAGTAGTGTAACAGAGTTTTGGATGAGCTGCTCTCACCAGTGTGAAGTAATTACACACTCACACACTGCAAGATTCAGAAACCAGTCAGAGGTGTGATTTATTCAAGAAAACCATAAAATATTAGGCTCAGAATCCAAACATGTCAGCCTTCAAGCACTCTCTTCATAACCTAGGAGCATTCACTTTTTGCTAAATGAACAATCCTAAACCAAACAAAAATGATGTTATGTTTTTTGGTAAAACCCAATACCAATAGCAACAGACCTTCTTCCTTACATTTGCTGACTGAACTGTCCAGTAACCAACAGTGGAAAAGAGGTATTGAAATACAGTGAAATGACGTATTAATATTATACTGCTATCATTAGAGACAGAGAAAAAGAGATCAAAAAGATGAATCATTTGAAGATCATGGGTTTATCAGAGGCTTGATAAATGCAGAGCCTGATTCCAAACACAGCATATGCTTGAGACTGTAATTTTGACCAAAGTGATCGGGAAAGACTGAAGAAAATCATAGGTAAGGATTGGATCAATAAAAGAAATAGTTTTTCAGGGTTTTTTTTTTTTTCATCAGCTAGTGACAAATCACATGTGTCTTTACACATGACGTAAAATAACAGCTATTTAGACAGTCACCAAGCTACCAATAAAGCTCGTATTGGGAGAAATGGATAATTCCTTGTTTCTATTGCTTTGCTTTGGTAAAGTAGGAATACTTTATGTGGTCCCAGAATTATTTCAGGCACAGAATTATGATTACCCAAAAAATCTTTGACTTCAAAGTAGAGCACAAAGTATTTAATGAAGACTTCTTGCTTTCATCTGACAAATAATCATGAGGCCGATTAAACTCTATGCGTTTAAAAGAGAACTTCAGGCAGAGAGTGTTGCATGTTCTTCAGTCTATGATACAGAGTTAAAAATACACAGCTAATTTCCCTAAAATATGCTATTTCCACTTAATATTTTTCTTCTACAAAGGTTTCACAGACCTTCAACCAGTTAATTTTACATCAAGGCTGTGAACAGCTAATTATATCAGTTTTACAGATGGGAAACAGATATCCACAGTCTAAGGGATCTGCCAAAAGTCACAGAATGCTTGACCCACATCTTCATGAAGTTGGTAGCAGTCTTTGCATTCATTTTATAGTTCTTAAACCCAGGGGGAGACAAGACTAGAGCTCAGTTAATTGCAGGGTCCTAGTATGAGCGTGTAACTGTTGCCATTACAGGAAACCCAGGTCATTTGTTATGCCACTGGAGCATCCAACTGATCCTGTCATTAATCACTATGGCATCACAGGACAGCTACCATATGGTGTAAAATAATCTCCTCCCTTGCTACAGAAATCAGATATCTTTAAAGAAAAAAATCATCTCTACACCACTTGGAAAGTACATTAGAGTTTTCCTTCCTTTAGAACTTCGTCTTAAAAACTCTGGTTAAGATGATTTGTGAAGGAAAAGTAAGATCCTTACAGACCTTCTCCAAGAGAAAAGGGGATCAACCAATGTGCCTCTTGCCATGTGGATGTCTCCATCTTAACCACCTCAACCTGATCATTAAAAAACCATCCCTTCCAATGTACTGGGAATACAGCAGGTCAGAAACTATAATTATTATTCCCTCTCACACACACTTAGCCCCCTGTTAGCTTCTTTCCATCAGATGGAATGGCTTGTTAAAAGTCTTCTCCAGTCATGGCTCCAATGATTCTTCAAGGATGGGGCTTTTGCAATGAACAGGATGATATCCTACCATGTTACTCAACTAGAGTTTTACTCCCAATGCAAGCATATTAGTTACACAGTTTTAGTTTTGATGTTAGATTTCAGTCATCTCCAGCATGAACCAGTGGCCTGGATGATGACCTGCTTTGGTTCCATTGCTCTTCAAGCAACAAAGTCATTTGCATCTTTCAGGACTTGTCAAGTCTGCCCTCACTGAAAAAAATGTTTTCCCTTTGCATAGGAAAGTTGTGCCCAATCTGCAACACACAACTTCAGTGCTGAGTCTTTGCAGCAGAACCTGGGACAGCAAGCACATCTGTACAACATATTCAAAGTACCCAGCATATTCAAGGAGGAGCTGCAGACGTCATCCAGAGTGAAACATTGAGCATGGCCTGGTGCTTTATAGACTTAGATTTATTAAAGAGGACGTTAAATACCAGAGGCTTGTTTCCATCTCTCATTAGTTCCTATATCCTTTTTTCTTCAACAGGCTGCCAATAACTCACCTACTTGTAGGCTTCAAGCAGCCCACAGAGAGGATAGCATTGTGTTGCAGTTTGGGATTTTGGCACCCATATTTTTCTGAACTTAGCCTTTAGTCTCCATGTAAAAGAGTTTGAATATGGGATTAGAGAGAAGCACACCTGTTGTGAGCAGTCTCCGTGCTCCTACAGGAATATTACCAATTTTCAGAAACCAAATGTTATGAGCTTCCTTTGTGTGCACACGTTCTGGACAGATTCCTGCTTGGAAAGATGTATAACTAAGACAGTGAGAAAGAAAGGATTTAATCACTGCCTATTTTACTAATGGGAAACTGAGGCACAGAGGCATTAAATTCAACTAACCCATAAGATTATTCAAACCAAGGAAGAAATTGAACCAAGACTGAAACCAAGTGTCTTAACCACAGGATCATTGTTCTTTTTTCCTCAATCTTTTTTGAAAGTCTTGATGACTATAGTGGGTTCATTTCTTTCCCCATCATCTTCCATGGGAGTTTTGAAGCCTAACTGGAATTCCTAAAGCTCTGTTCAATGAGACTCAATTTGGTCTAATCATGAGTGCAAATGTTTCAATATTTTATTCTTATATCTCCACCAAATTAAGCCAACCACATAAAATCTTAGAGTACTTAATTTTGAAAGAGAAAGCTGGTAGGAGAAACTATAATGCAAACCATGTGATGTTCCTTCTCTGTTTACAAGGCTGCCGAAATCTCTATTTCTGAAGAAAAAGAGGGTTCCTCATGGATAACCAAGTCCAGATTCTTATTCCATTTCATTTGGTTCAAACATATTGTTAACGTTTTGCAGTATTTTGTATACATTTTGCACACATTCATGTGGCTCCAAGTAAAAAAAAAATAATTCTCCATATATGTGGCTTTAATTGCATTTGACTTAAGGCGAACACTCATTAAGTGATAGCTCTACTAAACCTATATAAGCAGCAATGAAACTCAGCTGAATAATAGTAGCCTGTTAAGATGTTTAGATATTACTTACTGATGGGCATTACATCAGTAGTTTAAGGTGACAGAAGCACAACCAACTCTAAGCCAGGCTAATAACTTCCATCAACGTATCAGGATAGGCATGCTAAAGGACTGCCTGTTTTAACAGATAAAATAAACTATCCTGGGATTTTTGTGCTCTTGTAGTTAGTTTAAGAAACAGACAGGAGCTTCTGTTGCAGGGATGTGTTGCTGTCTCTTCTTCTATTGGAGACTATCCAAGACCAGCTCACCTCAGTTCTCTTGCTTCTGATCTACAAAATAGACTTTCAAATGACAGCTTACAGGAACAATTATGGTGTTGATTTAACATCTACAAAAATATGTAATATAGAGGTGAACCTATTTATTGGAGCAATGGGACACATTTGTGAATATTTACCTCCTCAGCACCTCTTCAGTGTGTCCAAGGGGTAACAGAGGGTATGCTCAAAGAAAATCAGGGAGTTGTTATGACAGGAATCTGATGTGTCCCCACAGAGCAGAATTGTGACCTGAAAAACTTTCCAACATGCAGTCATTAGGAAGCTGAGAGTTGTCAGGGCATTTGTCAAAAGCAAGTTTTCTCTGACCATATTGAGAAAATTGATTTTGATTGGTTGTGTCCAGTGAATTTTAATCTTAACTTGATTAGATGAATATCTCCCAGCTGTCAGGAACTCTGGTTCAGGGATAAGTGACTAAAATGCTTTGGGGGAAGGACAATCTTGTTGTTATGTATTTGTAATAAGCTTAAATGGTTTATGTTCCTGAGGTCAAAAGCACATACAGTAAGAGGGTTACTCAAATTTAAAAACATTTCCTTTCACTTGCATAGATATGTTACTATGTCATACACAGCTATATAAGTATGCATTAAACACATAAAGGTATATAACAGCCCTTAAATAGTTAAATCAAATATTAACTTTGGATCAAAAATTTCATGTGATTCATTCTGCCATTTTCATGTCTGTATTTTTTTTTAAAATTACATGCACACATCAGTCATTTAGGCTTACCTAAATACTAATTTTCTCATGTTAATCAACTGTTTTTCTTTTCCTGGTTGAAAAATTTGTAGTCCAGGTAACTAATTGTTTTTATTTTTTTTATAAGCAGGCTACAATACTCATAAGCTTAAGTTATTTCAGTAAATAAAATTTTGTATTACTCCAGCTGAGATAACATTCTTTGGGTTCAGTGCTGATGTAACATCTGGAAAACAAATTAATTCTACATTAATAGTAACTTATAGTCTAGTTCTTCAAGTCCTACGCATGTTGCTTATGGAGAAGAAATTCTCTCTATTTCTGCTTTTTTCAGATGTTTCCATCTTAAAATAATCAATGACATCATCTTCCCTTTTTTAGTGTAATTAAATCTCCATATCCTCTGTAACTGATCAATTGCATAATCCAGAAACAGCATTAGTATATAGTGCTAAGAACAGGAAAGTATGAATGGCCAGACTGGGTCAGGCCAGAAGTCTTCCCATCCTGCCTCTAATAGTAATCACTAGCATATAAATACAAGCAGTATGAAAGTAAATTTCTAGTGGAAAAGCAAGCAAGCCTACAGAGATTCATCAGCAGTCATTCTCTAAACTGTTTGAACTTGCGGTTGCTTCCAGAAAGCATATCAGATCTGAAACATACTCGCTATATGGAAGTTTGGGGGTTAATGATTAATAGATGTATTTCTGTAGGAAGGGGAATAAGGAGAACTTTAGAAGTACTGATGGCAGTTAATTACCTTTGAGTAAATTATCTTTAACTTCTGAAAATCATCCCCCAGCCCACATGCCACAATGTCAGTAAACAAGTCTTGATTTTCAGCAGTGAAGAACTCTTACGTGTGATGATCAGCACCTTTGGAAACCAGGCCAGCTTCTTCTGTCAGATAGCTGACATTTACCTCATGTGAAAAATTTAATATATTAAAGAATGTTTATCAGTATGTCTAAGGGTGCAAACTAAAAGGAAGTTCTGCATGCTGTGTGCAGGTCTTTAGCACAAGTTAAGTAAATCTAGGTCTAAAACTGAGAGCCTGAAAAGCCTTGCTTAGCTGATGGATCTAATATCTGAGGATGCCTCCTATTGTAGCTGTACATTTCTACAGATGGCTGAAGTCCTGCTGCTGCATATACCCAGAAGGATGCTGCTGTAGACAAAGATGGGTTCAAGCCAAGTACATCGTGGCCAGTCATATGCCTTGGTGGTATACCACTTCCTATTTGGATTTCAGCTGTGCATAAGTAGCAGCTAGGTACCTGGGCTGCTTCTGTACATATGCTGAAGCCTAAATCAATGTGGCTTAGAAACCAATGAATTAGAGATGAAAGTGCCAAATTTCCTACATTACTAGTCACTGAAATTACGTATAAAGCATAAAGGGAGTCTGGATGTCAACACAGGATAACGATACTATAAAGACTCCTTCCTGAGAGCTTTTATGATGTCTAATTTCTTAAAGAAAAAATAGAAATAATGAGTCATTTGCAGTATTTTTTCCAGATAAGCATGAAATGCATCCAACAAATAGCAACATAGCCAGGTGCTACTTCCTATGTTATGTCAGTCAAGTCCACAGTCAGCTACTTGTGGGTGGGGGAAGTGTGTCCAAAAACTCCACGTGAGAGGTTGGAGGGTTATATAAAAGCTTGATACACTACTCTCTGTATTAAAAATAAGTCTGTGATGCAGCGTGATTCACCTCTTAGGTGTATGGCCGGATCATTTCCCCTAGTTCAGCATCATTATCACAGCCAGCATCTGCCAAGCTCATTTCCGAGTGATCTGAACTCCAAATGTGTAACTCGCTGTAAATTCGGTTAAAAGAAAACTTCTCTTTTTTGATTGTTCTGCAAGACTCCAAGGTACAAATTTGCATTTGGCACCCAGAAATATCCTGCTTCCAAGAAAACTGGATAAGAATGCTTAATCTGTGATGTCTCCCTCCACAGTGTTCCCTGGTTTTGTCTAATAACTGTGAGGAACAGACAGAGGGATTCCTGACAAAGGGTTTTAGATGTGTCAGCAAAAGTAGGGCTGGAACAAGTCAGCTCTGCTGGAAAAAACCCTTTCCTGGGCTTGCAGCTCTCCTATTTGGACCTTGTGATCCCTAGATAGCCCAGCCGATTCCACCAAATGCCAAGTGTAGTTGTCATTGTTCAGGTCTTTTTCCAGAGGACACTACGCCAGGCATTAAAACACAGAAGGCATATTTATCATGTTACACACTGTTGGACAAAAGCCCACATCTGTTCCTCAAGCTGACTAGACAAATATGGGGCAGAGTGAAGGCAATAAAAATCACCAATACAGATCTCCCACATGTAAAACAAAAACCCAGAAAACTTCTGACCTTTAACTAGAGCATTTATAGTTCCTCCTGCTTATGCCTCCATTAGAGCACAAGTTCATAAGCAGCCCCACTGAGCGCTGGCTGCTTCTAAGAACTGAGAAACTTCTTCTCAGAAGGGAAGAAGGTTGATGCAATTTGGAGGCCAGAGATCAAAAGACATTTTCAAGGAAAGTGTTTTGTAATCACTGTAGCTCCTGATGCTTAGCTCAAATTCTACTGCACACAGAGAAAACTGAGAGGATGAACGTTTCTCAGCCAGATCATTTGCCTAGGTGGACACCTTTGTCTGCTGATGACCACAGGTGGGAACCCTGGCAGGGATTCTTGTCTCTTTTTCCTGTCAATAGGAGGCTGTTAAGGCCTACTCTACATCCATCTCAAAATGCTTCATCAAGGGAAACATTATGCATCCTTTCCCACCTGCAGTGGGGGAAACTGAAGCATGAGAAGTTATGTGCTTTTTTTATTATTGCAAAAAATTCCAGCCTCAGATCTGCTATTCTAACCCCGTTTACTTGTACTAAGGTAATACAGTTGCTTTTAACCTGAACAGGGCTTTGTGCTCCCTTGTTCTCATATAATGCATGGGAGAGGTTCTCCATGCAGACTTCACTTTATTCTTGATTTGTGATCCTTTTTACACATCTCCAATTCTGTTTTGTTTTAAGACCACCAGCAGTTTGGGAAGGAGATCATGTATTCTTCAGTACTGGCTACTACACAAGTCATAATTTGAAATGTCATAATTGGATACCTGGATATAGCAGAGCTCAGGCTGCCAATAAGCTCACTTGCATGTGTACTCAAGACCATTTGGGTTTGCATTTTATAAATAATATTGAAGGCAATAGCAGAAAAAGAAACCCCTAACTCAAGTAAATATTTCAACATAATTTTTGTCCCCAAAATACTGTTGTTTTCCTGAAAACAACATTTTTCTCCACAAAAGTCCTTCACTGAAAGCTTCAGTGAAAAGGTAGTTTTAAAAGCAGTAAAGGTCACTGTGAGCTTAGCTTAAACTATTGTCTTTTAAATAATAATTAAAAAAAACCTAAACCACATTGTGAAAAAAAAAATTACTGCAATCTACACTTTTTATTAATGAAAAACAGGTAAGAATCAGTAAAAAAAAAAAAAAAACCCAAAACAAACCTGCTTCTTAGCATAATATTTTCTTTTATGTTGAAAATACAAATATTTAGAGGAAATAATAAAAAAACCCCATCTTTCTGAAACCTTCAGAAGATGTCAAGGTATCCTGGTTTCAGCTGGGATAGAGTTAATTTTCTTCCCAGTAGCTGGTATAGTGCTGTGTTTTGGATTTAGTAGGAGAAGAATGTTGATAACACACTGATGTTTTAGTTGTGGCTAAGTTCTGCTTATGCTAGTCAAGGACTTTTCAGCTTCCCATGCTCTGCCAGGTGCACAAGAAGCTGGGAGGGGGCACAGCCAGGACAGCTGACCCAACCTGACCAAAGGGCTATTCCATACCATATGACGTCATGCTCAGTATATAAACTGGGGGGAGTTGGCTGGGGGGCAGCGATCGCTGCTCAGGAACAGGCTTGGCATCAGTCAGTGGGTCATGAGCAATTGCATTGTGCATAGCTTGTTTTGTATATTCTTCTATGGTTTGGGTTTTTTTTTCTCTTCCTCTGCTGTCCTATTAAACTGCCTTTATCTTAACCCATGGGTTTTACTTTTTTTTTTTTTTCCAATTCTCTCCCCCGTCCCACTGGCAGGGAAGGGTAAGTGAGAGGCTGTGTGGTGCTTAGTTGCCAACTGGGGTTAAACCACGACACAAGGTAACCTTGTACTCAAAATGTATCTAAGAAACAACTTTCTGGAAAACGCCTTCATGGTACTGTCACTTCATCCCATAAGTTTTCACTGCCTTGGTTTCCCCATGCAATGCTCACATTTTCCTCTGCTGTGCCAGAGCCATCATTCACCCACCCACCTTCACCTGACACTGAAAAACTCCTCCCCATAAATGAAGGTCGGAGATCTGGTCATCCAGGGCATGTGCAGTGAAAATGGGCAGTACTTTTACTGATAGCCAATCACACAGTAATGGAATTTTTCTGACAGTTTAAAAGGCTGATCATTAATATTTGTATTTTTCTATGAAGTAGTGGCAAACAATTATACTCATTTTCTAAGCAGGAAAACCAAGGAAAAGGTGTTTAGTGCTCAGTTCCTGCTTCTTTCAGCAGGAGAGAGACAGAAAACTGAATATCACAGAGGACTGGGCCTAAGCATCTTGTGCAGTCTCACAGGAAACCTGTGGTGAAGCAACCCCTGAACTTAGGTCTTTCAAGTCCCTATCTAGCAACCATCCCACCTGAAGAACTGAATACAAAATCTATCCAGTCTTGGGATAGGCAGCCTAAGCTTGAAAAGCTAAATGAAATGCTTGCAAAACACTTCAGACATTGAGAATTTCTGCTTTTTTGGTTAAATTTCTGAGGATTTTTTTCCTTCTCAGCTGATAACTAAACTGAATCACAACCGTAGTAGCCTCTCTCTTCCTCACCTTACATGTTCACACAGAAGAGAAAAGTTCAGCTCAGGAAACTGAAAACTTCTGACCTTTATTGTAACTCTGTTTTGTTACTACAAGATTGTTCAGACCCAGCATTGCTGTCATGGTTTAGCTCCAGCCAGCAACTCAGCACCACGCAGCTGCTTGCTCACTCCCCCTACCCTGCTGGGATGGGGGAGAGAATCGGAGGAGTAAGAGTGAAAAAAACCCTACTCCTGGGTTGAGATAAGAACAGTTTAATAATTGAAATAAGGTAAATAATAATAATAATAATAGTATAATAATGATAATAACAATATACAAAGCAAGTGATGCACAATGCAATTGCTCACCACCCGCCGACCGATACCCAGACAGTGCCCGAGCAGCGATCGCTGCCCCCCAGCCAACCCCCCCAGTTTATATACTGAGCATGACGTCATATGGTATGGAATAGCCCTTGGGGCAGTTTGGATCAACTGTTCTGGCTTTGCCGCCTCCCAGTTTTCTTGTGCACCTGGCAGAGCATGGGAAGCTGAAAAGTCCTTGACTAGCATAAGCAGAACTTAGCAACAACTAAAACATCAGTGTGCTATCAACATTCTTCTCCTACGAAATCCAAAACACAGCACTATGCCTGCTACTAGGAAGAAAAGTAACTCTATCCCAGCCGAAACCAGGACAATTGCCAAGGCTCTCTGGAGGTGGATGACAAAGTAGTAACCTCTTGTTATGGGTTCTAGATCAGTTATAGTTCCCAGGTTTCTTTGGTTTAGATCCACGATAGGCACCACACGCAGTCAGTCTGCCCTTCACAGATGAACAAGAAAAAAGTGAGAATAATGCCAGGATTAAAAATAATAATGATACATTTGACATATTAAGGCCTTTTAAAAGCACAGTACTAACTCAAGGAATAATGTTGAAGTGAAAAGCACGGAGGAATCTGTGTGAAGCATGTTATTGAAAGGCAATCAGTATTCATTATAATTTAAAAAAAACCCAGATGAAACGTAGTGAATTAATGCTGTTTGGTTTTCTGAAGGTAACTGAGATCAGTGCATATTTCTATGCATGTCTCTATGCAAAGGACCACCCTTGTGTTAGGACTGAAGATGGCCCATAACTGGATCATAGAATCATAGAATCGTTTAGGTTGGAAAAGACCTTTAAGATCATCCAGTCCAACCATTAACCTACACTACCAAGTCCACATTAAACCAGTCAAGGGTAGACTAGACTAAACTATGTCCCAGAGTGCCACATCTACCCATTTTTTGAACGCTTCCAGGGATGGTGACTCCACCACCTCTCTGGGCAGCCTGTTCCAATTCTTGACCACCCTTTCCATGAAGAAATTTTTCCTAATATCCAATCTAAACCTCCCCTGGCACAGCTTGAGCCCATTTCCTCTTGTCCTATCGCTAACTATGTGGAAGAAGAGACCAACACCTCCAGATCCAGAGCTATCAAAGCAGAACCCCAGAAAATAGCAGTCTCTGGGTGAGGAGATGGAGTGGGTACAGGCAGAGGTAGCAAGTTATAAGTTGCTTGCATTTACATTTTGAAGTAGCAAAAGGGGAATACCCAACTGAGTGTAGAAGTTGCTGATTTAGTAGAATGAGAAGACACCTTTGCTCATGAGTTATTCTGTTCAATATAATGCCTAGCTTATGAAGGGGGCCCCCAAAAGCTTATTGAATTCAACAGAGAGGAATCAGTTGTTTTCATTGATCGTGGATAAACAATAAAACTGAATTTGTATAAAACTCACACCTTCCAGTGATACCTGTAAGGGACCCTCAGGGGAAAGCAAAAGGGAAAATACCTGTCACAGCCACAACACTGCTGACTAGAGATGGTAAGAAAATGAATCATCAGTGTTGCCCCTGTGCTATCACTCTCTGGAAATTTTCAGTGAAAATGAAAAAAATAAAACAATGACAGCATGCAGAAAGGGATGAGGTAGTAGAAGGAGTATGCAAGGCAGTTTCAAAAGAAATAAGACATACCAGTATTTTCTCAGGAGAGCTCACATTTTCAGCAAAGAAGTAAAAATGGAAATTTTCTGACTGAGAGTGTTATTGTTTCTTGTGGAACCTAGAATGCTTCCCCTAATAAGTTAACTCTCTTGGCCAATGGCCTGTGTTCTAAAGAACTGTCATCCTATGATCTTCTTGTTAAAGAGTGAAAAGGGTGCAATGGAGACAGTCTTTGTGACTAAGTATGCAAGAAGCTCTATCATGGACACAAAATACGCCTAAGGAGCACATATAAAAGAATAAGGAGGTGAAGAAACATGAGGAACATTGGCCAGCTAACCCAAAAGAATTCTTTCAGTCTTTTATCTGACTGAAATATTTTGGTGTCGGTGATCTGCTTGTTTTTATAATTAAGGAAGTCCAGCATTTCCAACAAAAATACACTTTAAGAGGAAAAACATTTTTTGCCAAAAAAGAAATGTCTTCATTTAAAAACTGCTTCAGCATTTTTTCTAGTGCAAGAATGTCAAGCTAGCCTACTGCTGATTTACTTTTCCTTTTAATTTGGCAGGATGAGATCAGAATCCTTCCTTCTTCCTCAGTTAGGGGTTCCAGTTTTTCCTTCTGCATTTTAAGGTGGTATAAGCTGCCAGCTGGATTCTGAGGCTCTGTAATTGTGTCTCCAGGTATTATAAACATTCTGCACCAAGTGCAGCTTAAGGAACACAAAAAGTTCCTTGTCCAAGTTGAATACAGGCAGTGATGTTCCCACTCCATTGCTGAGAAGGGTTAAGAAACCTGATAGCAGAGGTAGAGAAGGAAGGATGACATCAGGGACTTCGATCTAGTTATACATGACTATTTGTGAACAAAGATTAAAATCAGTGGACGGATAATATCTCTGTGTTTGCATCTTGCTGAAAAAGCAGCCTTTTCCTCTCCCTTTACGTCACTTGCAGTGTCACAACTGTGAATGTAACCACATGAAGAGAATGAAAACTTGGGGCTTTGATGGTCTAACTCCGCTTTCCCCAGCATCACATAGGAAAGTGTGTGGGCCGTCGGCCAAGTGAAGCAGTCACACGAATAACGTTCTGCCCTGACGTATCGCCTGCTGAAGAGGATAGTGGTATTGTGCTGCTTGTACGTCATGGTAGAATCAGACTGACGGCCCTGCTGGAAGGACTGCATGGTCCCTCTCCCTCTGCACACATCTTCAGACACTGTTTCTGAGGTGGACACATGACCTAAATTGTAAAAGAGTGCTGGTATTAGTAACCTATCATCTCTACTGGTCAGTAGCCAGCAAAAATATACTCTGGTTGTTTCCTCTATGATATGCAAGGTGGCCTTAAAGATAATTTTATGTTAGCATTCAAAGGCTTTGTATAGTCCAGCTTGGAGGGATACAGTTAACACACACTTGACCTAAAGGGAGAGTGATGTGGCACAGCTACTATTGGGAATGGCTCTTCTGGAGTTCGTAGCAGTGCAGATGCTGAAGCACTGACACACCAGTCACTCATTAAGCGCAGCAATGTACAGAATCAAGTTTCAGGTCAGAAACGTGCACTGAGAAAAGTGAGAACCAGCAGTTCATACAGACTATGAGCTCCAGTGGAAGCTGAATGACTTCTTGATTCAAAAAAGATTCGTAGCCTAGCTCCCTTTAACTAAATGTTTCATTGGTCAGGAAAAAACCCAAAAGTCTCTGTGTATAGCTAGTCCCAAATTACCAAAACTTCCTGTTAATCTTCTCACTGTCTTCTGCTAGTTACTTATCACCTTCTTAGATCTCAGAATGAGCCAGACTGTGAAGTTTGTAACAGAGTTTGTATGTCCTAATACACTGGTAAGCACCATGGGACCATAATTCTTAACATAAGATAAGTCCAGGTATAATATAATTATCAGGTTAGGATGAATGTGCTCTTTGCAGCTTATTTCTCTGGGCTTAATAATGGTCAAATATTAAGCAGCTTTTCCCTTCAGAGCAGACTTATTCCTCAAAATATCACACTGAAGGTTTTCCTTTCGTTTCCTAGTCCTCCTTTTAATTTTCACTTTCAGTCTACAAGAAGTCATGGAAATATCATGAGAACATTCAGATACTCCCAGCATTGTCTTCAGCCAGCTAAAGATGTGCAGTAGCCCTGCAATGTTCAATTCTATTGGATTTTTACCAATGGCTTTCATGAATCTTAAATTCAAATGAACTTTCAAGACACATCTAAATAGCTTGATGCTTATCTGACCTGTATCTAACCTCTCAACCTTTTGTGGCTGACACCATCACTTAATATCATATGTGCATGTGTACACACACTATAGATAGATGCATACAAACTGCTAGAACATCATTTGCTTTCGCTTTTTTTCCCCTTGAGCTCCTTTTACTCTTCATGGAGAAGTTTATTCCTTTGCATCATCAATTTCTGGGGTTGCCTGCCCTACGTGGATGACAGGTTGAGGAATATAATCTGTCTGGTTACATGCCAGGAAGAAAAAAAATCTAATTTTAGTAAACAAGTGTTGATGCAAAAGGTCACCAAAGTCTGTCAGCCCTTACGTGGGAATTGGGAATGAACCACTGAAAAGTGGGGATGTTGCCAAGAACATGACTTTAATGGCTTAACATACTGTCAGTGACATGTGGGAGAGGCAAAGGCAAGAGGACAGGATCCTTGAAGGACAGGATAGATCCTGCCTTTGCTGATCTGGAGGAAAAGATAACAAAGATATACAATATACACAGGTGCTTTGCAGGAGAGGTAGTAAAAAGCAAAAGAAAAAGATCAGTTTCAGTGATCTCAATTAATAAATACCACTGCCCAGATTGTAATTAAAAAGAAGGTGTATTCTTTCAAATTTTTTTTTCTTTCAAAAGTGAAATTTCTTATAAAGACATAATCTTCTGAAAAAGTTCTCTATCCTAAAAAATGTCAGCATTTTTTTTCTGTCCTTCTGCCCCCACATGCCTGGGCCAGGAAGGCAGACAGTTGGAGAACTCTTTCAATATCCAGTGAGAACTGTTTTGTTTGTTTAAGAGGATGGCTAAGGGAATGAAAAAATGGAACCATTTCAAATCCTGCAGCATACAAACAACTCCAAACTTCTTGTTTTCAAAAATGCTTCTTAAAAAAAAAAAAACAACCAACCCCAAAACATTGGTTTTTATAGCATTTTCCTTCTCAAAGACAGATTTTAATGAATTTGACCTCACCCACTCCCATCAGGAGGAAAGCAAGACCAATGTCAGTTAAGTATGTTCTTTTCTTAAATGAGAGATCAGCCTGCTCCTTAAGATCATATATACAGAGATCAGCTATACTGGCTAAGTCTATACTAGTAAATTAATGTGCCCAGCACTGGTCTAACAATGTAAGTGTATAGGCAGTCACCTTCCTGTGCCTGGCAACATTTCCTGGCACTGGTTCATTTACTGGTTCATTTAGAAAGGCTCTGGGTCCCTCCTTGAATGAAAACACTAGCCACTGCCCAGTCCACAGCCTCCCACACTCTCCAGGTGAGGCAGACCTCAGTATTTCAGATATACATCTGCTGATAACAGGCTTGATGTTTTTTAGTTACTTCTGGGGGACCCCTTAGAAATGATCCAGGGATTGCTGTTTGAAAAGCACCCTGTGACCCACCCCAGGGTGGATCCCTAGACTCAGTGTGCCCAGATTATTTCTCTCCCGAATTCCTGCAGAGATCCAGTTGATGTCATCCTCTGAGCTGCTGTGAAGGGGGAGATACAGTTTATATGTAGTCTGCCCTGAGACTTAGACCATGAGGGATCTTATACAGCTAAGCAAAATGGCTTAAATTTGTCCAAAAGAGAGGGTGGGAAAACTCAAAGAGAGTGAGGGTGAAGGAACAAACAGGAAGAAGGAAAAATCCTAGACATGTTTCTGATAAGAAGTATCAGGTGAAATTTATTTTAAATAATAGACCTGACAGCAACCAGAATCTATTGCCCTGTGTCCACTGGAGTCAGAGACACTACCTGAGACTTTAGTGTTTGCCATAACTTGTTTCCTGATTTCTTCCCTTATCACAGCCATTAAATTGCTTACCATACTCTAGGAGGGGCCAGTACAAGCACTGTTTTAATAGAAAACTGTTTGGTGCCTTCCTCTCTTCTCTCCTTTTTTTTGCACACGCACACATTTGCTATATATAAAACCAGCTTGGTTAATCTGATAGAGCCAAGGTCATAATTTCTCAGGCAAATGGCAGACTAATGGAAAAAATGTTATAAATATAATAAAACATGAGTCCCGTGACATTTACCAAGGACAACAGTTTCATAATAAACTATCGGGCACTTTGAAGCCTTCAATTAGGCCTCCAAAAGACTTCCTACATCCTGCATCATCAGCAAGGAGGGGGCGGGAGTGGGAGATGGAGTGGAAACCAAGCAAACTTTGAAATAGCCAGGGAAAAATATGCCTGTGGTTTCCAAAGTGGCCTGAGCTACTAATGCTCTCTGACGAGTTGAAGGATTAAAAGTTCAAAAGGGCAGGTCATGTGAGGGCACTGAGGTCTTGCAGTGCTGTGACCTAGGAAATACTGACTGGTCAGGGAGTGAACCCATCCACAGCATGTTACCAATTAGTGTTTAATGACCAAATGTGGAATGCATTAGCGCTTCTGAGAACTGAATCTGTTTTCAAAGGGTCCAAGATGTTCTTTACAAACATTCCTGTGTGGTTTGATTCACACTGTGTTTGGGGAAATCTTCAAGCTTTGTCCAGACTACAAAGCAGATATGTTGCAAATTCCAGTGGATGTAAGAATGGAACAAACATGGTTTAAATTTCTAAAGAGACAAAAAGTTTGAGCTCAAGGACCCAGGTAGGGCCTCTAGGAGTTAAAAAGGAGATTCTTCTGTCATTCAGTCACTTAGATGCTTGGTACCTAATTCAAGACTAAAGAGTATGAGGATTCAATGGAGCGCTCTCAGTTTATAACAGCTGAGAATCTAGTCCCTGCTCTGAAGACCTTGCTATTATAGAGGCCTAATCTTGCAAATGCTTCCTACCATACGCATTGCTTTTGCATTGCATCACAGTTGCAAATTGCACACATCAATAGATTTTAAGGAGTGTACAGGGGAAGAAAGAAGGCGAATTCACTAGACCCCATAGCCCTGGTTGTGCCTTCCCAAAGCCCAAAGAAGAGGACAAAGAAATTGGGCCAGAGTCAGTGTGCTTCACTTATCCATAACCTTCCACTTATCCTCCTGCTCTGACCTGATTCTCAGTTGCTTTTCCCCCTTCCTTTGGTCCTTTTCAACTCCATACCACTTTCTTCTCACAACATTTTTTCCGGGCCTTTCTTTTTCAGCCTTCTGCCTCATTTTCAAAATTTTACCTTGCTTCCCTCTCCCTCTCCTTCTATCTTCTGAGAAACCTGTGTTCCTACTTACTTCCTAGATCATCATGCATAAGACTGACTCATCTCTAGATCATACATCAGGCTAAATTTTGTACCCACTGCATTTTAAACTATTCTTTCAACTGGCACTCATCCTGGATGCATACTTCTGGTGAGCTATATTACAGACATAGATCAGAAAGTCCAGTCTTAACTAGTGAAGGGCAAAAGGCAAAGGATGAAGCCTCTTGTTTCTTGGTCCATCCTGTTCCATCTTATTTGTGTTATCTGAAAGAGGTATAAGGCATTTCCCAACATCTCTATCTGCTAGAGGGAAGATTCTCTTAGTGTATATGATACAGAAAATAAATATGAGACTGCCTTCATTAGGACATCTTCTAAAATCTCAGTAAGGGGCAGGATAGGGGAGTGATGGGCCCATTTTGGTAGTATACTGCAATGATACTTGGCTGGACTGTTCATAGAAAGGCCAGCTAATTTGTAACTGCCCCCAGGAGGTCCCAGGAAGAAGGAGCACAACAATGGCTTAAAGCCGTGATGATATCTCTCTGTCTTCCTGATGGGTTCAAAAAAACCACACTGAAATGTTTCACATCTGTGGAAACAGACAGTGATGGTGTGCTCCTTCATCCTCCATTTAAACACAAGGTACAACAGGATAGCTTAAACCACCTATGCACAACTTCCAGTTGTCAAAAGAAGTAGAGGTAAAACAGTGGAAGGTGAAAACTTGGGTGGGAAGATGATGATATTCATCGAATCATAGAATTTGATGATGATATTACAGTAGAAGATGTGGGGAGGTACAGCTCTGTGTTATATATAGGAGAGCACAAGCCACCCACAGACTAGGCTTCACATCCCCAGTCTAAACCTTTCTGTCACAGGTCTGTCATAGAATCCATACACTTGATGTTTAAATAGTCCTTGTGTGTTGTTGGATAAAACCCATCCCTGCAGGGACTATGAGACAGTGTACATCTCTATGGCAGTATGCCTGAAAAAAACATTTTAAAAATAAAAATGTCTTTTCATGGTTTGTTATTTAAGAGCTTAAGGAATGGTATAACCCATCCTCTGGATTTATTGGAGGTCTTAGTTGATAGAACATAGTCAGACATACAGATTGGGATTCTTCTCGCTGTAGAGAACAAGAATATTGAATTTTTAAGAGATTTGTTTTTCTAACTATGTAATAGGTGCTAGCAGTTGAACAGGCAATAGAACAATTTCAAAGATAGCCAGCCTGAACAAAAATAGTTTTCTTTTGAATTTATCACTCTCTTGGTAGTTGCAACATAAATCACCCATAGGTTCTCCACTTATCCATAGTTTCCTCCAACCATCATCCCTTTCCAACTACATGGATACTTCCCAGAAACGCCTCTGAGGCACACTGATGGCGTGCTACCATTTTGGATGTGCAGTTTAAAACATACCCTTAAATGTCTACCTCAGTTTTTGAAGGTTGTGTTCTCTTAAGACAACAGTTGTTTGTAAAGGAATAGAAAGTGGCAGACAGATCAAAAGCTTGGCCTGTATGAATATTCCTTATTAACAGGTCCAGCCTATTTCCTTTCTTGGAAAAAAAGTATCCTGCTAGCAGTGGTATGAATTGTGCATTATGCTTTCATGTAATAGGCATAGATAGCAATGTCATAATACACACAGTACCTCTTGACCCAGAATGCAGGGCCAGCTCACTTTCAGAGATGCACATTACACAGACTCTTGAGGGCATAAAGTAGACGTTGGAGTAAAAGACTGCCTATGGGTGAGAGTGGTGTTAGCACACTGTTCCTCCATTGCAATCCTCAGCTTTTAGTTCCTGTTGCACTGGAAAGGATGAAATGCTCAGACTGGCTGTTGTAGGATGGACCAAAACTCAGCCATCCAGGACGTATTTTAAAAAGTTACTTTTCCATATTCCTTTCTAATTGCATTGGACTGTTTCTAGTCTATAGAGGATTGATGTATGTTGCATACATACGCACACCCCCAGTCCTGTGAAAACTTCTATTTATTCTGACACTTTCCAAGTATCTGGATTCACAGGCACATCTCTATGCTTGTTGCAAAATTTATCTGGCCAAGCTGCCCAGCACCTGTTCAGAGTGGGTGCTCCGCTCAGTCAGAGGATGTGCATCAGAGTTACATTTCAATGGGAGGGTAGATTAAGGATCACTGACTCAGCTGACTTGATCATGTGCAGCTGACCCTTTCATTTAGGGGCTGTTCAAAGTAGCAGCTGGCAAGTGCCAGAGTGATGTTAATGACTGTGCACTCAGACAGCAGCTCGTTAGGAAATGCATGAAACGTCTGCTCAGACTTCTTTACTGTACAGTATCCTGAGCTGCTGGAGACCAGAACTTGTAAGACACTGCTGCTAATTTCCACTGGTTGTGGGGATTTACAAATAGAGCATCAGGCATTTCAAACTTCATAGTTGATAGATAGTTCTATCAACTAATCTAACTTGAGAACCAAGCAAATTTAGGCTAGTGATAGCTGTAACTCAAGAGACAGGTTAATGGTACATTGAGACAGGGTGGACCAAAAGCTTAAGAATTACTGTGGAATTTAGGAAGCAGCAATCTGATTCTTTGTTACACCATATTTTCTGTGAGACCCTGTGCAAACCTCATAAAGTTGATTTAAGCTGATGGTCAGGGCAGATCTCAAGAGACATCCTTACTCGGCTTGGCTCTGCCTGTCTCTGCAATGACTGCTGTGAATTGCAAGTTACTTTGATGCTGGTCTTCTTGTTTATTAACAGGAATAAAAATTTTAGGAATCCATCAGTTCTTCCCCAAGATTATCTTCATCTAGGGGCAATGTGATAAAAGGTGAGGGATCAAAAAGGGAGGCCAATAACAGTATGTTTTTTTGAGCACTTACTTACACATGTATCATGAAAACAAAGTCTTTGCAATTGCAGAAGTGTAGAACAGGCAGTCTTGATCATGTACTCTTACTTTCACCAGTTTCTGCTTACAGGCCAGGCCCTCTCCAGTTCCCCAGATAACGCTGAGAAGTTTTGTAGTGGATGGCAGTGGTACACTATTATAGTACCTGACGATTTCAAGATAGTACGTGGCAGCAGCTGCAGAGAGTTCCCCGTCACCTATATGAGACTGTCCTTGGCAGATTATCACTTAGAGAAAGCTGCAGTCTCCTTCAATCTGCTCCTATCCAGCATGTGGTAAATCTGCTCCTTTCACAGGAGTAAAATACTGGTTATAAAGGATTTCTCTGATTTACCAGAGAAAGATGTAACTGGAATTCATGGCTGAAAATCAAAGACAGGATACTTTAGAAAGGAAACAAAATGACGGAATGAATAACCATTGGGTAAGGATCCCAAGGGAAAAACTCATATCTCCAAATCAAGACAAAGGTCCCAACTGGCTTTGCCTTTCTGTAGTGATTTATCTGAGATGGCCAAATTTGAAGCCTGTCATTCTAGGTCTCTCCTGAGAGCAATTCAGATGGAGGAAGTTCAGTCTTTTCCATTGACTGCGGAGGAAACTCACAGGGACTGTGCTCCTAACTTAGACACTGGTTAGAATTGGGCTTGATGGCTTTTCTCAGTGAATTTTGCCACTTATGGATTGCTGTGTTAATTACAAGAATCATAGAATCATAGAATCATAGAATGCTTTGGGTTGGAAGGGACCTTTAGAAGTCATCTAGCCCAACCCCCCTGCAGTGAGCAGGGACAGCTTTAACCAGATCAGGTTGCTCAGAGCCCCATCCAACCTGACCTGGAATGTTTCTAGGGATGGGGCCTCCACCACCTCTCTGGGCAACCTGTGCCAGTGCTTCACCACCCTCATTGTAAAAAATTTCTTTCTAATGTCTAGTCTAAGAATAATGTCTAGTCTAAGAATAAATGGATGAAAAGTAACATTCTATGACAGAAAGGAGGACAGTCTGGTGGATCCAATAATCTTTTCCAACTTTAAATTACATAAATTAAGAGCAGCACTACATAGTTCAGGTTTCTCTGTGCAGGAGAAGGACTGTACACAGCTCCTCATCACTGTTCCTCTCCATTTTACTGGTGTGACAGACACATGGCTGCAGTTGCCTCTTCTTCATCTTCCTCCATTCAGACTATGGCTGCCTCCAACCCTGACACTGCAAGTGGAAGTCCTGATGTGATGATTGCAGGAGAAAGTTCATGTCAGCCCAGGCAGGCAGCCAAACACTGAGCTCATGTTAACACTCTTCCACCCAGGCGTAAGAAGAGCACACTACAAACACACAGATTGATATCAGCGTTTGGTGGGAACAGATCCAAGAGCTGGATGTCAGTGGGTTTTGTGATGCAAAAGAAAAAAAGAGATTAGAAAAAAAGAAAAAAATCATACAATCACACACAGTGTTCTGGCTCCAGGTTGCTAAATTGAAGAGGGTTCAGCAAAGAGCCACCAAAGTGATTAAAGGATTAAAAACATACTTTACAGAAAGACTCAGGAACACAATTTGTTTAGTTTAATCAAAGAAAACATTGAGGGATGACTTGATTACAGCCTGTTAGTACCTACTTGGGGAATGAAATTTCAATAATTGCCTCTTTTGTCCAGCACAAAAAGATTTAATAAGATCTGATGGCTGAAAGCAAGGCCAAACACACACACACACCCCCGCCCCATCCTAAAAATATTAAGTATTTTAAACAGTTTCCTGAACAGGTAAATTGTAAAACAAGGTTAGACTTTTCTTTTTGTCCATAAGATATTACATTACCTGTGTTGGTATGGCCTATCTGTTTCTCCACTCCCCCAAAGTGCCTTAATTTAACTAAAGATATTAATTTTACCAAATATGGGTATCTATGTTGGAGACATCTAATTTGATCTCATTGTTTTGCTTCCTATATGGTCAGAAGAGAGAAGCAGGCATTTTTAGGTGTACAGTTCACCTTCTGTTCAAGCTAATTTCCAACTGTTTGGATGAGTGTCCTTAGCAATAAGGCACATGGGGTGAAGGCAAGTTTAGTGGGCTTAAGTACAGGAGGAAGTGTTCGAGATTCGCAAGTAGAGTTACAGAGACAGATGCATTAACCCAGACAAGCACTAGTTCAGGGGAGCTTGTAGTGTGTATAAGAGAGATGATTCAGCCAGTTAGCATATTGTAAGGTTTTTCAACTGTTATAGACCAGAATACTAAACCCTGCAGACATACTCCATAATTCTTTAGGCAAAGCTAAAGTGCAGGAAGAAGTTAGAGGCAGCAGTTCTTAACTTTTTGCATGGTGGCCAATCTCACCCCACTCTCCTCATCCTGTTTAGCAGTGTGATACTGACAGTATCATCTCATGGTTCAAAAAATCAACTGCAGAAAATTATTTCAGAAGTGTTCTTTGAGGCCCCAACTGAGAACTTGACCCTGCCCTACCAGAGATAGTGCAAACAAACATTGAGAAGCACATTCTGCTCTGTTTTATATATGGTATTATAAATATATTTATATGCACACAAGTCTATGGGACCTGATGAGATGCATCCCAGAGTCCTGAGGGAATTGCCTGATGCAGTTGCCAAGCCACTCTCCATGATATTTGAAAAGTCATGGCAGTCAGGTGAAGTCCCTGCTGACTGGAAGAAGGGGAATGTTGTGCCCATTTTTAAAAAGGGAAGAAAGGAGGACCCTGGGAACTATCGACCTGTCAGCCTCACCTCTGTGCCTGGGAAGATCATGGAACAGATCCTCCTAGAAGCTATGCTCAAGCACATGGAGGACAGGGAGGTGATTCGAGACAGCCAGCATGGCTTCACCAAGGGCAAGTCTTGCCTGACCAACCTAGTGGCTTTCTATGAAGGAGTGACTGCATCAGTGGACAAGGGAAAAGCAACGGATGTCATCTACTTGGATTTCTGTAAAGCGTGCGACACGGTCCCCCACAACATCCTTCTCTCTAAATTGGAGAGATATGGGTTTGATGGGTAGACTGTTCAGTGGATAAGGAATTGGTTGGATGGTCACATCCAGAGGGTCGTGGTCAATGGCTCGATGTCCATATGGAGACCAGTGACAAGTGGGGTCCCTCAGGGGTCCGTACTGGGACCGGTGCTATTTAACATATTTATCAATGACATAGTCAATGGGATCGAGTGCACCCTCAGCAAGTTTTCAGATGATGACGAGATGTCATCCAAAGGGACCTGGACAAGCTGGAGAGGTGGGCCTGTGTGAACCTCATGAGGTTCAACAAGGCCAAATGCAAGGTCCTGCACCTGGGACAGGGCAACCCCCAGTATCAGTACAGGTTGTGGGATGAAAAGGTTGAGAGCAGCCCTGTGGAGAAGGACTTGGGGGTACTGGTAGATGAAAAGCTGGACATGAGCCGGCAATGTGCGCTTGCAGCCCAGAAAGCCAACCGTATCCTGGGCTGCATCAGAAGAAGCGTGGCCAGCAGGTTGAGGGAGGTGATTCTGCCCCTCTACTCTGCTCTGGTAAGACCTCATCTGGAGTACTGTGTCCAGCTCTGGGGCCCTCAGCACAAAAAGGACATGGACCTGCTGGAGCAGGTCCAGAAGAGGGCCACCAAAATGATCCGAGGGCTGGAACATCTCTCCTATGAGGCCAGGCTGAGAGAGTTGGGGTTGTTCAGCCTGGAGAAGAGAAGGCTGCGAGGAGACCTTATTGCGGCCTTCCAGTACTTAAAGGGGGGCCTACAGGAAAGATGGGGAGAATCTTTTTAGCAAGGCCTGTTGTGACAGGACAAGGAACAATGGATTTAAACTCAAGAAGAATAGATTTAGACTAGACATTAGAAAGAAATTTTTTACAATGAGGGTGGTGAAGCACTGGCACAGGTTGCCCAGAGAGGTGGTAGAGGCCCCATCCCTGGCAACATTCAAGGTCAGGTTGGATGGGGCTCTGAGCAACCTGATCTGGTTAAAGCTGTCCCTGCTCACTGCAGGGGGGTTGGGCTAGATGACCTCTAAAGGTCCCTTCCAACCCAAAGCATTCTATGATTCTATGATTCTATGTTGTTATGTATAGTCAAAAAAAGACAAGTAATCGAAGAGGGAGTATGCATTTATAGGATCATTTGGAAGGGAACTCATGAGGTCTCTAGCCCATCCTCCTGCTCAAGACAGCATTAGCTATGACATCAGACCAGGTTCCTCAGGGTGCTCAGAGCTTTACTCAGTCTGTTCTGGAAAATCTTCGGAGATGTAGAGTGTACAACCTCCCTGGGCAACCTGCTCTGTGAGTTGACTGTTGCAATGTAAGTGTTTCTCTTTATTGCCAGCCTGGATCTCTATTGTTTCAACTTGTGCCTGTTGTCTCTCATCTTCCCATTTTGCAGTGCTAGAAAGAGCCTGGCTCCATCTTCTTGATATTCATAGAATCATAGAATGCTTTGGGTTGGAAGGGACCTTTAGAGGTCATCTAGCCCAATCCCCCTGCAGTGAGCAGGGACAGCTTTAACTAGATCAGGTTGCTCAGAGTCCCATCCAACCTGACCTTGAACGTTTCTAGGGGTATTCTCCTTGCATGTACTAGCAGGTTGCTATCAGGTCCCCCTGAAGCTGCCTCCTCCCCAGGCTGAACAAGCCCAAATCCATCCGCCTCCATCAGCCTCCTCCTCCATTACTGGGCAAGTTGGTGGTCTTCAATGTTGGTGGTCTCTGCTGAAATTGCTCCAGTTTACCAATGTCCTTCTTATTCTGTGGGGCCCAAAACAAGACAATATCTCAATGTGGTCTAATGAATGCTGAGTAGAAGCAAGCAATCACTTGCCTTGATCTGCTAGCTGTGCTCCTGTTCCTACAGCCCAGAATGCTGTTGGCCTTTTTTGCTGCCAGGACACACTGCAAGCTCATGTCCAGCTTACTATATGCCTTTTCTACAGAGCTACTCCCCAGTCAATCAGTCCCAGCCTGTGTTGTTGCAAAGAACACTTCCTTCCAAGAGGCAAGATTTTTATATTTGTACTTGTTGAATTTCATAAAGTTCCTGTTAGCCGATTCCTCCACCTTGCCAAGGTCCTTGTGGATGGCAGCCAAGCCCTCTAGTGCATCTCCAGTTTCCCTCAGTTTGGTGACATCTGTAAGCTTGTCAAGTATGTACTTTTCACTTCCTCCAGGTCATTGATAAAGATAGTAAACAGGGCAGGTCTTGTGGCAGTCCACTTGTTACTGACCTCCAGGTAGGGCAGGACCCATCAGACACTACGTTTGAGCCTGATCATGCAACAACTTCTGATTGTTTACCCATCCAGACTGTAACACCCTAACTTGGACAGAGGGAGACAGCATCTAAAGACTTGCTAGGAGATAAATGACATTCACTGGTCTTCTCTTATCTGCAAATCAAGTCATTTTTTTCATAGAAGGCAATTGGTTTGGTCAACGATGATTTATTCTTGGAAAATCTATCTTGACTGTTCCCAATCACTTTCTGCTTTATGCAGCCAAAAATATGTTTCCAGAGGACTTATTCCACTATTTTTCCAGGCACCAAAGTGAGGCTGACTGGCCTGGTTTTCTGCAGGTTGACCTTTTGGCCTCATATTGAAATGGATGTAGCATTTGCCTTTCTCCAGTTATCAGGGTTCTCCCCAAGTTCCATGACCTTTCAAAGATGGTAGGGAATGGCTGTGCAAAGACCACAGCCATTTATCTCAGCGCTATGGATGCTGTCCATCCAATCCTGTGAACTGGGATGGGTCAAGTTCTTGGAAGTAATCCCTGATTTGAACTTCCTTCACTGCTGGTAGATCTTTTTCTCCTTGAACCTTCTCACTAAGCAAAGGCCTGGGAAATCTTGTTTGTGAAGACTGAGACAAATAAGGCAGCAAATACCTCAGCCTTACCTGTGTCATGTATCCCATCCATGTCCTAAATCACCCATCTCATTTAGCAAAGGGTCCCTATTTCCCTTGTTCAGTCTTATTCATGTATACTCAGTCAGTCATTGCCCATCACAGTGATCAACATTGCTTCATTTTGTTTTCTTGTACTCTCCCATCCCTCTGTGTTTGCTTTTCATGCATTGTACTTAAATTCTGTGAAGGAGAAGCTGTGTTTTTAGCAAACTCTACCTTGGCACAATAGCATCCTGCAATGCAATGCAAAAACTAGGGCTGAAAGTTAGACTGGCTCGTATGGAGTCTAACACAGTAACTTCCCTGTTCATCACTTTCTCTAGCACCATTTCTCATCCAGAAAACACCTCAGGGAAACAGCACAGGTCTTAAATGCTCAGTCCACAAAGTAGGATCATTTGGCCTATAAAACCACCAGTGCTGAAAGAGATCTTTCCAACACAGCAGGACCCATAATTTCCTTCTTAGGCAGCCATCAGAGGAAATATTCAAACAATATTTACACTTCATTGTACTCTTCATTCCATCTGGTCAGGCAAAGTCCACAGAAATTCAAATGCATTAGCTGGGTGGCTGTCTCAAATCAACTTTTTTATGTTACCCACCCAGCACTAGCTCTCCTGGAAGAGAGGCTGGGTTAACAACTTATCAGACCCTCTCTCACCCAACCCCATCAGGACTACACCAGAATAATTTTGCTAGATAGCCTCATAGTGGAGGCCTTCAGTTACAGGTTGAAATCCTTTCTGGTGCTGAACTGAGAAAATAAGTTCAGTGATTGCCTCACTGGGCACATTCAGGATATATCCATGGGGTATGCTATGGACTGTTGTCTGCTTACTCTCTGAAGCAACCAGAAGTTGCATACCTGCATTGGCACAGTAATGATTCCAAGCTAATAAGCCATGCTGAATGGCAGGCTATGTTTGCTCCCACATAGCATTCAGATAGCAGGATCACACAACTTTTGCACTATAGCTGACTGATATCCTGGCCATTTTAGAAAGAGCTCATACCTGTGCAGATGCACCTGTCCAACCCTCGCTAAGTGCAAGGCTCTCCTGTCACCCAGAGTTATCTGACATTGCTACAAACTGCAAACATGATTTTTCCTGAATAAGGTTTTTCTGTTTGTGCCATTTTTCACTTTTATTTACTTGATGGGTTAGAAATTGAAAAGAAACAACCAGAAAAAAAAAACCCAGTCTGTTCACACTCTCCTACCACAGTCTCTGTGTCAAGCAGTATTCAGGACACTGCACATACAGGAGTACATCAGTCCATATGGATAAGGAAAAAGAAAGAGTGTGCAGATTCAGAATGTCTGATTCAATATCCTGTCTTGGTTCCTCTATGGAAGCAAGTAAGTACCGTGCATTCCAGTTCACAATTGTTATCATATAAAGATGTCTTAGTGTGCTTCTGAAATATCAAAAAAAAACCCAAAACCCCACAAACCCCAAAACCACGGGGCAGGAACTTTTTGAAGACAGAATACCTATTGTGGGGGAAAAAAAATAAGGAAAGGGGAATTAACATATTCTACCTACACCTTCAAAGCTGTGTACTCACAGCTTTGATATTAGTGTCTGTAACAAACAAAGGAGAGACAAGTACTTTTAACTTCATTTCTTTCTGCTGAAGAAACTCAGAACCTTTCAAGATTGGGTACAAAGCCTTCTAGCTTTTCAAAGTACTCAAAAGATTTTAGTTGGTTGATCTGTGTTGTTTTTAACATACTGTTCAATACCTGAAGGAAGAGTTTCTCTTTGGCTAACTCACCCAAATGCAAAAGGAAATGTACATTATTTTATGTAAGTAAAGGACAGAAGGTTTTCTAGAAGCTGCCTGTACTTTCTTCCACTCTCCTTCCTCCTCCTGAAAGAATGAGGCAACTAAGAATGAATTACCCATTCACTTCTTGACCCCTAAGAAGACTTAACTGAGACTCTAAATGGACTGCTGTCTTCAGACATGAAACAGCAATAATAATGTGATGTGACATCATTAAATCACTTCCAAAAAGTCCAACACTGGCTTAAATGTGACCTTGGAATCACTTAATAGCTTTGGCAGTTCTAATTTTTTCTCCATTCAGGAGAAGGTGCTAGTCCTCAAGGACAGTTACTTCTAGACCAAGCAACAAATCTCAGCCATTTTGGCTGCTTGCCTAGTCAAAAGTGTGGTAAGAATTTGTTCCAAATACACACATCACCTCCAGGCAGAAACCAAACATGGAGAATTGCCAGAAAGACTAATGCATGAGGAAGTTATTAACATGTGAGAACAGGAAGTTATAAATGAAGGCTATATTGCAACCTTTATTTTGGAGGGTGTTACCAGGCTCCTCCCAGCCTGGTAAATATTTGTGTAGCTATCCAGGAACCTGATCCTTCTTGTACAGAAATCAAGACAGTGCTTACTATTGCCTTCACTGGTGCAAGAGTCAGGCCATCAAGTATTTTAAATAAGCATTGCATTTTTTCTTTTCTCAAGGAAATGAATTTTGAAAAGCGAGTACAGTTGAGTTTACAGAGACTGTCTTTCTGAAGTCTTTATGGCAAGAAACTCTGTGGTTTTCTAAGGAAACAGAATTTGTTGTCATTTGGAAAGAGGTTTTGAAAAGTACACATTAGAACCTGAAATGAACTGATGCTGAAATTTTCATTTTTTTACTTTATATCCATCCAATTCTGTCCCCACAACAAGGCATGATGTGGGAGCACATGTTCAAGTCCTACCTATTAATAGACACATAAACCCTCAAGAAGACATGTCACATAGTTTGAAATGCAATTCTCCAGCCAATGTATTTTAAAATTAGAGAAAAAAAAAAAAAAAAAAAAGAAGGATGAATGGAGATAAAGATCGTTTCCCACTTATGAAGACCTCATGTGGATCTGGCCAAGGGCATCCAGCCCAGACATTCCAAGAGACTGCTGCTGTAAAACAAAATTACTCTTTTTAAAGCATTTACTTGAAATACCAAATCTAAATGTTCTTAAGATGAAAGAGCCTCTTTAGTTAATTTTAGACAAGGCTCTCCTATTTTGGTTGTGGACTGGAAGCAGAGAAAAGTAAAATGTTTACTCTGAGAACAACAGTGCTGGGCACTGATCCCAAATGCAGCTGTGCCCTATAATTCTCTTACCATATAGGATATGGTTCCTTCTAGAAGTGTTTACATCAGTTTGAACTACTGCAAAATGACCATGCAGCTCATTATCAAATATAAGATCAGTACAATCTGCTGCACTTCTATACACTGTGGTCTTGCCACTTTACCCAGCCACTATCCAGAAGAGTCAGTGGCAAGTTATACAAGTGTGTAATGAAGGAAGCAAAAGGAGACTGGACCTGAGCTATGGGTGAGGCCTTCAGCTTTTGAGATTGTGAAAGCAAGGACAAAGGCACTAAACCTGATAAACTAAACTTGTGGCTCAGAGGATATGTGAAATGAATAGGGCAGTGTGAACACACGTGAAAGAGGCCTGGCTCCAGCAATTGCTGGTAGAGGATGATTGGGAAAAAACAATTTTGGAATGAATGAAGAAGGCACAGGTTCATATTACAGACCAGGCACAAGGGTCTCAGGCTGTCAGAACGGGAGATGAATAAGAAATACTGAGAATGAAATTATTCATTCTACAGGTGACTAAATTCTGCCAATAACAGGTCTTGTTTGTGTCTTTTGGCTTGTTTTTTTTTCTGTGAAACATAAAATAATACATTCTCTAAACCAGGCTTGTTTTAATGACTCACTAGATGCTGCTTGTGAAAGGCATTGATCATGAACACTACTATAAAAATGTAAGTTGTATTGGAACAATAAGCTACAGGCCTTCTACAATGGGGTGACTGTGTCAGTGGATAAGGGAAGAGCTACTGGTGTCATCTACCTGGACTTCTGTAAGGTCTTTGATATGGTCCCCCACAACATTCTTGCCTTTAAATTAGGGATAGAAGGACTTGATGGATGGACTGTTAGAAGGATAAGGAATTGGCTGGATGGCCACATTTAAAGAGTTACTGTCAACGGCTCAATGCCCAAGTGGAAGCCAGTAACGAGTAGTGTCCCTCAAGGGTGTCTACTGGGACAAATACTATTTAGTATCTTCATTAACTACATAGATAGTGGGATCAAGTGCACCCTCAGCAAGTTTGTGGATGACGTTAAGATGAGTGGTGCAGTTGATTCGCTTGAGGGAAGGAATGTCTTCCAGGGGTACCTTGATGGGTTTGAGGATTGGGCCCAGGAGAACATCATAAAGTTCAACAAGGCCAAATACAAGGTCCTGCACCTGGTTCAGGGCAATCCCCAGTATCAGTACAGACTGGGGGATGAATGGATTGAGAGCAGCTCTGCAGAGAAGGACTTGGGGATACTGGTAGATGAAAAATCGGATATGAGCTGGCAACATGCACTTGCAGCACAGACAACCAATTGTATCCTGGGCTGCATAAAAAGAAGCATCACCAAGAGGTCAGGGGAGATGGTTCTCCCCTTGTAGTCTGTTCTTGTGAGACCCCACCTGGAGTACTGTATTGAGTGTTGGGGTCCCCAGTACAAGAAAGACATGGACCTGTTAGAGCGTGTCCAAAAGAGGGCCATGAAAATGGTCAGAGGGCTGGAACACCTCTCCCATGAGGAAAAGCTGAGAGAGTGGGGTTGTTCAGCCTGGAGAAGAGAAGGCTGTGGGGAGACCTCCTTGCTGACTTTCAGTGCTTAAAGGGGGTTTACAAGAAAGATGGAGAACTTTTTACAAAGGCCTGTAGTGACGGGACAAGAGGCAATGGTTTTAAACTGAGAGGGTAGATTTAGATTGTATATAAGGAAGAAATTTTTTACAATGAGGGTGGTGAAACACTGGAACAAGTTGCCCAGAGAGGTTGTGGAAACATTCAAGGTCAGGTTGGATGGAGCTTTGAACAACCTGATCTAGTGAAAGATGTTCCTACCCATGTCAGGTGCGTTGGACTAGATGATATTTAAAGGTCCCTTCTGACCCAAACCATTCTATGATTCTATGATTCTATGAGATATGTATGTTGGCTCCCTCACAATAACAAAAAATTATCAAAAAATTTCAAAGAAGGAAAGAAAATTCAAAATGCTGGTCATTGTATGGCAGTAGCCAAACAACTCTGCCAAACAACATGTTAATTTTAAATAACATCACAGCTGGGGAAGGGAGAAATGTTTGTTTCTCTTTTTACTGTTTCTTTTCTTTTATTTCACCCAAGTATTTTTTTCTACTTTTCAAAACTTTTTCCTTATTTGACCCATTAAAAGAAAAACAAAAAAGAAAAGTCAAAGAGCAATAATAATACATTTAGCAAAGGAAACTAAAACTGTAAAGGAGAAATAAAAGTCTTGATTCACATGAAAAATTGTCATTTTGTTTCCAAATTGTCTGCAAAAACCCTCAACCACAAATACAAATTTTCCATGTAACCACCTCTGCTATTTTTATTGCCATTTGGCTTGAAGGGGCACTTGAATGTTAGGATAGACCTGGGACTTTGTAATTTTAAATATAAAAAATGTGTCCATTAAAAATGAAGCAAAAGTATTCAGTTAAGGAAACAGCACCTGAGTCCAAATGAGATCAATTTACTTTAATTGCCAATGCACTTTGTTGTCATTTTAAACTATATCTCCAAGAAGCTCATCAGACAAATTTATGATCACTTATCAAAGTAAGGAAAGTTTCCTAGCAGCTGGAGGATCAAAGAATAATAGGCCTTTAGTCTGCAGACTGCATCAGTGCAGTTCTTCAAAGGCAAATAGTCTTCTCTGTCCATGACTGCAGAGCACTTTGAGATCCTTTGGGATCACAGATGCTGTGTTTCAAAGCACACCAAGAAGTGTGAAAGTCAAAATTACAGAACAGTTCTCTGTCATCTGGGAAGAGGATTTTAAAATTAACTGGGGCCAGATTCTTGATCATCTGCATGAACTCACAGAAAACTTTGCTTTGATATTTCCAGAAAACGCCATTTGTGAATCCTGAAGAAAACAGCATCTGACCTTAGTAAGGTCCTTAGTGCACCTTAGTGGATGGACCATGTCTTCTCCTGTTCTCCTGGTGCAGATCACAACAATAGGCATCCCACTCTGCCCAACACAAAGCTGTCTCTTATTGGGGACTTATATCTGGCATAAGGAGAGATATATGTTATTTTAAACGTTGCACAAATATTCTGTCCCTAGTACTGAAGAAAGACATAAAGAGAGGGAATTCAATGAAATAATAAGCAATAAATAAATAATAAGAAGAAATAAATAAATAAATAAATGAAAATAAAGCAATAAAAATGCTTTCCTCTTCAGCACTTTTGGAGTGGGGGAAAACGCCATCAAGTTGCATCCTTGGGAGAGCAACATAACTCCTCTGAGGAGAAGAAAGGAAGTGACAGGAGGGCTTTAAACTGGAGATCTAGCAGAAATTTTGTTAGATGAGCAGGTAAAAGCTGGACATCACCTGACTATCTTTCTAAAACTTCACGCTCCCAAAGAACTCAACTCACGACAGGGATGTGAAAGCTTTCAGGATTATATCTTTTAACAAGGTAACATACTAAACAGCTTACAGAGCTTTCTACAATCTTTCCCCTACCATTGTCCTTACTGAAAGATCTCAGAAGTAAACAAGTAAACACAAAAAATATTAGTAGCTCAACCAATCCCTTACAATTCTTTTTTTTTTTTTTTTTTTTTTTGTGTAACTCATTAGATCTCCCAACATTTGAGAAAGAAATAAAATGTCCTTATCTTGGTCTGTAGGGGACGCACAAGAAGATGGAGTAGCTTGCTAACATTAGAGTGTATCTACAGTATTCCTTGCTCTCAGGGACAGGCTGACATTCCCAGTTATCCTGATTCCCTTAGGCACCACATTCCATGCTGAGCACAGAAATTAGTAGGTATTTCACCAGTGGCAAGCCCTGTTCCCCTAAGCAGCAGGCCTGCACTCCATTCACTAAGCTACTGTTTCATTTTTGCAAACAGTTCCTGATTCAATATTTAGTGGTGTTTTTAGATGAAGGTCTTGACTACTTATTTGTGAAGCAGTGAAGTATATGAGGAGGTTTTATACAAGAAAGAATTCCTGAGTATTAAAACCTAGTCTTTTTTCCTACTTGATTAGCTGTCATGAGTTGATGAACCCTTTAGACCCTTCTCTACACACTGCTGGAGCCCTCCATTGTGGCAGTCCTTTTTATGGCCAGGTGTGATAAACCACACTTCCTTGCATATACAACATATTAATAAACTCCGCCCATGAAGGACAAACAGGAAAATGGTGAGTGAATGGGTGGATGAGTCTGTAGAGTCTGGAGACAGAAACTGAAGGCGGTGAAGAAAAAGTAGAATGTCTTCTTTAATTCAGTTCCAAACACTGTTACCCTGTGAACAGTTTAATCCCTTAAACTATCATGTCTCACATAGTGTACAGTTCTCTGTTTTCTTGGCTCTTGAAAACCTGTTTTCTGTTTGAGTCACGTAGTTCTAGTGTAGCCTAAAGAGAAGATTAGCTTGCAACTTCCTCCAGGATTACTGCTTCTTTAGAAATTTTTTCTGGTCTAAGACTGATGGCAGGGCATTTGAGATAAAGTTTCACAGAAGTTGCAAAACAAAGACACTCTTGTACCTTCTCACCTCTCCTCTCTCATTTCCGCAAATGAAATAATGCATGAGATAATCCGAAAGATTTTCTTTCTCAGTGAGAAACTGTTCTCACCTCCAGCTGATCAGATTGTGGCTGAGACTATGTGGGTCCTCATCGCTTTTTGAAATTTCTATCTCTTCCCGGAGGAGACTTCCTGCACTCTGAGGTGAATCAAAATTAGTAACACCAGGCACTTGCATGAAACACACTATTTCCTGCCACTGTGCTGGAACATAGATGTGCATATATCCATCAAGGGCAAGAATGTGTGGTAGAATTGCAGAAATTAACTTGAAATTTTGTTCACTCCCTCTTGAATCTTATTTGCCAGGAATGTCTAGCCAATGAAGTATTGTAAAGAAATGGAGACACAGAAAATAATCTCTAAGTTTTAAATAACAGCAATAGGAAAGCTACCATTGTGAGCTTGAACACTTTTCTGAAAGACAAGTATAAAGTTTACCCAACTGAGGTGATAATGAGGAAAAAATACTTCTGAGAGCTTTTAAAAAACTGAATGTCAAAGTCCCACTTTTAGTGTTTGAGAATATGTGAGCAGTGTTGCTATTTGAAATTTTTACCTGTTCCCAGGGGAGAGTTTCTGCACTGTGAATGAAGACTAGTAACCTTAAGGCCAACTTCTATGAAGTTAGCCCAGGGTTTTTTTGATACAAGGACATGAAACAAGCCTTCAGAGAAAGGGACACATGCAAGAGCTTCACTGCAACCTATGTAACTAAACACAAACAGCATCTGCACCACTGGTATACTCCATTGGGGAAGTTATTTATAGCACATTTATTCTATAATAATTGATGATATTACGTAGCTCATCAATCTAGTAACAATTACCTGCAATAGGTTGACATATTCCATGTAAAGGATGGGATTTTAGTATTTATTTTCCTGCCAGATAAGGTAACAATGTATGTACACTAAGAGTAGATCTTTCTGTTATCTTAACCAAAATATATTTAACTGACCTCAGTTTAAAACAAAAAAAACCCAGAAGACTCAATACAATTCTGCTGGGGTCTACCTTAATGCTTACTTTTAACAAAAAAACACTCCAGAATATACTTTTGTAAGACACACCTTGCTTCACAAGTGGCTTTTCACTTAAATTAAGAGCTTTAATTTCAGGATAAGGACAGAGGTATATTTGGGGAAAAAAAAAAAAAAACCCACCCAACATTTCTGATATAAAATGGATTGTACAAAAAGATGTTTCATGAAACAAGATCCTGTAGGCCAGTAAATAAACACTAACCAGTGCTTGTTTCATGATGTATTTTTTACACAAAATGTATGTAAAACATGTGTAAAACATGTTTCACACATTACGTGTCAAAACATGAAAGAAAACCAAATTACACCTGTATAACTACCACACAGATCCTGTAAAGAAGAAGGAAACAAAAAAAGGCTTCATTTATGGAGTCTCCCACCTATCATCTAACTTTAAAAAAAAAAGTGTGGTTCTCCCTGTGGAGGAGAAGAAAGGTTTTGTCCCATCACAAATTCATCAGTCTCTTTTTGGTTCTGTCAATGGTGGTAGCCAAAGGGCTCAGGCAAAGACAACACTTCTGACATTTCATCCCTCTGTCATCCCTCCACTGTTCTTCCTACTGTCTCTTTAGACCTCTGTAATAGCTTCACTACAGAAATTTCTGCCTCAGGCTTCCCTGCCTACTACTTTCTTTCCACGCTGCCTTGAGTTTGGTCACTTTGCAGAGGAAACAGCATGACTTTCATGCTGATTTCCAAGAAATGAGGCAGCAAAAACTAGCTATCCTTTCAGGCCTTTCTCATCCCCAGGACTCTCAGAGAAAGACAAGGGTAATGCCACAGCTGGCTGTTTTCTCCCTTCCCTATTTTTTAGCTAGCATCCAGCAGTGCGGAATTTCCACAAGAAAACCAAAGTGGCCAAATCCAATGACATTATGTTATGATTTTATCTTATTTTAACTACACTTGTTAGCAGTTTTGGACTTCATGTGCACAGTATTGACTTCAGTTGTATCGTGGTGGCAAGCATTAAAGAATAAATAGTCTTACAGGAGTGCTTTTGCACAAGACTTGGTGGAAGTGACACAGATTTAGTTATAAATGTGGACCTCAGATTTTCAGCTATCATCCCTTTGATATTTGATTGATTCCTTTGATTCTTATGCAAACCACTGTGGTACTGAGATCAGTACCCAAATTTTTAAATGCAAGGTATCTAATATAAAGGCATGTACATCTACCTAGAGATAATTGCCAAACTGGCTGGAGCTGAGATCCAGCTGAAGTCTGTTAAAGCTGCGAAAAGCTCCCATTCACCTCATCAGATGCTTATTACACAGACTAACACCTCCACATAAACTTCTGGACTCTTTGTAATGAAAGTCCTCTCGGTAGTGGCAACCACTGTTTTAGAAGACTGTTGTTCAGCTATTAATGTATTGCAAACTAATTTTTCCTACTAATCTCTAAAAGCCTAGTTAGGATCTATAATTAGTGCCCACAGTCATATAATAAACAGATTATACTGTTTTATGTAATCACCTATGACTGTAAGAGCCTATCATTGTCTTGTCCAAGACCACAAAAATGATTCTTCAGCATAATTTAAAACAGAATCCAGTAGTATAAGGTCCTAATTCCCAGGTCTGAATGTCTGACACTTTCTCCCCAGTCAACAGTTAGCCACTCATCTAGAAATTAATAAATTCTTTTGCCCTAACATGAACTATATGTAGAATATATATACATGTAGTAATTCCACAAATACATATACTTACATATATACACATACATACATAAATACACACAGACATGTATTTATGGAGTCACCAAGACAAAACTCAAAAGATCTATGAGAAAAATACTCTATATTCTTAATCAGCCATGCTCCTAATCTCTTGTCTCCAGAATGGCCATAGTTGTCTCCTTGGTAAGAATCAAAGTCATTTTAAGAGAGAGTAAATTTCCTGTCAGCATCAGGCACTGAGTGATCATATCCACCCAAGTTCTATTAAGCTTCAAATAGAAGAAAATTTGATAAAGTACTTTTAGTGTACATGAACAGGAATGCTTGAACAACAGCCAAAGCAATGAAATAAGGACATTTTAAATTACAATGCCCACATGTAAGCCTTATTCACAGAACTGTGAAAAAGAGTTCCTGAGTTTCTAAGATGTCAGCTGAAGATCTGTAAGAAGCCATTGGTGTAAGGGAAGTGGTGTCAGAAGACAGCAAATCTGGCATCAAATCAAGAGTTTCCAGCAAAGAAAAGGACCCCTAGAGTGTTTCTTTTAAGATATTTGCATGTCTTAGTAAATTAATTTGCTGATAACACAAGAGAGTAGAAAACTCCTGCTTCACTTTATCTAAGAAATTAGTTATGGCGGCCAAAGCATTTCTTGATCATGGAATTAATGTCATAACAACAAATGTATACGTGCATAGAGGTGTATCCTCAGGTCAGCACTCCATCCAGCATTTCCAAGTCCTCAGTCTTTGGGAGTAAGGGAAACCAAAGAAGCTTTAAAAGAAAGGGGGGGGGGAGGGGGGGAGGGGGGGGGGGATGGGAGTGGGCAGAGAAAATAGAAGAAGCCGCTTCCTGAAATTCACCTCTACAATGAAGACACCAAGGAGTGCTACTGAAACCAAGTTAACAGTTTCATGGTGAAGAAAGGGAATAAAAAAGGTAACATAAATTAAGCTAAGAGGTAAGAGAGACAGAGTAGAATGAAACTGAAGCATGATTTAAAATCTAGCACTGAACAAATTAGTTCGTTACAGCAATGTCTGACCTTGATTTGACTGTGTTATGTACCAGTTCTGAACATCCTGTAATCAAAAATATGGAGGGATATTTCTGAAGGAAAGAGTAGGTGTTTGGCCCCGGAAGGTTTTCTTTTTCCCTGGGAACTAGACCTTTCAAATTTTCTCTTACTGAATGACAAAAAAAAAAAAAAAAAAATCCACAAAAAACCTCAGAGGAGGTCAGTGTTAAAGAGCACGAAACTGATGCCAAAGGAAAAAAAATCTTTGGTTTTAAACAGTCATCACTTCTTGATGAATAAGAAGGCAAATACTCAAGGGATTAAAAAAAGGCAGCAAGAGAAAAATACACCAATACCTTAACATGTGAGGAGAATCATTGGAATGAAATGTAAAAAAGGAACAAAAATCCAACACTGAGATAAATTAATTCTTCTATGAATAAAATTGAATATAAAGATAACCACAGCTCTCCCTGCTCCCACTTAGCTTTTCAGGAATGTAAGGAGAGTACAAATCTTACTTAGGAAGCCCTGTTAAGAAAACTCAGCATGTTGCAAGGCTGAATGCTGGGTATCTTACTGCATAAGAGGAGCTTCTTGTTGCACTTAGGGACTCAAATGAAGGTGAATTCTTACACTGTTCTGTATTTCAGATGATGCAGTTGACCCTAATTTAGATGCAATAGGACAGATTAATGCCTTCTGCCTAATTTTAGTATCACCAGTCTTTAAAAGATCTTGAATTAACTTACATTCTGTTTTCCAAATGTGTAGAAGCTAATTTACGTTTGAATCAACTTTTGTGTATTACTAAGGGCCGGATCAGAGCCACCACATTTTGTCTTCTGGAATTAGCCATTGCTTGAAGTGTCGGGAAAATGTTTCTATAAGCCTTATTTTGATAGAATATTCCAATAGTTTACCGCACAAGTGACCATGAAAGCTATTTGACTGGATGCAATTATTTCTATGATGGACTTCAACCTCAGGCACCTTTGCAGCTGTGGAACTTGATAGCAAGCCATTTACCATTTCATATGACTTGGGTTTCGTATCCAGATTTATTCCATTCTATGGTCCTTCTTTCTGTAAGAAAATGTGTTCTATCATTTTTCTGTAATCCTGTGAGTCCCAATTCACCTTTCCTATATACTGCATACCCAGTACAAGAGTTGTCATTCAACCCTATTTCAGTATCACTCATTGTCAGTCAATGTCTCTGCTGTGCAAATCCTAGCTGAGTGGACATTCTCAAATAAACTTCTCACTTTTGTATATAGAGTCTTTTCCATCAAAGTTAACTTCTAGTATTTTACTCAGAGTAATATTCTTTGCCTTTAAAAATGTCTTATTTAATGCTTTTGTCCAACATCTTCCTGCACTTTTGGATATTTGCTCCAATTTATCATTTTCCTCCATCTTTTATGTTCTTTGCACCCTACCATTCCTCACAGCAAGTAAACTAGAAGTTTCTAAACAAAAAATATAAGATTTGGTCCAGTGTTTTGGTAAATTAAGAATAATTATTTTTAGATCATAACACTCCTTTAGGAAGGTAAATAACGAATATTAATTGCTCTGAAGAAACTGAACAATCCAGTTTTTGACATCTGTCATTAAGGAAGAGACAAAAAAACTTTTGCTATGTACACTGGTACCTTACAAAAATTAAATAAAAAGATTCAGATAATGACTACAGATATCCAGATACATGTATATTTAAGAAACAGCAAATTTTGGTTAGACTGGGTGATCTTAAAGGTCTTTTCCAACATAAATGATTCTATGATTCTATGATTCTATGATTCTATTTTGTCAGTTATCTATTTTTAAGCAGAGTCTAGAATGCTTTGCTTAAATGAGTTGGTAGGCTTCTTTAGGACATGATAAAACTTCAAGGATTCATTTAACTAGAAACTGAAAATGTTCTTCTGGTCATCTGTTACATTAATTTATAGAAAATGGCAACAAAAACTTTCAAAACTTATGAAATCCATCACATGGTTTTTAGATATTAAAGTCTCTGCAGCCCATTGAGAGTCAAAATGTGCAAGGTAATAATCAATTAAAAACTTTACTTATTCCACACATTGAGAAAGGAATATTTTGTATGTTCTGAAAAGCAGTGTCTAAAAGCCAGTTCAAATGAAAGAAGTGAATTTTTTCAGTGCAAAAGCTTGAGGCTAAGAATTTATTGCACCACTTGCCTGCCATAACCCTATGATCCTCCACTTGACTTGTGTGAAGTGGTGGAATGAGATCTCACACCCAGTGCTTTCTACAACATATCTATACAGCTGTCCTGTAACTCCAGCCACATGTCCCTGGATGAAGTGCTCTGGACCATACTTCCTTCATTCCCTTGTTCACTATGCTGTCACGCACAAGTTTGATAGAACACATTTCCAGGCCCAATCGTATATTATTAACTCATCTTTTACTCTTTCCAATTCCACTTATATATATATATCCTTTTGGTGTGCTTCCTATATGGTCCTTGTTTTATGAGACATTTTTGTAGTATTCTGGGACAATATTACATTTTCAATGCTTCATTACAAGAGTTCTGGCTAATCATACCTGTCTCTATCACTTCGCACATGGCTGTTCTGATTGTCTACCACTTGGTTTACCAGGTATTCACTACAGGCATTTAGGAAGATGACCATCATGAAAAGTCCTCTGGAGACCTAAGTTAGAAAAACGTCTTCTTCTCCCCATTTCCAACTGACAGGTTTCTTAAGACAGTTGAAAATACTGCATAGTACTTCTTAATCATCCTCTTCTGTGTGAGCAGTTGCCACTGCTGTTATTCAGACATTGCACACTGTATTTTTAAAACCTCTGACTGATTACATCTCTTGTACACAACGTGTTACAACATACCCACTAGTGAAAATGGTTGCAAGTTTCTCGCCATAATTTTTATTAGCTATACATGCTAATATTAATAGTTCATGGAGAAGCAGATTGGTGCTATGTTGAAGGGCTAGCGCTGTCAGTGCTGGACTGTTTTTAAGACAAGCTGCTCCTCAGAAGACCTGCCAATTGATGCTTAGATGAGGCTGAAGACCAATCTGAAAGGCTGTTTTGTCAGAAGGAATCATTTGTGTTGGTATTTTGTTGCTTTTGACATGCAGCTTAATTAGGTCTTTAATTCCTAAACCACAAACTCTTCTTAAATTAGAGAGGAAAAAAAAACCCCAAAAACAAAAAACAAGGCTTTATGCCACCTGGAAGAAATTAAAATAAATGTCCTGCCCCACTAATCTTATTTCAAGTCACAATAATAAATATGCTCTGTATTCAACAGCTTTGTTAGCCTGCAGCTAAGTAGAGTCTTCTGTGAAAATGAATGTATTCCAACACTGATACTTGACAGTAACAAATTAGCAAGTCTAGTAAATACACCAATGCCTGTGATGTATCCCAACTGGTACTGTCAAAATGTGGGCATTTCTGCATCAACTCAGTGGGAGATTATATACATCCTGGGTACATTTCTGCTGGTTATCAAGGTATCAAGGGAGTTTAAAAATTACTGTAGGCAGGTCATGAGTTTGGAGATCAGATTTAAAATGGTGGACAGGAAAAAGGAAGGAGATACTGAGTTCTGCTAGTACCTGTTCAGTGCCTGAGGGGCACTGCTCCAGTGCGTTCCCTGGAAGTGAGGCGAACAGAACAGTCCTACTAGTTTGGACTTCTCCCTGCTGCTGTCCCCCTATCCAGGGCAATGTCCTGTCTCCTACACTGACCAGTACTTGCCATTCCACATAACACTTTTCAGGAGCTTTATGCCAGTTTTGACCTTTATCATCAGGACAAGGAGCTGCAGCAGGACAGAGGTTCCCAGCAGCTGTGGAGCCAGCTTGTTCCTTGTATCTTCATGTCCCCATGAAGATAAACTACAAGTTTCTTGGATGACCTAGGGTGTGGTGGGTGCTATTGATACACATTATTCTCCAGTTTTGCATTTTAAGTATATAGTATCACCCCTATTTACTTGTGCTCCCTCTCTTCCCTCACTAGCTCGCTCACCGGACTCTCTGAAGTTTCTGCTTTGTACCCCTAATCCCAGTACAAGGGCCTTTTTGGTTCAGGGTGCTCCTATGACCTTTCTTTTCCTGAGGAAGTCAATAGGGACAGATATTTATAGACAAATATATGAACACTGCACAGTGTGATTAAGTTGGTTTATGTTTTCACAGGCTTAACAGATATGAGCAATTACCACTGTGTGGTTGGTTAAAGATAATATGAGATACTTGAAAACACTGAAATGCAAGTATCTGATCATCAAAATATAAATCTGCTATGAAAATGCAGATACTCTTTGTCAGTCTGGAAGCTTGACTGCTTTATAACTTAGGTGTCAGCAACCCATTAATACTTTTACCTCCCACCTCATGCTCATTAATTCCTTTTATGTAACAATTCATGACCTTCACCATTTCCTCACAGTTTAGTGACTTCAGAGAAAACCTTTCATCCCTTTGTTAACCCCCTTCTTTAGCTATTGCCTTTTGCAGAGAAAACACTGTCTGCTGCAGCAGCAGCGCTCATGTCCCCCACATGCTCTGAGGGAGGATTCCCTCAGACATAATTGTAGCTGTCTACTTTCCCCCTGTGGACAAATCATTCCCAAACCAGCCTAAGTACAAAGATGCACAGTTGGGCATCCAATTGTGCTCTGGAGTCATTAGCAAGACAAAACACTCTGTGGAGTTTAGGCTTTCAGAATCTCCTCCGCAAGGAGGATTTCTAAGAAAAACCTGGCACTTCCAACTGGGAGAGGAATTCCTTCTGCTAAATAGAAGATAAGGAAAGATTAGTTTAGTGACAACAAACTTGGAGTTAATGCTCTTCAAGTGGGAATGTGCTCCTTCAGTGACTTCTCCTTCAGAGGACTGAATCAAATTATGTATATAAAAAAAAATCCCTTTTCAGATATTGGCAGTTCCTATCAATTAATTCCTTTTTTAAGTGGGAACATCTTTTTAACAGGAGAAACCTGTTGCCCACAATATTTTGCATTAGTACTATTACCAGCACTATTAATAATTTTATGCCAATACTGCAAACCCAGGGCAGAATAATGAAGTCCCTACACTTGGTATATCATAGAGGACACTGAATGCTTGTGTGGCTTGGCAAAAAATTTGGTCTTTTCCCTTGGTTTCCAATTTACAGGGAAACCTAAACTTATGGAAAGTCAAAGTTCCTGTCACAAGGCTGGAAGCAACATCCACAGATCAAACAACTCCTCCTGAAGAAAAGAAAAGAAGCTAATTCAATTTGTACACCAAACAACTAGCCAGTTAAAGTTGTCATCTGGTTTATAAATAAGTCAACTTTTTCAAAATCAAAATTTGCCCTTGGATCTCATTTGCCTTTGCTGCATAATTCCATCACTAAATGGCCATTATCAATGGGAAGCAATATCTATACACATGAATCTTGTTTGTTATCAGCGCTCATGTATCATGTCATCGCTCAGCTATACTGATGGAAATAACTCCAAAAAGAGCATATGTTTTCAAAGTTGTTAAAGGAAAATGTTGACATAAATATAAAGAAAAGGAAAAATATATGCAAAGTTGTTTTTTCTTTGGGTTGGGGAGGAGGAGGGAGAGGGTTAAAACACAAAAAAATCTATGTCTAGCACTTTAAACACTAAAAAGAAACACCCAAATGCTTAAAGAAATCATGTTGTGAAAAGGATGAAAGTCTAAATATACTTAAGGTTACATTTGCAACACAAATTGCACTGCAGTTGATTGGGAAGTCATTATTTTGCCCACTTTGAGTGAAATTTTTTCTTAGCAAGAGTCACAGCAGGAGTTTTGAGCATGTTTTAAAACGTGAGCCTTATATAAGATCTTAATTGAAAGGCACACATTTTGTAGGGGAAACAAACAAACAAAACCAAACAAAAAACACCCACCACTCTCTTACTCCAGGTTACAAGACTTTGAATAAAGAAGAAACGGAAGCTGAGGTAATTTGAAGTCTGGCCCAGCCTGACTTGTCAAGAGGTCTCTCACAAAGGCAGTCTGTGCTGGATCAGGGTTTAACTCTGTAATCTCCATTTTCTGGGAACAACGTTGTCCTCACAACCACATTCTTTTTCTCCAAGATGAAATCCTGAAATGTTCCTAGATTTGGGGGATACTTAATGTAACATTCTTAGCATTGGTTTAAATTAGGAGTTCATATTCTGTGTATTAGACTTCTTTTAAGTAATGTATTCTGGGTTTATTGGAATGAACAGGTCATAGCTTTACCTAGATTGGCTGCATTACATTGACTCACATATAAAAATTGCAAGCATACTACTGTTACTTTATTGAATGGCCAAAATGGTGATAAAGATTATTAATATTATTATTACTATTATTGTTAATAATAATATCTTGAGATATCACTTGATATCACTTAACCAAGAAAAAAAGTAGTAGAATAAAAACCATGTCCTTTAGTATGTTAAAAAACTGCATTTGTTTGGCCAGACTCTAAATTAGTTTCATCCTCTCAGGTCATTTGGGATAGCTGATTTTAACTACTGTATGAAAACCAAATTTCTTCTGTTTCCTATAAAAATGGTGTTTATATTGGCATGGCTTGCACACAGAGGTACCCAATGGGGGTCCGAACCCAGGTAGGGAACACACTCCTATGGGGCTCCACCCTCAATTCGGCAAGTTTCAGATTTCCCTGAAGCAAATGAACCATCACAGTCTTTATTTCAGCATTTTTTTTTTCTTTTTGTAGCTTAAATTATTACCAGTTTAATTTTATTTCTCTGGCCACTTTCCAATATCAGACTGTTAACCACAGTGGATCTGCAACTGCTTCATCAGCAACAAAAACATCCTTGCAATAGGATGCAAGGCTCCAGAAGGCCCTTGAAGATAACCATGGCTCCTTGAGTTGGTCCAAGTAAGACAGCACTGCTTATGATTCAGAGCTCCTAGAGCTCTTAGGTCCTTGCACTGCAAATGATTCATACAATTTTAGGTGAGTGTGAATAATATAGACTTAAACTAATTTAGATTCTGCCTACCAGCATAGCTTAGGTAGATTCCCCTGATTTACAGCTGGGCAGTTAAGCTGATTTTGATTACGCATTAGTGCATGTTTCTTAATGTGGAGAAAGTCTGGTATGCTGTTAAATTCCTGAGGTGGAACCTTTGCCTGATATACTTAATTTTGATCCTTCATTACATTAATACCAATGTGTGTGACCAAAAAAACCCAAACCTGATAGCATAAAAGGACAATTAAAAAAATGAGCAGAGGGATCTGAATTCTTTTTCAGTGCAAGGCTGATATCTGTAGATAACTCACATGGCAGCCCTGTGTTTTAAGAAGCAGAAAAGTTTTCAGTTTGTGATTACATACATATGGTGGCAGAAGAGGCCCTCGGGGCTGTTGCAGAGACCTCACAGGAAGCTCAGAGCTTCAGTCCAGGGCATGGGGGAGGAGGAGGGATGCATGGAACTCAAGGCTCAGAGAGATAGGAAACAATTATCATTCAGCTGGCAAAAGGCTAAAGATGTCCCACAGCAACATTCCCGGGATACCCCAGAGCAAGACTTACCAGCGGAAAGAGGACAAGGAAAAAGGAAATGCATTGTTTCACCCAGGCTGAATTTCACATCCTATTATGTTAGAGTAACAGACTACATAGTGCATTTTTTTAAATGAATAATCTAGTTGCTGAAAAACAGAGTTTGAAAAAAACCAAAACTAGTAGGGAATTCAGCTCAAATTTGGTGTTTAATTTTGGGTGACATGACATACTCATTTTGTGGTTAATTTGCATAATCTGGGTAAAGAAATAAGCAGAATACAGGCTAAAGATGTGATTTATAGCCTTTCATTTTTAAACAGGTTTTGGAGCTGGCCTGCTGCTTTACAAAGGAAATGAGGAGTTAATAATTAGCCTCAATAATTTAGCCCAAAATATAGAAAGTATCAAAATATTATTTGAACATTGAACTAAATCTCTTGAAATTAATATTTTTCACCCCAAATGGCCAAAATTTAGTGTAAAAACAAATGAACAAGGTTTTGAGAAAGTAATATTTTTATTTTTTACAAAGAAAGATATTCACCAGGATATAAAGTAATTGTTAGTGCAGCTGGAGAATTGAAGAATCAGTTATTCGCACACCTCATCTGTATATATATGCATGTAAATAGAAAAAAGAAATGGATTGATAATTTCAATAAGATATTACCTCTAGATAATGCACAAATGAAGGCAAGCCTAGTGATGGTGTATATGTCTTGTGGCAGAGACTGAAATTTCTTAGGTATATATGCTTCATGCTGGTCAAACTAAAGAGCAAGAGGGAACTGTACAGGTAGTGGAAGCAGGGACAGGTATCCTGGGAAGAGTACAGGGAAGCTGCCCAGTTGTGTAGGGATGGGGTCAGGAAGGCCAAGGCATGGCTGGAGCTGAATTTGGCAAGGGATGTTTAGGAATAACAAGAAGGGCTTCTACAGGTATGTCAACCAAAAAAGGAAGTTTAAAGAAAGCGTACCCCCCTTGATGAACAAGAAAGGCGAACTTGTATCAACAGACGAGGAGAAGGCTGAGGTACTCAACAACTTCTTTGCCTCGGTCTTCACCGGCAACCTCTCTCCTCACCCCTCCCAAATCGATGGACCACAAGATGGGGACCAGGGGGGGTAAAGCCCCTCCCACTGTAAGGGAAGATCAGGTTCGAGACCACCTGAAGAACCTCAATGTATACAAGTCTACGGGACCTGATGAGATGCATCCCAGAGTCCTGAGGGAATTGCCTGATGCGGTTGCCAAGCCACTCTCCATGATATTTGAAAAGTCATGGCAGTCAGGTGAAGTCCCTGCTGACTGGAAGAAGGGGAATGTTGTGCCCATTTTTAAAAAGGGAAGAAAGGAGGACCCTGGGAACTATCGACCTGTCAGCCTCACCTCTGTGCCTGGGAAGATCATGGAACAGATCCTCCTAGAAGCTATGCTCAAGCACATGGAGGACAGGGAGGTGATTCGAGACAGCCAGCATGGCTTCACCAAGGGCAAGTCTTGCCTGACCAACCTAGTGGCTTTCTATGAAGGAGTGACTGCATCAGTGGACAAGGGAAAAGCAATGGATGTCATCTACTTGGATTTCTGTAAAGCGTGCGACACGGTCCCCCACAACATCCTTCTCTCTAAATTGGAGAGATATGGGTTTGATGGGTGGACTGTTCAGTGGATAAGGAATTGGTTGGATGGTCACATCCAGAGGGTCGTGGTCAATGGCTCGATGTCCATATGGAGACCAGTGACAAGTGGGGTCCCTCAGGGGTCCGTACTGGGACCGGTGCTATTTAACATATTTATCAATGACATAGTCAATGGGATTGAGTGCACCCTCAGCAAGTTTTCAGATGACACCAAGCTGAGTGGTGCCCTTGACACACCAGGAGGACGAGATGTCATCCAAAGGGACCTGGACAAGCTGGAGAGGTGGGCCTGTGTGAACCTCATGAGGTTCAACAAGGCCAAATGCAAGGTCCTGCACCTGGGACAGGGCAACCCCCAGTATCAGTACAGGTTGGGGGATGAAAAGGTTGAGAGCAGCCCTGTGGAGAAGGACTTGTGGGTGCTGGTAGATGAAAAGCTGGACATGAGCCGGCAATGTGCGCTTGCAGCCCAGAAAGCCAACCGTATCCTGGGCTGCATCAGAAGAAGCGTGGCCAGCAGGTCGAGGGAGGTGATTCTGCCCCTCTGCTCTGCTCTGGTAAGACCTCACCTGGAGTACTGTGTCCAGCTCTGGGGCCCTCAGCACAAGAAGGACATGGACCTGCTGGAGTGGGTCCAGAAGAGGGCCACCAAAATGATCCGAGGGCTGGAACATCTCTCCTATGAGGCCAGGCTGAGAGAGTTGGGGTTGTTCAGCCTGGAGAAGAGAAGGCTGCGAGGAGACCTTATTGCAACATTCCAGTACTTAAAGGGGGGCCTACAGGAAAGATGGGGAGAATCTTTTTAACAAGGCCTGTTGTGACAGGACAAGGAGTAATGGATTTAAACTTAAGAAGAATAGATTTAGACTAGACATTAGAAAGAAAATTTTTACAATGAGGGTGGTGAAGCACTGGCACAGGTTGCCCAGAGAGGTAGTGGAGGCCCCATCCCTGGCAACATTCCAGGTCAGGTTGGACGGGGCTCTGAGCAACCTGATCTGGTTAAAGCTGTCCCTGCTCACTGCAGGGGGGTTGGGCTAGATGACCTCTAAAGGTCCCTTCCAACCCAAAGCATTCTGTGAGTCTATGATTCTATGATTAATGTGGAATATGAAGAGAGACAAACCAGCCCTTAGATTTCCTGGGAGAGCCAGAATTTTTTTCAATACTCTACATTTTTTTAAGTATCATTCCATTTTTTAAACAGGTATTTGTGTCTCTTAGTATTCCTAGAAATTGTTTAAACAAAGATTGCATGTAACATTATTATCCATTGTTCAACTATAACAATCTTGAAGATTGAACAGTAAAATAATTCATCTCCATCTGAGGAAACCTAATGACAGGAGCTCTGCAACAGTAACTGCTCGAATGATATTACTGCCCACTTACAGATCCTTTCTTTTTTCCTGCCTCAACTGGTGCAAAGATGAGGACTTCTAGTATTCTCCATTTAATCATCAGTGGCAGATACTGTAGCCAGGAGACTATGTCAGCAATTTTAATTGAGCAATAACCTGCTAAGATCATTGTTTCATTTCTGACAAAAATTTGTGCCAGGTACTGTAGCAACATAAGAAATGGAACAGACGTACAATAATCTGTAACTTCCCACCAACAACAAAAACACAGTCTATTCACCCTTCAGGAGTAAGCTGTAAGATCAATGAACTTAAAAAATTATCGAATAGTGTTCCAAGAGGCTAATACTCATTAGGTTTCATGAATCTGCAGTTCACCATTTGCAATGCTGTATGTAAACCTTGGGTAATAATTGTCACAGAACTATGTTATGTTCTCAGTCATGGAAAAAGATGTGGTGAATATATTTATCTTTCACTCCAGTGATGTCAGCCCTATACTAGCAGGGTGTGAGCTCAGTCCCATGAGCCCAATTCCATCCATGCGATAACTAGCATGTTTCAGCAGACAATCTTCAGGATGTTCTGATGCAACAGGCCACTTTATTCAGAAGCTGGCTTAACTCATGGGGAAGGTGTGCTCCAACTACGGCTTCTGTACTGAGTACTAAAGCATTTCTTGTTTTTTCTGCTCCATCTATTGTATAATGCCATCATCCCATTTTTATCCTGTATTTTACCCTACCACCTTACTCACCCAGAGACATTTCCTCCACTGCAATGAACTTTAACTTTGGGAACTACTACAGTCTTGTTCTCTTGTCTTCAGCATAGGGGAAGCAGGTCTCCAGCTTTGATTTAGAACATTCAACACTATTTTTCCAAAGTATAAAATGTACTTATTGCCTCCCTTAGGATGTAAGTGCTTATATCCAAGTACTGGGATGCAACAACAGTTAAAATTTCTTTATGAGTTATAGAAGTTTGTGAATCTTTTTAAAGGAATTTGCTTCTCTGGAAAATGAAATGCTATTGAAGAATAACTGTGACTATTTAAGCTTAAAACTCACAGCATTCCCCATCATCTGAGCTCAAGGGTCATGCTCTCTGAAATTTGCCAGTCCTCCCAGAAATTCCCACTGTTCACTGGCATTTATTCAGAGTTTCTGTTAACTGTTAATGTGGTAAATATCTCAGAAAGTACAAATGAGGACACACAGCAAATATACATGCTGTAAGACTGCTGTTAAGCAACCCTTCCACCTACTTCATCTTTCACTTAAAGAATAGAAATTCATTAATGAGAAACTGAATTACAAATTTACCATCCAGGATGCCTATCCCAGATCCATATATGCATTATGTCAGGCTTCACTAAGCAGCATTGTTCTTTCAAGTCCTAGTGTGTGAACAAATGTTCAGCTTTGGGGAGATATCCTAAATTGTTAGGTTTCATTAAATGTGCCTCTGAACAAAACCTCTGATCCTTAGAAAGGACAGTGTGTGATTAGTGGAAAAGCATATTTTCTGCCTTGAGTTCCACTGTGAATCATCTCTATAGGTAGGGTTAATTCCCCGGAACTTGGCAGAAATACCAGTCCAAGATACCATATTTCTCTGCCTGCTGCATTTGATGGCCTCTATCTTGTAGTATCCGTACACCAGTTGAGCTAGTTACATTTGCAACTTATGCAGACCCTAGACTGCTTTTCCCTTTTACCTTTTATGTCAACTCTAGAGTTATCAGACATCTCTTAGGGCTTGGCAGGAGGCAACAGCAGTGAGAGAAGAAAGACAAAGTGATGTTCTCCTACATGGATACACTCACTTATCACTATTCTGTTATGTTGAGATGTAATCTCCATGCCAAGTGCTCTTACAGCTGGCAGTGCAATGCCTTTTGTGTCAGAACACTTCATGAACTGCACAAAGAAAATGGTAATAAAAAATTGCAGAGAATACAAATTTAGTATATTTTCTGTGAATTCCATTTACACAAGAAAGAGCTGACGGATACTCACAGTAGCTTGACTTGTTCCTATGAGTACTGCAAGCATACAACTGCTCATCAACATTTTAGAAATACATTGACATATCTATGTTCCTTATGCAGTTACACTAGATTGCTGAGTTACTTCACCACTCCAATATAAATGACAGCAAGATGTCTGCTTTTTACATGGACAGACCTGTTTTCAAACTAGTCCATATTGTGGTAGAATACAAACCAATATACAAGTTAATTATGTTCACAAAGTTCTAGCCATTTTACAGTGTATCAAGACAGTTTGATCTAAAGTTAATTACTCTTGAATTTAACTTCCCAGCTCTGATTTGTGTATTGATTTATAAATAAATCTATAGAAGATGGAGAGATTTAAGGCTTTGCTATGTTTGGCCTTCAAAGCTGGTCTTTTTTGTCACTGATTTATGTGACATGTTACTTATCAGTCAAGTCCTTCCAACTATTCAGCTAATAAAATTGCAGTTATTTATCATGGACTATCTTATATGCATTAAATGTTGCAAACTTGTAGTAAAGGAAAGTTAAACCAATGGGTTAATCAAAATGCCAACATGCTGAAAACAAGAACTTAGAACTGGGCTCTAGAATGCACAATGAAGTCTTAAACCTGATTTTAAAACCATAAATCTTTGCAGGATTATGGTTTCAGGCACCTGAATAAATCACCTGTTCCTTCTACATGCTAAGCACCTATCAGCTCCCAATGGCATGAAGAAAATTTGTTGGAGGCTAAACATTATTTTTAAATCAAGAATCTTATTCATGTGCCTAAAATAAAGGTTAAGGAATTAGCTGAAAGGATCCGTTATTTCTTTCAGTAGTAACATGTGCTATAAAAATAGTTATTAACTTCAAGCTTTGTGTATTTTATTTAACAATAGAATCCTTTAGGCTTGGTTGATCTATTAACTTCCACTTAGTTCAAATTAAGCAAGAATAAAAGCTTTTATTAAAAAAAAAAAATCAGTTAAAAAGTCTCCTGTCTCTCACCACCCACCCTTCACAGCTTTTCACACAAATACAGGCTAAACGTATCACATGAAGGAATGGAAATTGAGTGCTCCATTTTCCTTTGTCAAGCTGCATGGCATGGTGAATGTGAGACCATGTTGTATTCTGAAAAAAATATTAAAAATGTAAGCAAAGCCAACAATATTCACCTTTGTGGAGAAAAAGTAGGAAAGAAAGCCACAAACTAACTGGCACAGCTGTAGCAATTTGTCTTTCCTAAACTTAAAAGAGCAACTACTTTAAAAGCATCCTGGAAAGGAATTTCAGCCTTTCAGAGGAACGTTGAAGTAGGGTGTTAAGCAGTGAGGGAATTAAGCAATGAGGGAGTATCTGTAGCAATTTTAGTCCAAAAGCTTACATGTTTGTTCATTTTATTAGAAAATAGGACCGAAACGTGTAGTCAGACTTCCCATTTTCCCCCTCTTCTCCTCTGCAACCCGCCCCCCCCCCCCCCCCCCAAGTTTCATCCCCTTTCCTAAAAATGACCACAAACTGCCTGGGACACAGCACACAGTTTTTAAGAACCTGACCTTGCAAATGTATGATTGTATGTTTAGTGCTACTATATTTAGTCAAAGCACACTAGTATTAACTTGGTTATCAAACAGAAAATGGAAGTAAACATGAGCTGACCCTGCTTGAGCAGGGGACTTGTAGTAGATGATCTCAAGAGAACCCTTCTCACCTCAGCAATTCTGATTCTGTAATTACAGTAATCCTCATGTCCTCTGGTAATGGGAACCACTTACATACCACACACACCACATGGAGCAGGATGCTCCTCTGTAAGAAGCTTGGGCATACAAATATGGTCTTAACCCATATCAGATGGCTGAGCTTCTTCCCATCCATCTTTGGCAGGATTTAGAGAGACTTTAAGGAAAGTTTGTAAAATCTGTATGGCTGGGGGAGAAAGGTTCACCCTGCTTAGCTATAGATAACCAAAGTAAGTGCCTAGAATTGCCCTCCAGAAGCATCTCCCTCTTTCCATTTGGTTGTGTGAGGACAAAGGCTTTGACTTTAGGTACTCTGAGACACAATCAAGTTAATGGCCTGATTCAGAGCCTGAAATAGCCTAGTAAATATGCCCCAAATGAGCAATGGGCAGCCTTTCCTCACCCAGCTGCACAGGCAAATTTGTTTGTACAAGTTCATTAGCTCCTAATAAAGAACATCACCTACCACTGTAAAGCACCTCTTGCACAGCCCAGCCTACCTAAAGCAAAACTTGTGACTCTCTAATGAGAGAGAAACTTTCTCCCAGAGCACCCTGCAGATCAAGAGCTCTGAAGGCACAGAGTGAATATGACAAAATTACAGATCAGCTAATTAATTAGGGAGGATCCTGGTAATTGTCCTGACCTGGAAGCTTTATCCCTCACATCTCTTTTGAAATTAAATCCTGCAGTCTTGGGTCTTTAAGCAGGTGCTGTGATAGCAATAGTACAACTAAAAGGCAGCAAGGATTTTCTAATTAACAGCAGACTGGGATAAGCATCAGGAGATAGTATTGTTTTAGGAATATGTTTTGTTTGTTTGTGACTAAGAGAAGTATATATATTTTATCTTGTTGTTCACCTTTGAAGTGGAGAAGACAATACCATCTAAGTGTTACTGAGAGAGGGAGAAAGCTTTGACTGCAAAGATCAGATAATGCAATAAATCTGGACACAGAAATTAAGAGGGACAGAACACTGTGATCCCTGTCAAATTCAAATATTTGATTTTCCAAAGCCAGTGAATTACCTCCAAGGAAAATCTTACAAGAAATTTGGAGAGCCAATCAAGACATGTAAAAATCTAACAAAATTGAAAGCAAAAAGTGACATTTTAAGTTTTTTTTAAGAAGGAAGTGCAAAGGTCCAGGCTTTCTTCATTAACCTGGACATCAGTCCTAGATGCACAGTGTTAATAATATGTCATGAGAGGAAGGTAATTCATGCTGGACCAGTTACTCCTTCCCTAGGTATTTATGCTCCTAGTTAGATGGACGTGCTTGAACATGATATGGATTGTTCTGATTTCATACTGTCTTTTCAACAAAGCAGATTCCTAACCATTGGTTTCTGGGTAGGCATCATAATGATATTTTTTTCAGAAGCATCAGTTACATATATGGAGCTGGACTTGTTGGGCATGTGAATAATTTTGAAAAAAATAGATAATTTAATGAGTGCTAATACAAATTTAGGAATCTGGCCTCTCTGTTATTTTTAGCCTTCTGACATTAAAGGCAATGCTAGCACTGGTCTGTTGGCTTTAGCAGAAAGAAGATCTCAGGCCTGGAGCAGAAATACCTTTGTGATTCAAGAACAGTTGGAAATGAAATTTTTCAGCAGCATCTGAAGAATAGAGAAGAAAAAGCAAAAGAGTTGGGTAGCAAGGATTAGATAAATTTAGAGAAAGGTTTCTGTGCACATACAGTGCATCTCTGAAGGTAAGACATGAGTTTTGAATAAGAATGCTAACTACAGCTGGGCAAAAAATGTTGGTTTCATACTATGGGAGGTTCAAGTGAGCTTTTCTGTTGTTTCCGGGTGTGATCCTTAGTCTCAGCAGCAATGTGATACAGTGAAGTTTCAGCCACTATTACAAGCTGTGCAATGTCAAATAATGATTTGTAAAAGTGCTTGTATGTAAGCACTTGAAGACCCTGGGCCCATGCACATTTTGGTGCCAGTGAAGAAAGGGAAGAGCAAAAGAGGAGCAAAGTCTGGGGAAGGGAGAAAAGAGGAGGCACAGAAGATGCACATTTAGAAGGCTCCATTCTCAGGAAGATTTCCACCCCCCTCACATGATAGATAAACATATACCCATCTACTTTTAATTCTAAACTAGCTACTCAATTGTCTACTGAAGAAGAACAGAAAGGGAAGGCTTATTAGGGGCAGTGTTGGTAGGATGTCTGAAGTAAAAAGGTGAGGTAAGAAAGGGAGGAGGTTTTAGGGTGTAGTGAGAAGGGGAAGAGTGGAAGGAGTGAAAGATTATCTCTAGGTCTAGTTGATAAGATAGAAAGGATGTGTGAGGAAAGCAAGGGTGAGGAAAATGCCAGCAGTTTGTTTCCAGAGGCTGTATGGAAGGTGAAGGGATGTCCTGGTTAGAAATGAAAGAGGTCTGGGAAATTTTGCCAGGTGCCAAAAGACAGAAAAAAAAAGTTGGTAACTGTTGTGATAAGGATTTTCCTACTTCTGAATCATGTCACAAGTGAGTATAAAGTTTGGGAGAAGGCATAAGAGAAAACACGTATAGGAAAATAGCTCACACTTTGAAACCCAAAATACCATATCAACTCATTGCAGTAACACCCTGATTTCCAATGATGACAATCACTTTAAGAACTCCTCTCTGAGTCCTCAGAACCATTAAGAATTAGCAGATTACTTCCTTCTGTAATTACTTTTAATCATATTTGCTCTGTGGTTATCTGTTGTTAATAGAGCTCTTTGATCTGCTTAACTGCCTCCCATGCAATTACACAGTGGTGGAAAGCACATGGATAATACTTTGCTAACGATGCACTATTTACATAGAGGAAGATGTAAGAGCAAATGGTAACTCTCTATGAGGTTTTGACTCAAAATGTTGCGGTCATATTTTGTCATGTTTATTTTGCTGTTAAGCGAACATCAGGCGTAATTGCTTGTTACATTGTTAATCGCTTTGCTTTCAGCCAAAAGGTTGCATTATACCCTGCTGAGTATTATAGAGTGTTTCTTTGTTCTGAACTGTGTCAGCTTGCAGGGGATTTATGAGTTGACCCCTACTGTCTTGCTTAAAAGTTGGGGTTTTGCAGAAATGAGACCTCCAAGAATTGCACCCTTTGCCCCCCAAAAATAGCCCGCAGGAATCCCTGTCCTATCGATCTTTAATGTCTTCTTGTGGGCCATATTGTCCAATCCTACCCCTATGCCTGGCAGTGTTGGGTGGTTATCTTCCCAGGATTTTTTGGAGGAAACAAGTGACTAATTCCCTATTCTTTTTCAGAAGCTGCCATCTTGACCTTCTGATCTGGAATTCAGCTACCCAAGTACTGTGCAATTTTATTTCCAAACCACCTTTTCAAACCATATTCACTCTCTAACTGAAGTCTGTAATTGACATTCAGACAAGTTGCAGGTGGATGAAAGAAGCTGAATGTCACAAGAACTTAAAAATGCGCTCATGGGTCAGACCATGTGCTAAGGAGTCAGACCAGTGGTCAATCCAGACCAGTATTCTGCTTCCAAGTTCTGCACAAATGGAGATGTCTGTGCACACTTGCAAGAAGGGCATGAAGAAGCTGCTTACTGGTGTCATGAAAAAGGGTGAGAAGAAGCCAAAGGAGAACAGGAAGAAATCTTGTGCTATTCATGTCTACGTGGCTTATGTAGGTCCACCATGAGTATAAAAATTTCTTCCAAGGCTCTGAGCATTATGAAGCGGTTCATGAGTGACTCTGGAGGATCTTGGTAATGAGGTGCTGCACTTGGTACAAAACAACCAATGCTTGAATATCATCTCCCAGGCTAACCAGATCATTGTTCACCTGCTGTTATCTGGACAACTAGCAAAGCACATGAGGGCACAAAGACAGTTACTAAATACATCAGCTCTAAGTGAAGCTTCCTATAAAACTGTATGTGAGAAATTAACAATTGCAGTGAAAAGGTTATTTAGAGTGAGTACATGGGCCCCCAACCCCAGCATCCACAGTCAATGGATTAAGGATTAGAGGGTACATCCTTATTGATTGCTTTTAGTACCTGTTTTGGATGTTCATGAATTTGTTAACTCTCTTTTAGAATGTGCTGCCTCCAAAAGCTCGCATAGCAATCAATTCCAGAAGTTTGCTGCCCACCCTTTAAATACATTTTGGGAAGCATTTCTTTACCAAGAGGGTGGTCAAACACTAGAACAGGCTTCCTAGAGAGGTGGTCAATGCTCCAAGCCTGTCAGTACTTAAGAGGCATTTGGATAATGCCCTTAACAACATGCTTCACCTTTTGGTCAGCCCTGAATTGGTCAGGCAGTTGGACTAGATGATCCTTGTAAGTCCCTTCCAACTGAAATACTCCTATTCTATTCTATTCTATTCTATTCTATTCTATTCTATTCTATTCTATTCTATTCTATTCTATTCTATTCTATTCTATTCTATTCTATTCTGTAGTTGATTTTTAAGCAATCTACAACTAATATCAACGAATGCCCTCGAGCTCTAATATTTTCGGTTTTAGTGAACAACAACTCTTATTCATCCTATTCATCACCTTCAGGATTTCACAAACTTCAGTTAAATCCCCCATCAGGTTTCCTCTCTCAAAATTGAGTCGTACCAGCATTTTCAGTCTCTCTTTGTCACTACTTTCAGAAAGATTTGACTCAAAAGCAGACACACCAGCCCCTTCTGGTGACCTTATAACTTTATTAAAGACTATGGGAATCTAAGAATGAAACTCCAGTGTGTTTCATGTATGATAACTGAAAGAAATGGCCAGCTAATAATAGGGAACACTGGGAAACAATGGGGAAATCCTTTGAACTATGCACATGCTACAGTAGAGGCTGCAAATATCAGTTTTATTTATGTTGTAGAAGATACAGAATGCTTCAGTGTTTTAGGAAGATGTCAGGAGTGTTGTGTGTGCAGGAGGTCAGTTGTGTCTGCAGTTGAATCTTATCCTAAAATACAGCTCTTTCTTACTTAGCAGGTGGTTGGTCCAGATCTGAGAGATGTGTTTTGCAATACAAACATTGCCAACAGAACTGCTTAAATATGTTGGTTTTCAGGAAAAAAAAAAAAAAAGGAAAAATAATAGGAATAAAAATGTGAAACCAAGAAATTAAACCAATGTTTTACCATCAGGCTTGACAAGAAGCAGAAAGGTGTTGCAAATCAGATGCAATACCAGTAGGGCTAAATGCAAAGACAAATCAATCAACTGCATTGTCAAGCAGCTACCAGATGATGTCCAGTATAGTCCCAAAGGATGATCTAGAGGAAGGCAAAATGTCAAACTTAGATGTCTTAAGCTAAGCTGGGAAAATAAGAACATGGCAGAGCCACATCATGCAGCGTCAATCCAAAAGACAGGATAGATGGGCTATTTTGTGTATAAGGCTATGTACTGGATGACAGACTCCATTCTGTCTCTACTTCCTGGCTTGGTTTCTGTCTCATTGAACTCTAACATCCTAACGCAGGTGCCATAAACTGAGAACTTAGTCCATCCTACACTCCCTATATAGATTCAAATCATAATTGGACAGAATGACTGTGAAGATATGTATGTGTCTCTGTTGAATACAGAGGGAACCCATGGTTAGTACAGTTCTGACTTTAATATTTCTGGTACATGTTTCAAGTAGCTTTCCTGAATCTGGTTTCTCAGACTTTTGCTCAACTGGAATGTTTTTTCTGGTAGTAAAACATGTAATTACTGGAAAGAAAGAAAAAAAAAAACAACCCAAAACCCAGCTTTGATTTTATGGGTAATTCAAAAGCTACCTTTATAACAAAAAAAAAAAAAAAAAAAAAAAAAAAAGAGGCAATTATTTAATTCCTCAGACAAGGCATGCTCTGTAGCAAGTTTCTGAGCAACACACAACTCGTAGGCAAAGCAGTATAACATAATTTTCAAATGGGGAATAAGTCTAATTGTCTACTGATCACCATGTTTTCCTGCAGGAGAGAGGCAAGCAAGATTTTTCTCTGCAAGTTAAGGGTGTGCAGACGCCAGCAAGAAAACACAGAAGAATTGTTTGTAACTTGAACAAGAATGAAGACAGAAGCCTTTTATCTGAAATGAATGAACTGAGATAGCCCAGAAATGCAAACTGAGTTTTACAGTGGATTCTTAGGAGCTGACTTTTTATTATTGTATGCACTGTAGATGAGCCTTTGGAAAGGACAGATTAACCAGACCTTTCCCTGAAGTAGTCAAAATAAATAATTTCCTTGCCTGGGTTACACTGAGAAGCAGCAGGGAAGAGTGATAGTCCACTTGTTTCTAAGTAATGTTTCTAAAAACCTGTTTTTGTTCTACTTTTACTCCTCTCTCTCCTCCATCTTTTAAATCATGCTCTTCCCTTCAGTTGTAAGCATTCTGATCAAGGAAATTTGATTGCTTATATGTTGTAGATGGTCCTCACACCCTATCAGAATATAAAAGAGGGCACAAAAGGAAGGAGTCAGGTCATTTGCTGGGACATTGTGACTCTCATGGCTTTGTTGTCATTTCATCAGTGTTAAACCTGAGGCCTGTTGTCTAGCCTAGACCAGATTCTTCCAGTGTTACTCACATCAATACCTAATTTCAAAAGGGAGCTACAATAGTGGTGTTCTTAAGTGCAAAGTATGACATTGTATGGACCTAGCAGAACTTACCTGAGGTTATTCATTTTCTCTGTGCCACTATGGTGGCTTCTACTGTATCAGCTATCTGACAATCTGCTACTTTGATAGTAGAGAGTTTCAGGGCTTCCATACGGTATTACACTGTTTTGCAGCAGCTGTTCTTCAACACAAGGCTGAACTGAATTATTGCAATCAATAGGCTAGCTGAACAGGACCTCTTTGGTTGCAAAGCAATCAAGACACTGAATTTTCTATTAACATATTTCTTCCAAATGCCATACCATGAAATGCAATAAGTGGGATTCCAACTGAGCTGATATTTTTGCTATAATATGAGGATTCTCCTACTCTCCAAGCTGCTTAGCAGATCACCATACAGGTGTTGTTCTGATTGACCTGAATCACTGAAGCCACTGTGTAGGACAAGGTCTCCGAGAGCAAAATCTAAAGACAACTGAAAACAGGCAGTGCAAAGAGCTTGCATTTATGCTCATGAGTCTAGTAAGCACAGCAAGTTCTGTATTCTATGGATTCCACCATTTATTTCAGCTCCAGGCTGCAGTAAACATTAAGGTGGGTATTTTCCTCACCTTGGCCTGTTCTTCAGTGGATAACATAGCATAATTAATTTTAGTATAATTAATTTTGGCAGTAAGAGGGTTCAAAATGAATTTAAGCCTTCAGTTAATCCTAATAGGTGCTGCTGAATCCATTTATCACCATCCTTTGTGACTGGCAGCCAGCACAAAACCCAATAGTAAACGTAAAACTGGCTGCATGCCCACAGAGTTGGCAGGCTCTGAGACACTGAATGAATGAATGAGAACATGAAGTAAGCAAGAGAACTTTGATTTTATATGCAAGAGCCCACTGGAGCTCCAGCAAAACTCTGTTCTGTTCAAATGTCCCAGCTAACACAACACAATAAGCTGGCAAGAGACAGCAAATCCACCTGACTAAAAATAAAACTGAAATCCATCATGATATGCTTGCAACTGCAAGATGAGCATTTTTCCAGCCTAAGCAAAACTCTGCAAGTAACCCAGGGACTGCATGAAGGCAGAGGGCAGGAAACCTGGGATGACTAGATTATTCATTGCAGTCTGTTGTCCTGTTTGCATTGTATTTTAAGTTGTCCCCTATTGCACTTCTTACTTGATAACTGCATAAAGAATTCATTTGAATGGAGGTTGCCATTTACATGGAAAAAAATCAGCAATAGCTATGCCATGCCTGGATTCTCAGGTAGCATGCTGAGGAAAGGGCAAGGAATCCTATTTTTTTTCCTTTTCAGAAAAGAAGTATTTTTATTTTTTCTAATTTTACTAAGGATTTTCAAACAGGAATAAAAATCTGTAGCCAGACACTGCACATAAAAACATTAACAGAGAGGTATAAGGTATTGCTTTTCTTACGCTACACGTGGTGGATAGAGAATGCAGATGATTTGCTCAAGATCACACACAAGATATATGTGGCAGAGCCTAGAACTAGACGCACATACGTTAGACAGAAATGAACCATGATTAGTAGTTGCAGTTGATAACCAGTAAATCTAGGTCTATAGCTTCAGACTTTCAAAGACATCTACATGTTGTTGTATTAAATATCTCTGCATCAACCACAAAAGTAATTGCTGCCTAATCTCAGCCTTTAGGTGATCCTGTTTAGACCTTGTCTTGTCTACAAGAAAAGTCTGAGGTAGGGGTTGAGGGAGCTGACGTTCTTTTAAGTGACTTGACCTATTACCAGGAATGAGTAATTGCTGGAAAATTCAAGTTGTACTACTCATACAAGCTCAGTCACAAACAAAACATTCCCGATAACTTTCTGAAGGACAAAATAACCAGCATTTTCATTGTCTTATTAATGGGAGGAAGGAGGACATAGAACCAATAGCACTAAATGACTGACTGAAAACTTGACAACAATGCTGGGATTCAGGAAACATGACATAAGTAAACAAGAAGTGCTGGTTTCTGAGGTAGATTCTCTGTGTTGACACTCAGCTTTTAAACGTAGGACTGATATGATTTGTTTTTCATTAATAGAGTTAATGATGCATAACCCATCTCCCTATCTCAAGAAGAGTAGAGCTTCTCACTCGGATTTTATTTTCTGCTCCACTTCACTTCCTGGCACTATAACATGCTGAACCTTCTAAAAGTAGCCTGATAATTAAAACACATTAACATTTACTGATGCACCATCTGGATTTGACCTACTTCTGGATAAAAACTTTGATGGCAATGGGGATGGTGTCCAGGACATGCTCTTGGCAACAAGCTGTAACCTGTGTTATAGAGGAGGAGTGCTAATCTGAGATCCCAACATGAGACAACTCATTGGGTTGCTGATTCAGTTCTCAGCATTTGGAAATGATAGGATCATCAAAATTGCTTCAAACTGAGTACCACATAAGAGACGGTATTATCGTTTGAAGTAAAATAGTGTTCTCAGACTGTGCAAAAGATTCAATCCTGCATATGAATACACTCCCCATACTAGTGGATAGTTTCCTCTGTGAATTCCTACTGACTCCAGTGTGGTGACTCTCCAACCCTATAAATAATGAAACAATTTCTGCATCCTAATAAAGCCTTTCTTATAAAGTATAACACTGGCAAGCCCCTAACAAAAATGTTTCAGTGATAATAAATACTTGGTTTCAGCTTCTTAGACTTCCTGACATCCTGAAAGCCATTTAGGATGCTGCTTTTGTCCATGTCTCTGTGCCCTGGAGAGCTTAGCAATTAAGCCAGAAGGTTTTATTAGGATTTCCTATGATGGCCCAGCAGTACATTTGAGGTGACAGAGTTTCAGATCAATTCCACTCTCCTGAAGCATGTATGCAATGCACATACTTCTGATCACAGAGAGCTGACTAAACTCTCATTTTGTCACAAAATTGCTCTGGGTACAGGTAGGTCACAGAAAGAGGCAAACAAAATATAGTGGTGCAGATTCTAATTGCTCTTTCTTTTACTCCATCGTGGTAGAGCTATCACTAGGACTAAACTGAGCAGCTCTCCATCATACAGGAAAATAACACACTTATCTGGAAGACATAAAGTTATCTGCTATTTTTTACATGCTGACATTGAACTGAGAGTTCGAATTATAACCTAATGATTAGTATTTTACAGAATTTATGTGTAAGAGATGGAGCTTGACTATCAGGGCACAAGCCAAGGGCTACAGAAATCAACAGGACTCTTATTGAGCACAACAGGTTTTGGACTAGACACTGAATCCAGAGAGTAATCCAGAAATAACCCAGTGCTCCTTTAGGCACTAATATTCTTCTTTCCAAATTAAGGACCAGAGCATCGTGTTTGGGTGTTGCCACTTCCCACCTTGCTTTCTAGACATCACACCCTACATGGGGCACCCACAGCTCCTGGGATCAATCTCTCTGAGCAAAGGTTGGAGAACTCAGTGGGACTGCTCTAGTACCCTCAAGGTGTTTTGGTAACTTTCCAACCACCAGTTTGTAAGGTAGCACTCATTACCTAAAAGATAGGGGAAATTATTGCAATTTTTTTACTTTACTGAATTTCTTTTTTGACCACTACTAAAAAGAAGAAAACAAACTAGATATGCTCAGCCAGCCTCAGATGTCTTTTGCATACAGAAATCCTGACGTTGTAAAAGTCTGGGATCTGGAAAGGAGTCATGAACATACCAGAGTCTGGAGTCAGAAGGTTTTTCATCAGTGTGGCTGATCCCTGACTTTTGACCACAAATGATACAAAATGACAGGAGTCTTTCCCTGGAAAGACTCTGTTCTTTCCTCATCCTGGCAGGGCAAGGAAATCTCAAGACGTCTGGTCAAGGGATACGTCTGTGCGGTGAGTGCCACAACAGATGTAGGACAAAGCCTCTGTCAAGCTCATCACTTTGAGGAGCAGCTAGTCATATAAAAGCCACAGTCAATTTACTTCTCATTAGGAGCAGCTGATCAAATTAAAGGGGAGAAATGTGCAGGATTGAGGCTTAAACACTCAGAGACACACTCACCGTGCCAGCTGCTCAGCTGGCTCTGCCATGGGTTCCCTGGAGAGTCAGGATCCTTGAGGAATCCATGTCCCACAGCAGCTCCTCAGGGTGTGCAGTGAGACACAAAGCTGGCCCCAAGGCAGCCCCAGGCCTCCACCCTTTCACAGCATCTGGGCCACCAGCCTGGAAGCTTCCAGGCACCAGGCTGGTTCTTCTGGAAGCTTCTGAGCTGCCAGGCCAAGCTCTTTTTGGGGGCAACTGTGTTTTCTTACCCCTGCTGAGCATTCTGATCCCTCAGGGTCTGGGGCAGCATTTCCTCACAGGGATATTCAAGCCCCCCTTCTCTTTGATGCTCCTCCGTGACCTCAGCCTGGTCTCTCGCACCTGCCTCAGTGTTTATCTCAGCCAGTGCAGCAGCAAGTTGATATGGAGTCACTCCCTGTGTCACCTACAGAGGGGCTGCAGGATTTGGCCTTCAGGTCTCTGATGTCTACTGCAGTCGTACATGTGCGTTATGAGCAGAAGAGCCAGAAAGGATGAAAGAAGGTACAACTAACACTTAGGATGCTGAGCTGAAAGAGGATATGGCCCAGTATGCACTCTGGTGAAACTTCTGTGAATATGGGGAGGTCACTCCGTTCTCTATGCCTTAATCTACCCTGAACAAGGATGACCCTCTTTCACAGTGGTGTTGCCCATCACTTTCAAGCAAAGATGCTGAATGATGTGAGGTGATATTCAGTAATGACTGTACGAGTGCTGGAGATGGATGCAGTGCACCAAACTACAACACTGACCTACACGGGCATGAAAGTTTGTGTAGCAAAGTGATATGGTAAAGTGATGTAGGTCCCTCGTGCACCGGCCTTCTACATACTGAGTTTTAAAAGGCTTAAGCACCAAAGATTTCTTTTTGTTTGTTTGCTTTGTTCTGTTTTTTTTGTTACAATCATTGCTGATGTAGATGCAAGAGGTGAACTCTCAAGTTATTTATATTCTGATCTGTGAGGCTATCTTTCTGCCAAGAGTCTTTCAAGTATGTGCTAGCTGCACAATTTATTTTGTCCAGATTTAGCTATTGATTTTGCTCTCTCAGCACAGCATAGTTCTGCATGACACTGAGACATGTGCATACACACTCTTCCAAATTTATCCCTTAGAGACCTAAAGCTAAGAGACAAGAAGCATCTAGACCATTGACTACCTAAAGAATTTTATGGCAGTTCTTGCTGAGTGTATAAAGCATTGGTGACCAACCTCACTTTCCAACCTGAAGCAAACTTTCCCACTGCTGTAGCAACTTCAATCTCTGCTTGCTCCATCTGTAGCTACCACCACTCATTGCACCACCTCCTTCAGTGTGTAAAGGTCACAGAGCCAGAAACTGGGATAGGGACATTCTGGAGTGAGAAATTAAAGTTTATGAGAAGATGTTTAGGTTTGTAAGGAGAGTTGAAATGAGATGATCAGTATTTTCCTTGATCACATTTGTTGCTTCAGAGAAATGTCATGTTTCAGGGGTGTACTAACCACCTGGGAGGGACTGGAAAGGAACCGTGTTATTTCACTCCCTGCTGCATAGTGGTATTCATATTTCATTTGCATTAAAATACTTCTTGAGAGTCTGTTTAGTATGTCTTTGTCACAGCAGCTCAGTGTTAAAAGACTGACTGGGTTACAGTCAGAAAGGAATTGTCTCCCAAAACAGAGGAATCACTGGGTGTTGGCCACTGGTTTATGGCCTTCCTCTGCAACATGTCTTGCTTTCAAGGGTCATTTAGTAGAGATGGAGCCAGTCCTACATTGCCTGCAGTCTATTTGTGTGCCCTCTCTGAATCCAGAAGCTTCAGTATCTACTGAGAACAGACAGTCCACTGGAAAAGTCTCATACTGCTTATGAATTTGCTACTGCCTGTCCTTGAGTTTTATAGGCTATTGGAACTAGATGTGATGCTGACATTCAGATCTGATTTTCCCTGCAGTTTATGAGCAGTTGGATCCATGGTTTTTGGATTACACATATCTCTAGTGTCAACACAACAAAATGGATATGATAAAATGAAATGAAAAACCAGCAGTGCTCTGTCAAGACCAGACTGGTTACTGCATAACAGAAATTAGTTCTTGACAAAGACTTTTGCTTCTGTAATGCCCAGAGGACCTTGTGACTAAGATAAAGCTAATTTGTTTAATGGCTGTCATGCCCAGAAAGAATAAAGACATGCTCTATCCATATATCAGCAGCTGGACCTCTGGAAACTTTTGCTTAGAAAGAAAAATTAAAATGGATAACCACCTTTTTGTCACAAGATTTTCCCCCTTCCTCTCTTTTCTCGGGCAATGGGCAGCACTTTGCAGCTAGTAAATTTGTTTGGCAGGTAATCTGCCACCCATAGACCAGATGCTGCTTTGGCAAGTTTAGCTTTCCTGTTGCCATGGCAAAGCTCAGGCAGGCAAATGACACGGATGCCATGGCATGTTGCCAAGGTAATCTGATGGCACAGGCCTTTGTTAATTGAAAGAGGGAAGAGGGCTGGTGCAGCGTGCTTTTCCCTGCCAATAAAGGCTGAACTTTGAGCGGGGTGCAGGACTAATTAACTGCCTCCACCAGCTGTTGGCTGTACCATGCCAAATCTGACAAGTGGCCAGGGCCATGCGTCCTTAACCCTTGCTGTCTTTTGGAGGAGAGGCAGCAGTTAGTGAAGCCATTGGAACACATGTAAAATTTTCTTTTCTTTGAAATACATCTAATGAAAAAAAACCCAGAAACCAAACACATGAAGAAAAGTGGTTATGTTCCTCCTGAAGACCTGTGAACTTTTTTTGGTTGGCTAATGACTCCTCCTGTGAACTGGTGAAGCTGTCAGGACACAGCAGCAGTCAAGTCATGTATATATTCTCCAGGTGCCTTGCAGAATAAAAAAGTGATGTGCATGAAAAATTTCAAGAATGACTAGTGAAATTGCTACTATACCCTTAATTGGTTTAGTGGTGGACTTGATAATGTTAGGTTAATAGTTGGACTGGGTGATCTTAAAGGTCTTTTCCAACCTAAATGATTCTATGATTCTATGATATGTTAAAGGAATCTGATTTGGCAAGGGGGAACATCTCCCATTTTGGCCATGTTTACCTATAGGTATCTCTAGCTCCCACTGTGCTAGAAAAAGCAGAGCCATTTAGGTTGGAGGGACTATGAAAGAAAGCCTTTCTGAAAGTGACTGGAAATAACTCATAGGTCCTGGAGTTTCATTAGAGGTTTCTTCTCAAGTCTTCATCTCCTGCTCCATGGCATGGCCAGGACTTTAGATAAGCAAAGGCATATAATGTAGGCACAATCAATAAAACTCAAGGGACCCCACAGACTTCAGCTGCATCTTTCTCAACCAGTTTTGAATTTACATATCCCACTTATGGTGCCCAATCCAGTCACCTGGAAACAAAAGAGAGTAACTGAGCAAGGAAAAGAGAAATTGCAGCAGCTTTTCCCTGCTGCAAATTACTTCATTCTGTTCCACAGTCTACAGAGTCACTGGCAGCATCAGAGACAAGTCAATACTGCAGGAATGCACTCACTAGCTCTGCCATGGTCAGGAGTAGAGATATTAATGCCAAATATACAACAATGGTAATAAAGAAACATGGTTCAAATCTTTTTTGCTCCCAAGAACTGTTCTTACACTCCTTGACAGTCCTACCAAGAGTTCTTCCTGGATAGGTATCACCTTTATTTTATAATCTTAATTGAACACTTACACAATGAGTTGTTTACCTGGTTTTAAGTGATTTGGAGGCAAAGCAGGAAAATGTTCATGTAGTCACTGTCTATTCCTTAGGAGACTTAAAACATAGTTGCTTGGGAGCCAAGCTGCAAACCCAGAGACTCATAAACACTCTCAAGGCATTCATACACAAACATTTGCAAACTGAGCTCAAAAGGGTTAAATTAAACTCTTTTGTTTCAGGTGAAACTCACAACTCTGGCCTATGTAATAAAGATAAGACTAAAACTCCTTGCTATAATGCTGACCATAAAACCAGTTTCTATGATGGCTCTCCTGGTACCTGCTGTTTATGGTTGCTATGTTGTCATTTCACTGCCTACAGCCAGACGTCACTACTGTTGCTTGCCACCACTCACCCCAACAGGTCCCGCAACATTCCAGTCCTTTTACAAACAGTTAGTGGCATATGGGATCGTACACCCTCCTCACAGAAGGGTCCTCCTCTTAGGCAGACCTTTACAGTATCCTTTGTCTTTTGCCGTCTGTAGTCTCTATCCAATGCAGGTTGCAATAACAGTCCATTTCCAGCATCCTGGATATAATTCTTTTCTCCATTCATTTTCAGGTGAATTAATTTCATTTATTCCACTAATGGAAGAGAAGTCACTCAAACTGTTCCTTAAGTGATGGGTAAATGATGCCTAGCCCATCCACTTCTTTCCTTTTGTTAAGTGAAGGGAAGGGGCCTTTGTCTCTGGACATCTGACTTGCCTGTCTTGCTGCTCAGCAACAACTATCAACAAGTTTCCGTCTCATTGAAGATTTCAGCCATGGGTCTTACAGCTGTAATGGATAAAATCTGTAAACTAACAACATCTTTAGTCAGGGGTTAGTTTTGCCAACCTGTGTCTACAAGGAGAGAGAGAGAGAGAGAAAGAAAAAGAGTAACAGCAATAGTATTCTGTTGTTTGAAATAAGTCTGTTGCTTAAAAGGCTTTCGGCAGTGTAATTTTTACTTTTATAGGCATGGCTTGGATGTGTTTGACTTTTCAAATCCTCTCTTCAGAGATCCAAAGGGGTCTGTTTATAAAAACTGCATCTCAGACTCCTTCCTACATGAAGTTCAGAGAAAAGTTTCTACTGCTATGTATAAATTTGTCCCTGATGCTTTATCCTTGGAAGAATCTCCTTCTAATTCAAACACTTTCTTTCACAGACAAAAAGGGTGTCTTAGGCAGACTGTTTCCTATACACACACCCCCACACACATACTTGCAGAGAGAGAGAGATGTATATACAGAGAGAGAGGTATGCTCTGGCTGCTGTGGGAGCCTTTGTACAAAGTCTGAAACATTAACTGTACAAGCAGCAGAGGAAAATCCATGCTTATTTTGATCAGTACATTTCTCCTGCCAAGTAACTGCCTCAGTCCTTTCATATCTCAGGCTGCCTGCAACAGTTGTCAGGTCTCACAGAAAGAGACTGAGATGACTCCTACCTCCTGTTCCCACCAGAAGCAGGCCTGTAATTCATGCATTTACATGCAACACCACAACCTCTCGTGCCTGTTAGCTGGGTAGACAGCTGGAGGTATAATGGGGAAAGAAATAGGTCAAGGACTGAACTGAGGTTGGGAAATATGTCATATAATGGTGCCCTATTTTCAAAAGCCTCCTGGTCATTGGTGGACCCTTGTGTAGGGCACCTCCTCCAGCTGACCTGAAATGTGCCAAACACATGCCTCAGTGTGTGTTTTACCCACATCCATTCTGTACCCATACTTACTGGTTTTGGACGATGCCAAGAGCCCACTGACAATAACTACCTGCAAAGAAAGTACTGGAGTTTATTGTGCCTATTTAAGCCTTTGACATGTTTGACATGACATAAGACTCAGAAATACAAATTTTTTGCCAGCTTTGTGTGTGAACAAGAGTTTTTTTTCCAGTTTTATGCCATAGCAATAGAAATATGAGAGCTTGGAGAGTTTCCACTAGCATTGTGATATTAGAATAACCACTTTCCCCTAGTACATCCAAAGCTTCATACATGTCTTACACATTCTCGCTTGTAGCATCCCACAAGGGCTCCCTTTCTCATCAGCATATTTACATGTGGAAAGCATCCTGTGCTTGCAAGGGTTATAAGGTGCATATAACCTATACTCACCAGAATTTGGCCCCTAGATGCAATCACTGGTACTAACAAGGTCATGCATGCACTGCAGATATTAGAAGCCTGTGCCGTGTTTGTGAGTAGTTAATTAAAATCATGTATTTCGACACATTAACACTTTGCTCTCTATGTGAGTGTGAGTGTGATATGTGCAGGATGGGAAGTGTTAATCTGTTAGCAGCAATTGCATCATGTATATAGATTTTATCACAGTGTCTTCACTTTTCATTTCAGTCTTTTACTGAAAGCTCTCAAACCTCTTATCCCTCCAAGCCTGAATCAAAGCATAATTTTTATTCACACAAAACAATGTCTTGTTAAGACACTCTGCTATCTCTGGTCCATAGAACACTTTGTACGTGTGCAAAACTAAAAGCAGATAAACCATGGTAGCAGAAATGCAAAAATCTTGTCATAGTTGTAAATACTGTAACATTTCTTCATTTTCTTGGAAATTAACATTAATTTGAAGAAATCAAGGAAGATAAAGTGTCCAACTGTTTTTTTTTTTAAACCCCTTTTACTTACAATGGTGGATATCACTGATGAGATTGCTCAATATCTCAATAGCTCTGTTCTGTATTTGGCACTCTATGCATATCAGTAGAAGCACTGGAGTGGGTAAAAACTTGTTGATGACACATAAGAATCAGATGTTAATGAAAGAGGAATGTTTTAAAGAGCAGCTGTCTGTGATAACATTTTCTTGGATTTCTGATCTGAACATGAGCCCTTTGAAATGTAATTGAACACAGGAGATTCCATGGAAAGTTTTGTGATGACAAATCATTAATCAGTTTTGCTCTGAATCAGATATGCTGGTCATAATACAGGAATCAGAGGAGCTTTTCCTGGTTTTGTCCTCCAATATCAACATGTTGCATGGCTCTGGGCTTCAGAGTTGTGCTAAAACTCATCATTACAGAAAGGGACTATTTATAGAAAATCCTATAAAATGGACATTTTTGTAACCACAAGTTTAAACAAGCAGAGCAAGTAAAATAGATAACATTGAACAAAAAAGGGTTCTGATAGACACTGCATTTATCAACAAATACTTAGATAGTATTTGACATCTTGTGCTTCAGTTTTGAGCTATTCTCTGTTTTTCCTTTATTTGAAATTTAACATTGGTTATAGATGAAAACAGAAAACTATTGTTCTCTGGAAACCTAAGTATGACTGTACAACAGTCAGGTAACACAAAGTGAAAACATTCTTGGAATTGATCTGTAAGAAGTAGTGCTTGTTCTCCAATTGAACATGTTTTTGGCTTTTATCATTGTGGTTTCATTGCTTCACAAACTAATCAGTTTCAAACCTGCTTAGAACAGGAAAACCTAACATACTCATGGGTTAGCTGTTTCCTTCACTCAGTATGGTTAAAACACAAATTTACAGAAGCTGCACAGAAGACAAAAAGTTAGGTGATTAACATAAAAAGAAATTTAACATTTACCAATGCTTAAGATTTTTCTGCTAGCTGCAATACAGGCAATGCAAAAAAAAAAAAAAAAAAAAAAAAAGAAAAGTCATAGTAAAAATGTAAAGAATATCTCAACAGACCAGAAAACATGCTCAAGATTATCCAATTCATCTACATATTTAGACTCCGTGACATAGTTCACCGAAAGCCAAAACACAATACACTTGCTAAAAGTTGCTATAGGTGGCTGGAAAGTTAGGGGAAAGAATTGGCTGAAAATATGTCAGAAATTCCATCCCCTTCTATGATCAGCTTCAGTTCTGGGTGATGTTGACTATGGAAATGGTGCTGGGAAGAAAGGTTTCCTTAATTCCCACCCCAAACCTCATAGAAGAGGTTTCTCATTCATAGAAGAAAACTCAAACAAATTATTTCTTACAAACAAAAAATCCCTTCCGCCCCCTCACAAGCCTTTCTAGTTTTAGAATGAAGAAAACATCTTTACTGAGAAACAGTTGTTTGGATGATGAAAGGAGAAGCCTCTAGGACTCACTATGGAAAAAAAGTATCTTTTAAGGAAAACTGTTACATTTGAAAAAGGTGAGAGGAGGGAAAAGTTTCTGATAATTTCCTATAAGTCTTCAACAGGAAACTACACATGAAATCTTACCATCATCAAATGGCATAACATTGTCCTATTTCAGTACATAACTCACCAAAGCATAACCAAATATACTACTGCACAGTACGTCACGAGGATAAGCTGTTTTTGTGGAGTTATAAATAAGTCTAGGCTGAGAGGAGCTTAAAGAATCTGGTTTTGTTTACAACAACAATCTACATGATCTGGAAGAGCACTTTTTTCCATAGTTACTGACATCCATCTGTTGGGGGCCTAGGAGCACCCAGCAAGGACCAAATATGAGTCTATTTTTGTGAGGCATTAAATTATTGATAAAAAGACTTTAGAATGTTTTCACAATGGAGTCCTTATTTGGACTGTAGGGTGGAGGAGATGCACAGGCTTGGTTGGCTGAGTAAGTAATTCTAATACTTCATCAGCTCAGGTCATTTATAGTACTTATATTTCACTTTCACTCTCCAGTCAATAGCAAAGAACATATCCACTGCTTAAAGCAAGATGGTCTTCTGGGGACAAGCAGCCTTAGCACAGACCTGCCATTCTACCAGGGTGTGATCTTTGCTTATTTTAACTCTGGGAGATGAAAAATCAACTTTGTGTAAGACTGGGTTAGTCAGTAATCCCTGTCCATGGAAACAAAAAAATAGCTGGAGTCAAGGAAAATTTAAAAAAGCAATGGTGTTGAAATAGGTAATGGTTTATCTTCTCCTGAGATTAGGGCTTCAGTTTCCCTCTCTGACCATCCGCACTTAGATAAACAAAACATCATGCTGCTTCTGAAAGCAACAAAGGAGTGAACATAAATCCCTCTCAATTTCCTCCCTGCTGCCTCCTGCAAGAATAATTAACAAAAATTCCTGCCTCACAGGTTTCTCACAGAGACATTGAGTAGACAAAAAAAAAAAGGAGTTTCTACTCTTTGGTTACCAGGTTTTTCAGGCTTGGTTTCAGAGAGGATGGTCATTTTCTACATGCTCTCTTTCATTACTTCTTCTTCATCCTCTCTTCACACGCAGCACTCCTATCCCAGTTGTAAGACTTACAATTACCCTCAGAGAGGGTACAGTGTACCCTGTGCTTCACTTTCTCTGCTGACAATCACAGTATTCCCTATTCCTTCTATGCCTCCTTCCACACAAGAGGGACCTATCACTAAATAGTTTTTCTGTTCATCATTCCTTATCACATTGGAAGCAATACAAGAAGGTTTTGATTGTTGCATAGGCAGTGTTCAACTAGATAAATATGGGTGTGCAGCATAAAGGCATCCTGATACAATCTAGTTCAGCCCTCAGCTCCCAGCAATTAAGCAAGATTTGTTTGATTCCTACAACTTTGTTTTCACACCGTAAAATTCCTTGAACTTTTTGCTATGTTACATATGCAAAACTGAGGATTGTGTCAGCACTGTATATGGCAATAATTTCACTCTTTGATGATTCAGATTGATTAGATGAAAGACACTGAAGCTGTGTAAAAGCATAAATGTGCATAGGACTAGAAAGAGGGTGTCTCCACTTGGTGCATATACCTCCTCCACCTGTGCAGATCTTTCTTTCTCAGGCTTTTATATCATACCCACTATGGTGGTGAGCATCCTCAAAATCACCGCAAGAAATCACATAGGATGGGGCTTTTGTTCAAGAAATACCTGTTTTCTTCAGGATTTCCCTACAGAGGTGGATCCCTGGGCATTTTTACCCTCACTGTCCTAAAGGGATCTTCCAAAGTTTGTGGCTGAGTATGTTAGGGTCTGTAAGAGTGCACTGTGGAGATTTGTATTGCAAATGTGGCATTGTAGGAACTGTGTATGCTGATCCTGGTGTGGGCAAGTTGTGTGCAATGAATGAGGGAGGCAGGGTGAGGCTGTTGAAATAAAAATTATTTCAAGCTCCCTAAAATCAATTTATATCTTATGAGGTTTGGGTGACCTTGTGGGTGAAAGCTAACTGGAAGCCAGTAGAGGAGTGTGTGTGTATCAGAGACAAAGCAGATTCTTGCTCTAGCAGGTCCAGAACCACATAAATCTCACCCTGACACACTCAGGAACTTCCACCACTCATGTAATAGACAGATATCTCAAAAACCCATTAGACTGCAAACCTTGTAGAGATGGAAAAACTTAAACAATGTCAGGCTTTTGGTGACTATATGAGAGTTTTGGCATATGTCTTTTGTTGGAAGTATTGATCCTTTTGATATTTTTCATTAGTTAATGAGTGATTTCAGAACAGTACATCCCCTACACCTCAGAATAAGCTGTGTTTATAATGTGTATATTTGATGCAGTGTAGATGGATTCCTTTGTTTGAGAAGTCATGTGTCTAAAGCAGAAGACAAGTTTCCACTTCTTTTCAGGTCACTTTCTACAGAAAGGAAACCAAACCTCTGACTTCATGAGAAAAGAAAAGAAAAACAGTATCAACTGAGACAGATTTTACTTTCTCAGCTCCTGAAAACATAATTAATCTTGTACCAGTAATCTTACATGGCAGAGTGACTGACAGTTACTTTTCAAAAGGACAATTATTAATATTCCAGGTTACCATATTCAAAAAACAGTGACTTAAATTAGGTTTCTAGATCTGTATGCATAAGAATGGAAATAATTGGTAATCTTTTGAAAATAACTCAGTCTGTACAATAACCCACCATTAGAGGCCTGTTTTGTAGGACTTTTCTCTAGTTTTCAAGAACACCCGAAACTTTTCTGAATTATCTTATCACCTTAAAACATGTGATTGAGATCCCAGAAAATCTTCAGCCTGAAAAGGAAACAACTCTTCCCTTCTCATCTATGGCTATGAAGTCCTCTCCTTTCCCAGCCTGTGACCTGTCTGAGACAGAGATGCCCTCACCACGCTATTTCTCCATGACAGAACAAAGAAATTACTCATCTCCTTTTTGGGTGGGAGAAAAGGTTAGAAAAACACACAGGACTATTGACTCACCCACAAAAAAGCAGATCTGTGTGTGTATGTACAGTGAAATACCATTGCACACTTCTACCTGCGTGTGGAAACGAAAGATTTGCTTGTGGTGAGTAACTGATGCTGCAGGCTGTCTTTTTTCTGTGACAGCTGATCCTACCGAGAAAACAGGAAAATTCCCTTAATTTTTCTCAAGCAGGTGAATCATCTAAGAAAGGAAAGGCTCTTCTACCTCTACCATAATTTGGACTGTACCTTGTTCTTTCCACTCTTCTTCCCACAAATTCAGAAGCTCAGAAGGTGATGAGTGTACTTAGAAATTAAAGGTTTGGTATCATTGGAAATTTCTGAACTCACCACTGTGGTAGCAAATAAGTTGACAAAACAACAGGTTTAATGTAGTGGAAATTAATGAAGAACAGCCTTTTAAACAAAAATACGAAGTTATCACTGGAAATATTTCTCTCTCACCTCAAACCTTGGATTGAAAATCCTCTAGATTGATGTGAGTTCACATATAAGACTTTGGGTCTGGCCAGCTATTCTCAGCTTACAACCTCGAAGGTCTTCTGAAGAGTTTCTCAGCTAGACTGTGGTGGGCATCTTCTCAGGAGCCTAACATTTATTACACAGAGGCTTGCACCTCCCCTTGAAAATATTCAGGGAGTTACAAAATGAAAACAGTTTGAAAAGCACTGATTTAGACTGTTATGAAAAAGCACAACAGAGGCTCAGACACGCTGGCTATGTTCTATTATCCTCAAGAAAACTCTTCCTGTCAGGAGGACTGAACTGGAGCCAATAAATGACCATTCACAGCCAATGGAAAAAAAAAAAAAAGGCAGAAGAAAAGTGCTGTTGGTTAGTTGGCAGACTTAAAGCAGCTTTACTGGGGCTGAGTATCTTTGCGTGAGCATTGCTTTAGCCAAGGACCAGCTCCCAATCCTTGTTACACAACTCAGTGAGGCATAATTCCCTTAATACAAAGCCAGGAAAAACAAAACACATCAATGAATCAGAAAAGTATCTGACTGAGAACAGTGATCTCTGCAATCTGGAATTTATACTAAAAGTCCTATTGTAAGTAATGTTTACAAGATGCAGGTTAGTAAAACAGCACACACAAACCCTCCGCTTTCATTTTGTATCCCTTGCAGTCCTAACTCCTAGATGAGAGAGGAAATGTTTACATTAATTAGCACATAGACTCGAGGGCCAGTAGTCCTGGGTTATTTTCCAAGCTCTGGCACTGATTTGCTGTTGTTCAATCCTTGCTTATATTAAAACCATGTTTACAGAACTGGTTCAAGAGTGCTTAAGGCTACAGTGATTTAAGCACAGTTTAGCTGGATGGAGTGAGACATTAGTAAAGCAGTGCTCTCTGCCTACTAACAATAATGCTCTTTTGCCATAAATCATAGTAGCAGTAACCTTTAAAACCAAAACTTTTGTAATTGACTCACCAAAAGCTACTCACATTTGAACAAGAGTTTCTGGGTGTGAGTCTTATCCTGTGTGACCCACCTCTCTACCCTGTTTTCTCAAGTATTGAGTCTCAAATTCAACACTTCAAAAGTGTTTTTTCTCACTTCAATTTGTTTGTAATATTTCCAGAGGAAGATGAATTGATTAATGCAGAAGGCTTTTAAAAGTCAAAGCAGTCACTGTGTCTGTAAGGAAAAAAACCCTCTCCTGCTATTTGATCTGAAAAGGTTTACTTTCATAAAATCATCCAGCCAACAAATACAGGGATGTTATTACCAAGACTTTTGAAAAACTATTGTCACTTCCTTCATCGTCATCCATACAATGAAAAATACAGGCCATATTCTTTATTAATGTACCATATTATTATTTTGAATTTTCAATTTCTGAGAATTTTGTCCCATTGGAACAAAGTGGCAATTTAAAAAAGTAAATTCAAAAGCAGTTCAGGTAGCATATTTATCTATATTGGCAAGACTAAATGATACCAGATACTCAGAAGGCTCAAATTGGGTTTTTTTAGAAATTGTTTTGAATTAAAATGAATTAGATGCCTGTGACCAGAGCCCTCAGCTAGGTTGGAGAGCTAATACAAAACTGTAAGGGACTAGCTAAGAAGAAAGGAACTAATAGTTTATTTAGTATATTCAGTTAGTGACCTTGTTGCAAAAATTTTGGCTGTGTTAATGAAATTTGCTAGTGGCACAAATCTGGAATTGCATCAACCATGTAGTGAAAGATGAGAACATCAGAAGTTCATTTGGACACCAGATATTACAACAATATTTTTTGCTATGAACTGTGTTCCCTTCAGTTAAATATGATACAGAAAAGAGATCCGAACACATCAATCAGTTTCAGAGGACTCTGAGACAACACTGGGATTTGGCCAAGTAAAAGGTAATCCAAAATTGTATTAAGTAAGATACTGCAAGTATAGTGCATATAGTTAATGTGTTCAGTCACCACCGCCTCTGCTCATTCAAATTGGAAACAGGTAAAGGATGCTACTGAGACAGGGAGAACTGCCTTATTCTTCCCCAAATTTCCCAGATAGACCTACATGCAGTGAAAAGATACGTATGCACTGAATTTAATGTTTTGCAGCTCTTCAGACTTGCTGCACATAAGCTCAGCACATGTTTAATACCCGAGCAGTAATTCTGATACCTCCAGGGATACAATGTCCAGGGGTAACACTTCTAGGAAGTGTTGGACCAAGTAGATATACTATTGAGCTCAGTGTGTTCTGCAGAAAGACTTAAGATTTTTGGACCCAGCCTGATTAGAGTTAATGCACAGAGACAGAAATCCTGGATGCGTGTATAAATCCACAGATTTCTTACAGAAATATAGTATATGCTCATGGACACCAATAATGAGTGGAAGAGAGAGTTTTGCTTGTAAGAGGAGCCTGAAAGCATTGGCTTTCTTAGTATGTCAAAATTAATGTTGAGAAGGGATGCCATTGCTGCCTGTTAATGCATCAGGGTATATTTCATGGAAAGAATTGATTATTAAAGCTACAGAAACGTGTCAGTACAAGGCTGAATGAATGAAAACTGACCATGCATGACTCAAGGCTGGAAACTGGTTGCAAGTTTCTAATTGCCAGAGGAGGTATTTTTCTGGAACAATGGGAATAGAAGGACTGAAAAAAAAACTTACTGTTTTCACAGTGGCACTTGGGAGCAAGACTGAATGCCAAAGGATGTCTGTGACAGCCAGATCAATACAATCAAGATCCTGAAGTCACATAGAGCGAAAGGTAAGCAGGGATTTGGGTGTGGTGGGGCTCATATCCAGACCGTGAAGAAGCAGTATCACTAGGCACAGCTTCAAGGGTTTCAGCCACTTCCACAGTGGAATTCTTTTCTGCTTTTACTCAGAACCACAACATCTCTTCCATACAGCTTTTCAGGCTTGTGAAGTCAATCAGTTGAAGAGATATGTCAACTCAAATCAGCAACAGGCTGAGTTTCTTAAAGCTGAGCTCAAGTGGTCAGTCTGTAGAGGTTTGACTGATTTGCATTAAGAATCTGACAATGCAATACCAGTTTTTGGGGTTTTGGGTTGGTTTTTTTTTTTTTAAATCCTTTTTAACCAGCTTTGTGGGCAAAGAAATTTAAAACCAGGTTTGTATGATTTCCACCTTTTCATCTACCTATCTGGTAGATATACCAATTTAGCAAAAAACAAAATGCAGCACTAACACAGAGATCGAAAAGGAAAAAACAAACATTCATTATGATTTGCCTGCTGTTAAGAAATGTAAAATGTGATTTCAGACATGTGATCCATCCATTAAACTTTTCCTAAACTCCTTCCTATTCACAGTTTTAATTTTTATTTCACCGAGAGCTGTATTTCTGTAACCAAGCTCAGGGAAATACTTTGTCTCAAAGTATAAAGGCAAAAACTCTTATCCATCACTCCTCTGCTGATTTTTTCCAGAGGATTTTTTCCTGTATTTTAGAAAAAAATGGCCTAGCGATGTATAAATCGGTATGGGAGCATGCAGTTACACAGAAAATGGACTTTAGAGGGTGTTGACAATCCAACAGAAAAATGTATCTTTCTGCTGAATGTTGTTCAGTCCAAACCAGAATATTTCCTCAGGTTTAATCCTGACAACACCATCTCCTGTTACTTTGGATTTACTCCTGTCCCTAATTTTTCAAGATAAAGAGTGCAAATATCTGTTGACAAATAATTACTGAAATACCCATCAATAATGTTACAACCCATGATTATATCATCCTTTGATGGAGGACTCCGCTCTTTAGCCCTTTTTTTGACCCTTTTCCCACATGCTAAAAATAAAAAAATGGGCTCAGTGTCATGAAAAGTGACAAGCTAGCTCTTCACCTGTTGCTTTATAGCCAGATCTGAGAACAGGTGGAAACATCTAGGCCTTCAGAACTATTATCTGCATTTCATTTGCCACTTCATTCCACAAAAATCCTCCTTGTTGTTTTCACTTCTTCAAAGTGGCCACTGAAATACTTAAATCTCTAAAAAGAAATAGATTGTGTATATCTTGAAGGTAAAGTTATCCCAGGTAAACTTAAACTGAGGTCTTGGAAGGCTGTGGAAGAGGAGTATCTAAATGACCTCCTCATTGAAGTCTGGGACCTAGCAGATGGATCAAGAGCAAGCCTGCTGGAAGTCATGCCAAGGTATAAAAAAAGAGACACAAAAGTGTTAAAACAAGTGGCACCCCCCACTTGCTAATGTATAATGCAGAGGGATTGCACCATCCTCCCCAAAGCTCAGATGTGTCTCACTTATTTTGCTAATATCAGGGTACATCTCCAAGCATGTGGGCTTTCTGGTAGCTGGGAAAGAGGCTCCGGATTCCTGTTTTAAGAATCTGAGATGGAATAACAAAAGATTTATCCCTAATGAAATTAACATGGAGGTAACGAACACACCATGAAGCAAGAACTTGTGTTTTCTCCGAAAAACTGGTGCCTGACTTCCATTTGCCTCCTCTCAGCATGGAAGACCAAGATTTATGTTACAGTTTGTCTCTATAACTAGAATGATGTGGTGAACTTGATATGATTTCAAATGTACACTCATTCACTAGTGCTGAAGATTCAAGGTACTTCTGACTATGCACTATTTTAATGTCATGGGTTAACTACTTAATAGAGCAGTACAAAATTCCTAACTTCAACCCTGAAGGAAACATGCCTTTTCTAAACACTACTTATGCACATACTTAAACACCCTAAATATGAGCATATGACAGTGTTTTTATGAATCAAAGCCATAACTCACTTAACTTCTGAGCCCAGAAATTTTGTGTATTTGCATTCACTACTGAATGTTTCTATAATAAGACATAACTATCTTTTTTTAAAAAGTGTTGATATTGCTATGACTGCTCCATAATGACTTGATCATATTTCCATTGTACCTATTTTGTTCTTGATTTATACATGAGGTCCAGAAGCAATATTTTCTGATCTTACAATCTCTGAAAGTTAGAGATGGAAAATTTTTCACACTAGATAGTTCAACAACATAGAACTATAATGTATTCCTTATTAATATTGAAAATTTTAGCTAGAACTAATGATGGGCAAATTAGTTACTAAAGAGCCAGTGAAATAAAATCTGTCCTGTCTTATAATGCTATATGTATTCCTTGTCTGTCTCAGTAGCTGGGCCACAAAAGTTTTTCCTGATAATAAAATTTGAAAAGAAGCAGTGATTTTCTAGACTACTGTAAGACTGACCCGCGGATCACTAAGTCAGTGGAAAGGTTCCAGCTGACTTATACATACTGTGGATGAGGTCCTTTATCCTTTCTATTACCAGCTGTAGACATCACTGACAAGCACCGCTTTTCTCCTTTATAGCTCTCCTCCTGATAGCAATTTTGTGAGAAAACATCAAATGTGTAAGAGAATAATTTTAAAGTTAGTTTGATCTTAACTATGTGCAGCGCTGTGGAATAAATATCTAAAGCCATGCAAGAGATGTCACATGAACTTACTGAAGACAGACTGAGCGAAAATAGCTCCATACCTTTTAATGAGAAATGAACTTTAGATGAAGAAACTTTGGTAGATTAAATCTATCTGGCTTTCTACATTATATGTTGTCACATAGGAATCTGTAGATTACACTGGAAAAGAGGTAAATTAATAAATGAATCATAAATCCAGTAAGGAGCTGGTTAAAGAGGATAAACCCATGTATTGTGCTAAACGGGAAGGGATTTCCTCTAGAAATAGTTTTAAAATGCATCTTACTTAATATTTTTATTAGAAAATATGGCCAAAATATAATAATAAGAGACTAATAAAATTTGCTGATGACATGAAGTCAGTAAAAATCATCAACACAGAGGAGAACGGGAACATTTCAGAAGTGGAAGAAAAAAAACGAGGGAGGCTATAAGAAACACAATGGACTGTTTGAGTACAATGTGGAAAATCAGTTGGAAATGGCAGAGACAAAACTAGTCTGGCCTTGAACAGTTGCAGGTTAATAACAATAAGGTTTCCACTATTCACAGTAGTGAAGTTCTTAAACAGCTTTCCAAAATAAGTACGAAGTAATCAAAGCAGATTGAGGATGGAGTTTGTTCAGTTTATGAAGGGGATTATATGAGTTCTTATTGCCTGCAGTAACAGGAAACTGGAACAGTGTTGTAGAACCTCATAAAGTTTGTTATTTCTATCTTTTTTCTCCATTTATTTTGTAAAATGTTATGTACATTTTTTTCCTTGTTCACTCCAACAACTCAGTACTTTCTTAAAAACATGAGGAACCCTTGCAAGACAGTGAAAGATGTAGAAAAGGACTGCAGGAAATCACTATTAAAACATACAGAATAATTTTCCTCATTTTCTAGGCTTGCCTGATTTGAAACACTGGAGTGGCACTCTGGGGCTGTTTCCATTGCAACACATGAGGTGATTACATTTGAATTTGTTTCTTGGAGAAGACCCAGCAAAGGCACTCCAGTGGAAAGTCCTGCAATCACGATACCACTGAGACTTTATTAATAAGCACCATTACATCACTGCTCACTTAAAGAAGGACAGATCATCTTTTTTTTTTTTTTTAGACAGCTGTGGGGGTGAGGAGACTGAAGACATAGAAATAAACCTGTCTTGTTGACTGACTGGTTTTCAGAACCCATAGACGTGTGGGTGGAGAGAGTGGGCAATATCACTCTATCTTAAAGCACCAGATATTTTAACACCTGTAGATAAGTAGTTCAAACTGTGGGAGCCACTCAGGGGAAGGGTTTGCACCGAAGAAAAAAAAAAAAAAAACAACACCAAGAAGAAAACAAGCAAAGTGAGAATGTAAGTGGTTCTGTTTGTTACCTTCTAGTGGAAAAGTAACTCAAACCACATATTTTGGATCTATAATTAGAAAAAAGAGTAAAAACAACCTCAAAACTTCCTCTTCTAATTTTAAGATTCATAGATTTCCTTTCTTTCTCTTACTCCTATTTTAATATTTTGGTGCATTTCAAAGTTTTGTTCTTTTTTTGTTTCTTTTTTTGTTTTTTTTTTTTTTAAATATCACAACTTTTTTGCCTATGTCTAGACCTGCTGTAATTATTTCGGTTTGCTAGGACAGCAGTACTGTGGTCTCACAGGGTTTTTGAGAGTAAACCTGTATCTGAAGAGTTTATAATTGGCACATGAATGTCTGCCTGAGTATTCAGAGAATGCTATAACATAAATGGGAACCATCTCCCCGTTTTTCAGTGAGCATTACCAGTGAAGTCTGGTGATCTCAGTGCAAATAATAACATGGTTAACTATTTCACTCATGACCAGAGCATGCAAAGAAAAAATACAAACATCTGTAATGACTAGCACTATTTGCTGTGACTGGTAACTGTGCTCTACTATGGAAGAAGCAAGCCTCGTTGGGCATCTGAGGCCATCCAGTGAAACGATGGGGCTTTTTCTGACCTGACACAGGAGGATCACCCTGGAAGGATCCAGAAGGAACTACTTCATCATATCGAGCATCTGCCCAAACTGAGATGTATAACACCTTGTTTCACTTGCTCAGGGTGTGGCAGGCTGGTTTGCTGCAGGTTTGCCTACAAACCATGGGTATTATGCCTGAAAAAATACCATGCCAGTTTTAACTCTCCAAGCATTGTAGAATCATGGAATCATAGAATAGTTGAGGTTGAAGGGACCTTTAAAGGTCATCTAGACCAACCCCCCTGCAATGAACAGGGACAAGAGAATGAAACAGCACACAATTTGAACTCAGCTGAAGAAAACAAGTATAATGTCATGTTTGGATTGACTGATTTCTTGCAGAAATTTTGGTAGATCCAAATTTTCAAGAGCAGATGTATAAAGGTCTGACATCTAAGCATTATGAGCAAAGCAGACTGTCTATGACTACATAGGTGACTGTATGATAGTCACAAGGATGAATAGGGTGTTAAGATGCAGGACACCATCTCTGCTGAAGGAAGAAGAGAAAAGATTCAAGTAGGCCATAAACAGGACCGGAGGGGTGGGAACATATTACAATTATATACCGTAAAAAGGGAAATCCTCCCTTCTGTATGTTTATATCCAGCCTCCTGCAACTGACATGAGGCCTTTCTTGATGCCTTTCTGTCCTGGTTTCGGCTGGGATAGAGTTAACTTTCTTCCTAGTAGCAGGCATAGTGCTGTGTTTTGGATTTAATAGGAGAAGAATGTTGGTAACATGCTGATGTTTTAGTTGTTGCCGAGTACTGCTTATGCTAGTCAAGGACTTTTCAGCTTCCCATGCTCTGCCAGGTACACAAGAAACTGGGAGGGGGCACAGCCAGTATAGTTGATCCAAACTGACCAAAGGGCTATTCCATACCATATGACGTCATGCTCAGTATATAAACTGGGGGGGGGTGGCCAGGGAGCAGCGATCGCTGCTCGGGAACTGTCTGGGTATTGGTCGGCGGGTGGTGAGCAATTGCATTGTGCATCACTTGCTTTGTATATTATTATTACTATTATTATTATATTGTTATTATTAGCATTACCATTTTACTTTATTTCAATTATTAAACTGTTCTTATCTCAACCCAGGAGTGGGTTTTTTTTCACTCTTACTCCTCCGATTCTCTCCCCCATCCCATCGGGGTAGGGGGAGTGAGCGAGCGGCTGCGTGGTGCTTAGTTGCTGGCTGGGGCTAAACCACGACACTTTCAAAACTAAATAATAAAAAATTTAATCAACAATAAATTATTTCAAAAGCAGAAAAGATTCCAAGAAGTGTTACAAAGTGTTAGGACTTTTGGAAAAAGAGAATAACTTTATCAGCCATATTTTAAGCCTGGACAGAGACTTTTAAACATTGATATGTGGTGTTGTATTTAAATATTCTCATGACATCTTTCAGTCTTCATGTCTGAATTAGGTTCTTTATTTGGCCATATTTCTAAATGCAATATGAGGCCAACATTTCTAAGAATGATTATTTACTTCATATTAAGAAATAAAGTGTAATCAATTGCTTTCTAGTTTTAGGGTATGGATTGGGCTGAGAGCTGATTTTGGCTTTCTCTGGAGTTTTGGATTCGTCTTGGAAGTCCAGTATTCCCAGGTGTTGCATGTCTGGATATATTTCAAGAAAAACATCTGGAATTTCATCTTCAAGGGAAACAAACCACTGGAAGCTGCACTGAGTTGTCCAAAATCACATAGCATCTCAGAGTAAAACCAAGAAGAGAACCCAGCTGTCCTAAGCATATTGGGCTTACTGAAATTTGCCTGTCATTCCATGCATTTTGCATTCATTCTTACCGATCAGTCAGTCCCCCAGTCAGCCAAATGTCTTCCTGGAAAAAAAAAAATGACAGAAGCCAGAAGAAATGCAGAGATTGGCTCAACACCATTTCAGCCAATAAACAGATATAAGTAATTTTTGGTTTAAAATATATCAGTAGGTAACGATCTGATTTATTGCTTAAAGATCAAGATATTGCTGTCTTTCTAAGCATAACCACTAGTCATTTTTCCCTGATTACTTTTATTTGGCTTTTATTTAGACTGCTACATCTGTAAGGTATCATGCATAGTAAATGGGGTCCAGGAAGGCTGGTCCATCTTCGAGAAGGAAGTCTTAAGGGAGCAGAAGTGGGCTGTCACCATGTGCTGTAAGACCAACCAGTGGGGAAGATGACCAGCCTGACTGAATAGGGAGATTTTGCTGGGACTCAGGGAAAAAAGGAGTGTCTACCACCTTTGGAAGAAGGGGCAGGCAACTCAGGAAGAGTACAGGGATCTTGTCAGGTCCTGCAGGGAGGAAATTAGAAAGGCAAAAGCCCAGCTAGAACTCAATCTGGCCACTGTTGTAAAAGATAATTTTTTTTTTTTTTTAAGTACATCAACAGTAAAAAGAGAGCCAAGGAGGATCTCCATCCTTTGCTGGATGGGGGGGGGAACATTGTCACTAAGGATGAGGAAAAGGCTGAGGTACTTAACGCCTTCTTTGCCTCTGTGCTTAATAGCCAGACCAGTCATCCCCAGGGTACTCAGCGCCCTGAGCTAGAAGACAGGGATGGGGAACAGAATGAAGCCCTCATAGTCCAGGAGGAAGCAGTTAATGACCTGCTATGCCACCTGGATGCTCACAAGTCTATGGGGCCAGATGGGATCCACCCGAGAGTATTGAGGGAGCTGGCAGGGGAGCTTGCCAAGCCACTTTCTATCATCTATCAGCAGTCCTGGTTAACAGGGGAGGTCCCTGATGACTGGAGGCTTGCCAATGTGACACCCATCTACAAGAAGGGCTGGAAGGATGATCCGGGGAACTACAGGCCTGTCAGCCTGACCTTGATACCAGGGAAGATTATGGAGCAGTTCATCTTGAGTACATTCAACAGGCATGTGCAGGTCAACCAGGGGATCAGGCTCAGCCAGCATGGGTTCATGAAAGTCTGGTCCTGCTTGACCAACCTGATCTCCTTCTATGACCTGGTGACCCACCTGGTGGATGAAGGAAAGGCTGTGGATGTCATTTACCTGGACTTCAGCAAAGCTTTTGACACCATCTCCCATAGCATTCTCCTTAGGAAGCTGGCAGCTTATGGCTTGGACGGGAGTAGTCTTCGCTGGGTAAAAAACTGGTTGGGTGGCTGAGCCCAGAGAGTAGTGGTGAATGGAGTTAAGTCCAGTTGGTGGCCAGTCATGAGTGGTGTTCCCCAGGGCTCTGTTTTGGGGCCAGCCTTGTTCAATATCTTTAATTAATGATCTGGATGAGGGGATTGAGTGCACCCTCAGTAAGTTTGCAGATGACACCAAACTGGGTGGGAGTGTTGATCTGCTGGAGAGTAGGATGGCCCTGCAGAGGGACCTGGACAGGCTGGACTGATGGGCCGAGGCCAACTGTATGAGATTCAACAAGGCCAAGTGCCAGGTCCTGCACTTGGGTCACAACAACCCCATGCGGCGCTACAGGCTTGGGGAAGAGTGGCTGGAAAGCTGCCTGGCCGAAAAGGACCTGGGGGTGTTGGTAGACAGCCCACTGAACATGAGCCAGCAGTGTGCCCAGTGGCCAAGAAGGCCAACAGCATCCTGGCTTGTATCAGGAATAGTGTGGCCAGCAGGAGCAGGGAGGTGATTGTCCCCCTGTACTCGGCGCTGGTGAGGCTGCACCTGGAATACTGTGTCCAGTTTTGGGCCCCTCATTACAAGAAAGACATTGAGGTGTTGGAGCGTGTTCAGAGAAGGGCAACAAGGCTGGTGAAGGGTCTGGAGCACAGGCCTTATGAGGAGCGGCTGAGGGAACTGGGGTTGTTTAGCCTGGAGAAGAGGAGGCTGAGGGGAGACCTTATCACTCTCTACAACTACCTGAAAGGAGGTTGTAGCGAGGTGGGTGTTGGTCTCTTCTGCCATGTAGTTAGCGATAGGATGAGAGGAAATGGGCTCAAGCTGTGCCAGGGGAGGTTTAGATTGGATATTAGGAGAAATTTCTTCACGGAAAAGTGTAGCCAAGCATTGGAACAGGCTGCCGAGAGAGGTGGTGGAGTCCCCATCCCTGGAAGTGTTCAAAAAATGGGTAGATGTGGCACTTTGTGACACGGTTTAGTGGGCATGGTGGTGTTGGGTTGATGATTGGAATGATGATCTTAGAGGTCCTTTCCAATCATAATGACTCCTAGTTTTTAGTTTGATTATAAATAATCCAGCCACCAAGCCAGGAAACATGAAATTGCTACCATTCCCTTAATTGGTTTAGTGGTGGACTTGGTAATGTTAGGTTAATGGTTGGACTGGATGATCTTACAAAGTCTTTTCCAACCTAAACGATTCTATGATTCTATGATTCTATGATAAATTCCTTTTGCTGTTGCCCTTCTCTTATCTCTGTACAGCTGTCTGTGTGCTGCAAGTCCCCTTTGGGCAGGGACTAGTCTAAAATATTGTGGATGCTCTTGCAAGAAATAAATAGAGCAGGCTTGTACAATAATCTTTAAAGAGTTTTCTGTATCCATAGAGGCTATATTTTTAAAGCTGTCTAAAGAGATTGTATACCCAGCTCAGATTGAAATTACTGGAATTTCTGTCTTGAAACTTTGATGCTTTTGAACATTTCAGGTGGATTATTTCATCTTCCAATATAAACTGTCTTTCAGTGTGGTAATGTTTGTCTTATCTCACTCCTGTTGTGTCATGAGCAGGTTTTCTAATTCTCATAAAGTAGTTTAAACAGCTTTGCAAGTAACTTCCATGAGACATCTCTGCAGTCTTTTTTAATATCCTAGATTAAAAAGGGTATTGAAGATGCTATATGGTATGTGATACAAATGTAAGGGTTACTGTTCCGCTCATCCCTTATTTCATGGAATTTGTGTTTCAAACCCAGTTGGCAGGACTAGGATGCAGGTCAGAGATTCAGAAACAGTTTTATTCACTTGGACTTTTATGCCAAATCCTAAGGTTTGTATATTTGCAGGAAACTGGCAAAAAGGCATATTTTTTTGATCAATAAGTAACAAATCACAAGGTATTTTATTGTATTTGCAATGAAATAACTAGCCTCATTCTGTTCTGCAGGGAGACGCAGACTATCAAATTCACTGCACTCTTCTTTTTGTTTTTCAACTTTTGACCTTGATAGCAATTGCTCCAGTTCCATTTAAGGGAATTTGACCTACAAAAGTTGTCTCAGAATTTAAATATTTACGTGGGATTTAGAGTTACTGGAGGGGTCTGAATACTCGATTCCCATTCACGCTGAAGAGCATCTCAGAGTTAGTGAAGAACAGAAATCCCCAAGCTTCTTTAACAGGAATATGTCTATATTATATTGCATTGGAAATTTAGGAAAAAAATCACATTTTTATTAGTATCTTCTAGTTGTCAAAAAGCTAGAAAAGCTATATAGCCCCAGAACACAAGTGGTTTGTTATGGGTTATTTCTTTCTTTTTCTTAATGGAAACCTGTTATACAGAACAACTTACCTAAAACTGTAACGTCCTTGAAAGCCAAGAAATTCTCACTTTGAGAGTTAAGTACCTCTGGAAATCTCACCTTTAACCCTGCCTTAGCAGATGGTGAGGGAATAAAAGTCTACTATATATGTGCAATTTTTTTCTAAAGCTTAATTAGAAATGGACAAGTGCATTGTTGTAATGTGATTATATTTATTATAGATGGGACCTACGTTTTAAGCTTACTTTAGGAACTGACTAAGATTTTTGTAAAGTCTCCCTTTTTTTTGAAGTCATTTAAAAAAAACCATATATTTTTTTAAGGTCTTTAGTACTTTGGATTTGTAACAACTACTCTCTGTGCCACTGTGTTTTAATGTCGGCTGCCATTGAGAGAGACATTCTGGGTCAAAAACAAGCTTTCAAAACTAAGTAAGGCAAGATATTACCTCTGGTAAAGAACACCACTCTGCTCAGATCCCACAGCTGAATAGGTAACATGTGCACTGCCTACTGCATTTTAGTCAAAGACCTACTTTTTAAAATGTATTCTCTGATCTACTTCAAGTGAATAACAGTGATGGTTCCCATTGAGCAGCTTCTCCGTAATACGCGGAGAGGACAGGAACCTCTGGCTGGAGACAGTGACAAGCAACGGCGGCAGAGAGGAGGACAGCAACATCTCAAGCCAGTTCTGGACACACACTAACAGATAAAGCTCTTAGTAATTTACTATCAAGTTAGCTGGGGAGAGGAGCAAGACATACTCTGCTTATGCTAGAAAATAGGCAATAGTGCTTTTCTTCACACAGGCATTTCTCAGGTGTGAATTCAGTCTGCAATATGGAGTTCAGTCCTGGCTCCAAACAAGAGCTTTAAGAACTAGTTTCTTTATTAATTTTCTTTTCTTCCCCCAATCATATAAACACTTGTGCTTGAAAATCAGAGCCCTTCTTTTTCCTTGTGGTCTCTTCTTCCAGCATCACATCGGTGACCTGATTTTCAGAGGAACAGCTCTCAAAGTCCACAGGAGGTACTCAGCATGTCTAAAAATCAAGCCATAAATAGTTGTGAATCTCTCTTTCTTTTTTCCTCAAGGAACTGAACTGCCACATCTCAGCAAACAGCCAAAGAAACCCAGCTTGTTCACAAATGCTAATTTAAAGCTGCATGTGTGTTTGCATAGGCTGGATTGGACTGAATAAGTCTGAGTCACAATAAAAGGGAAATTTTTTTTTCTAAAAGGAATCTTTACATTCTTGGGGGTTTGGAAGGAAAAAAAGGCTGCCGTTTGAGAGACCTGCATCTGTGGGATCTGTGAGTAAACCTGTAGCGGAAGTAAAGAGGAAACCCCCCACACCACTTAATGAAATGTTGTTGTGGGATAATCACTGCTGAAGAAACTCATCAGTTCAGACTTAGGGCATCTTTGCCTGTTAAAGAGTCTGAACTGAGCAAGGGAAACATGCCTTTCCTGCAGTGGGGGTCTTTTTTCCCATATTAAGGTCAGGGTTGTTATTCCCCTGTAGGAAATATTATCGTTTATATGGGGGAGAGCAGTGAGGAGATCTGGATTTTATTATGTCTCCTTTCTCATTCAGGAAATGGATTGACTTTCTGTTTGTTTTGAAGATCTTGAGAACAAGGAACTTTTTCCTAGCACAAAAGAAATTAATAGTCACACTGTCATGTTCTTCTCGTGTCTCTTCTTAAATCTTTGTTTTCTCAAATACTGTTATGTGCAAAGCAGCTATGGAAAATCTGTAATGGATGGGAGAAAATTCCTGTCTTAAATCCAAATGCTAGGAAGAAGAAAGTGAAATCATTTGTACATAGGGTAAAGGAACTTTAAGATTCTTCCAAGAGAAGGCATTGCTAAGCTAAAAGCAAGACACTGGTGTTTCTCCAAGATGTCCCAACTCCAGCAAACTAGATCCCAAAACTTATTTACCTGAAATGACAGCATTCAGATATGTTCCAGATCAAACTAGCTGTACTCTACTTTCATTTAGTAAATGATGTGTAAATTGTCCCAAATATTACATAAACAATTACATGGTTAATTTTAACAATTCCTCTCCTGGATATAAATCAATATAACTCCACTGACCACAACAGGCTAAGGCAAAATAAAGGGATAAATTCTCCAATGCAAGAAGAAGGAGTAGAAAACCCAGGAGGATTAATGGAATCTAGACAAAAAGTGCCCTAGGGAGGAAGCTTCTGGGCTGACAGTGAAAGTACAGTAAAAGTATGTCCAGACATTGCAGATAGCTGGACCACTAAATGCCTTTGCTTGCCTCTGCTTCAGAGATGTTGACAATAAAGTCTGCTTCTTTTTCAAGGAAAGTAGATTCAACTTTTGTTCTTGCAGCCTGTATTTTAGCTTAGCTATGGAGAAGATAAGGAAAGGTTAGATTGGGGAAATTTCAGTTTGTTAACCAAGATGTAAGAACTGGTCAGGTAAAAGTGATTCTACCTGATGACTAAGACTAGTGAACTTTTTAAAGGACACCTCTTTCACCTTATTTGAAAAACAGTGGGGAAATTATGGGTCCTTGCATAGAAGTGGTAATGAAAATTCTGAACCCACAGACCACATGGAGGTGTTACTGCTTTTACAAAGTCAAATGAAACAAAACAGCAGATCTTATTTAATTGCCTGTTTAGCTGCTTCTTTTAGCCAAGGGCACTCTGAGTGACAGTGACAAAGGAATCCCAGTTACAAGGGATGAAGATGTGATGTTTCAAGTCTGAGTCATTTCTGACTAAGAGCAAGTCACAGACTTATCTGACAATGTATTTCTGTAAAAAGCAAAGAAGATACATGTTACTTTATTATTTGGATTCTGCATATGACTAAAAAAATGGGTAGTATTGTTACATTTTTATCTCCACGGCACTTAGGGACACAAGCTGTGAACCAAGATCTTACTGCACTGCTTGCTGTGGAAACAGAACAAAACAGTCTCTGTCATCATTCAATGAAGATTGTCCTTGAAATTATAGTCACAGAGACATTTCAATTGTTTTAATTACTAAAGTGAAGGGATTTTCTATTGATTCCCTTAGAAAACTTTCACAGTCTAATAAAGCATGCTAGTGAGTGCCATCTTATCCATTTTCTTTTTTAAAGGCTTTGTTAAGTATGTTAATAGCAAGAGGTGGTCCAAGGAAAACATTGGACGAATATTTGTTGAAGATAGTCACCTGGCAAATGCGGATTAAAAAAAAAGTGGAGGCATTCAATGCTTTTTTTGCCTCAGTCATTAATAATACAGGTAGACCTAAGGCTGTCTGGTCCTCTGAGTTGGATGACCGCAAGTGTGAGAACAGTGACTTTCCATTTGTGGACACTGAAATTGTAAGAGACCAGTTGTATCAGCTGAATGTTCACAAGTCCATGAGCCCTGATAAGATTCATCCCACAGTACTGAAGGAGCTACCAGATGTTATGGCAGGACCCCTCTCAATCATCTACCAAAAGTTTTGGGAGTCCGGGAAGGTCCTGACTGACTGGAAGCTGGCCAACATTATTCCAGTTTACAAGAAGAGCATGAGGGAAGACCCAGGAAACTACAGACCTGTTAGTCTAACCTCAGTACCTTGAAAAATTACAAAGAAAACTGTACTGGGTAGTACTGAAAGACATTTAAAGAACAATGCAATCAGCAGGCACAGTTAATACAGGTTCACAAAGGAAAAGTCCTGTTTAACTAATTTCATATCCTTCCATGATCAGGTCACTCACCCTGTGGATGAAGGGAAGGCAGTGGATTTAATTTTTCTGGATTTTAGTACGGCTTTTGACACTGTCATTCACAACATCCTTCTGGACAAGTGCCCCACTGTGAGATGAGAAAGTACATAGTGCACTGTGTGAAGAACTGGTTGAAGGGCAAAGCTCAAAGGGTTGTAGTGAATGGGGCTGCATCCGGCTGGTGACTGGTCACTGGCAGTGTTCCTCAGGGCTCAATTCTTGTGCCAGTTCTGTTCAATATTTTTATGATCTGGATGCAGGAGTTGAATGCACCATTACCAAGTTTGCTGATGATACTAAACGGGGAGGTATCTCCCCCTTGCAGAGGGATCTAGACAGATTGGAGCATTGGGCAATGATTAATGGGATGAAATTTAACAAGACCAAATGTCAGATTCTGCATTTGGGACAGAATAATACTGGGCACAAGTATAAATTCGGAGAGCAACCCTGCAGAAAGGGATCTGGGGGTGCTGGTCAACAGCAGGCTCAACAGGAGTCAGCAGTGTGCCCTGGCAGCCAAAAGGGCAAGCCGTATCCTGGGGTGCAGCAAACACAGCATAACCAGCCTGCCAAAAGAGGTTGATTATCCCACTATATTCAGCATTGGTGCAGCCTCAACATGAGTACTGTGTGCGGTTCTGGGCCACACAATTTAAGAAGGATGTTCAGGTCCTTGAATGCATCTAGAGGGCAACAAAGCTGGTGAAAGGACAGGAAGGCATGTCCTGTGACGAGTGGCTAAGGACTTTGGGTTTGTCTAGTTTGGACAAAAGGAGGCTGAGGAGCGACCTCATTGCTCTCTACAGCTTTCTGAGGAGGGGAAGCGGAGAGGGAGGTGCTGATCTCTTCTCCCTAGTATCCAGTGATAGGATGCATGGGAATGGTTCAAAGCTGTGCCAGGGGAGGTTTAGACTGGACATTAGGAAGCATTTCCTTACTGAGAGAGTGGTCAAACACTGGAATAGGCTCCCTAGAGAGGTGGTCAATGCCCCAAGCTTGTCAGTGTTTAAGAGGCATTTGGACAATGCCCTTAATAAAATGCTTTAATTTTTGGTCAGCCCTGAATTGGTCAGGCAGTTGGACTAGATGATCATTGTAGGTCCTTTCCTACTGAAATTCTCTTCTCTTCTCTTCTCTTCTCTTCTCTTCTCTTCTCTTCTCTTCTCTTCTCTTCTCTTCTCTTCTCTTCTCTTCTCTTCTCTTCTCTTCTCTTCTCTTCTCTTCTCTTCTCTTCTCTTCTCTTCTCTTCTCTCCTCTCCTCTCCTCTCCTCTCCTCTCCTCTCCTCTCCTCTCCTCTCCTCTCCTCTCCTCTCCCTTCTATTCTTCAGCCTCATATTGCTTCTGAATTCTTCCATCCTGTAATTCTCTCTCACCATTGCAAGGAGTTAATCTTCGCTCCATAGGGCCAGGATTTTTAGTCAACACTCTGGGATACAAGTATATCCTCTCCCTCTCACAGTTTCTGTCTTTTATCAAATGGGTGTTGGACGTATAAACTCTCAGGTACCAGAATGTCATGCTTGCCTCTTCTCAGCTGATCCTAACCACTATTTCTGTGCCCCCCCACCCCACACCTTCTCATTTACTTCTACTCCTGTCCTTGCATTTTTGAGTAATCAATCACGAGAGATGCGCAAGGTAGTTCTGCTTCCTCTGATTCTCCCAAATATATAACAGCCTGGTGTTAAAGGCCAGCCCAGGGTGCTGAAGATACCCAAATACCTGCATACAAAAGACGACATAGAGCTAAGGTATCCTATTTCTAGCAGCAATGCTAGCAGTTGTTAAGCTACTATGAAAGAAGTGAGTACTGGTGTCAGATCCCCTTTTACGTAGTTGGGACATTGCCAGGACTTAACCTCACAAGTGGGCTGCAGTGATTGCATCCCAGGTGGGTACAGGTACTGAGTAGTGAGTCCTGAGTCACACCCCTGCACTCCTGAAAGGGACAGCAATGGAGACATGCTCCTTGAAATTTGCTGTTGGTAACAGAGCAGCTCCCCATCTACACTTCTAGGTGTTCAGCCCCATCTTCCAGAGGCAATTGTCTCTCTCCATTGACTGTTTAAAGAACATAAGCATCTGGTTGAGGTGCTCTGGAGGTTTGTGCTGGGATTGGCCATCTGTGTTTTAGGTGCTGTGGTTCTTGGCTTCAAAACAAGAAGTAGAGATGGTGTTCTAAGTCCTTTTGCAAAGTGTTTCAGCACAGAGTGTGCTTCATACAGTACATGGATGCATTTATACACCTTTCTATACAGCTGTACTGTTTAATGTGGAATAACGTACAGTCAGGATCAGAATTAAATCCAAAATCCCTCATTTAGGTAGTCATATAGGAATTTACTTAAACTTTTTTTATCCTTGCCTGTATTCTGTCAGGAAAGGAAAAAGTATGATTAGATGAAAAATATCTCAAATGTGTTTCATATATAACCTGGACTAAAAGAAGAATAAAGGAAAAAAACAGAGACAATAATACTGATAACAGGAAAAAAATCCTGTATACAGAGGACATAGGCAATAAAAGTGAAGGCCCATATTCATTATTAAAGTACTCCATGCTAGTCTATTTCTTTTGGAATCTGTAGTACGAGGAACCCTATTATTCTTCAAAACTAAAAATATGCCAGTGAATAATTTTTAACATACTAAAAATTATTATTAAATAATCTGTAAACAAAGCTGGTTCGTATGAAAAATGTTATGACAATGTACTTTTTAAAAAACCTCATTAAGCTGTTATTGCACTTGGTAAGTCAATCGTTTCCTTGCTCACAAATGCCCACACTGTACTACGCATTGTGTATGAAATATATTTCTCTTCCAGCAACCTAACATAAACCTCTGTATCATTTAGTTAATGATAAATTTTCTCAGGGTTACAGCTGAGTGAATATTTGTGGTTTTGTTTACTTTTTGGTTTGAAAATTTCTGACAATTTTATTTTGAATCACCATGAAAAAAAGATTCATAATACATAAATTTATAAAACAAATTCTTTCAGTTTATGCTAGATTAATTCAGTGCAGAACTTCTTGTTTCATAGAATCATAGAATTGTTTAGGTTGGAAAAGACCTTTAAGATCATCCAGTCCAACCATTAACCTAACAATACCAAGTCCACAACTAAACTAATTAAGGGTAGAGTAATAATTTCATGTTTCCTGGCTTGTTGGCTGGATTATTTTTTAAAGAAAGTAGAACTAGGAATCATTAATGTTGGAAGGGACCTCTAAGATCATCAGTCCAACCATCAACCCAACACCACCATGCCTACTAAACCATGTCACGAAGTGCCACTTCTACATGTTTTTTGAACACAGTTTTTTTCACCTCAGTTTGAAACTGCTTGTTTTACTAAATTTATTATTATCAAACTTTGGTTTAAATCAAGTAAGCAAAACACTGTAATTCTGAAAATCAAAGTGTTTATCTTCAATTCACAGATTTTATTTTGGAATTTTGAGCCAAACTAGTCCACTAAAAGCTATGCACATTTCTCCAGTGTTTCAACAATCCAGTCCTCCATGTTTAATGACAATATTTTACCCACTTTATTTTAACCCAGATTTATTTAAGCTGCAATGCAGTACTCCCTCACTATGACTTGAGGCAGAATGAAGGGAAGATGATGTTAAAGAGAAAAATACAGACAGATATATGTACTTGATTGACTGTTTCAGATTGCCAATTATGTTATTACTCAGCATCATGTCAGTATTCCACATCATATATTAGAGATGTTAAAGATCACACTGAGTCTATTCTGGCATTCAGAAAGCTGATATGTTGTGAAGAGCCAGTATGGTATACAGTTATACATCAATATCTTTCAGGCACTGTTACTACCAAAAATGTTCAATATTCAGCAAAACTGTAAAATATTCACCTGAAGTTCATTGAAGGTCAAACACAAAACTCAACTTCTATTCCCTAAACAAGCATAACTATTCAAGCCACACAGAACTTATAGGCAGTTTGGCATCTTACAGACAAACTGTTTTTAAAAAAAATCAGTCAAATACTCTGATCAGTTTGTGAACTCAGAATTGTTTCATGAGCCTTTTTTTTGGCCAATACGTGAGAGGAAAAGGGAAAACATTTAAAAAGGAATTAAACTTCTGATCTATCTAGGAAACTACCATACAAAACAAATCTAAAATTAAAATATTTTCTATAATTTTGGCTCCTAAAAAGACTATTATCCCACTGATTCAAAGGTGAGTTGTAAATTAAACAAATTATGTGTTTCACCTCTCTTTTCAACTTCCAAAATTCTTTTTCTCATTTAGTTGGAATTAAGCCTTTAGTAGGTCTTAGGCTACACATCTACGATGTTGAACATCATGATGACTCTGAGGACCTGTATATGCTGGTAATCTCTATCCAAGGGCTGCTGCACATCCCTTTTGAATGAGAGTAAACACGTGAAGATTCAAAAGTGAGCACTGTTCCCTCCAAAATAAAGGGGAGAATACTGTAGTCCATACCACCTAATCCAATCTTCCTGTGGATGAATGAATGGACCTGAACACTCAAGCCACAAAGTACAATTTTTCAATTATGGGTTATTTTAAAAGTGGCCTGCTTAAGAATCATATGGAGCTTTAGCAACTCAGAAGATCAATTGTGTTAGTAAGTCAGGGAAGAAATAAGGAGAATACCTCTCATTTTTAAGGGACATTGATAGGCCTTTGTCATTATATCCTGTCTTCCTACAGAAAGAACAGATGCAGATATGGTGCTACAGAAACAATTTGTGTTGTGATGAAAAAGGGTTATGACAGAGACTGGTTTGAGAAAGAACATAGAGAAATTATTTAGGCAAAGAATGCAATTGCAACCAGGAATTTCTTGTACAGAGAAATCTTGAGTCCAAAGAATCCTTTGTAGAGTCACTGTAAGAAAAGTTGATACTGAACAAATTCAGAAGAAAAATAGTGGACACTTTTGAATAACACAGGCATTGAGCTAATGGAGCACCTTAACAAGGAAGCCATGATTTCTTCTCAACTCAAAGTTTTCAAATAAAAATGTGCTTCCTTTTCGAAAGACTTGCTTTTATCACAAAGATGTAAAGGAAATGAAATACTACAAGGAAATCAGATTGCTAGGTCAATAGTCCCATCTCCTGATAGACTCATAAGAAGTCAGTGGCCAGATTTTCAGTAACATTATGTGGGGAAAAATTTTACCCCGTTTGTGTTATTGGGTTTAAAACCAGCTATCAGTTAAACATTCAACACAAAGAACAGACAGAAAGAGTATCTCCAGGCATGAACCTCTTCAGTATGCACCTTTTATAAGCTTTCTCCCAGAAGACAGAATACTCTTTGATCTCACTTGAGGCCTTGTAGGAATCTTGTGCTGTGGACAATTTCTTTGCTAGAGTGAATGCATGAGAGCCCCAGTGTGAGTCTAGTGTACTATATGGGAAGCCAAGAACATAGGTATGGCTTGAAAAATCCTAAATGGGATTTTCATGGGTTTATCATTATCACACACTCATAGCAGATGTACAGTTTTCTCTGATAACTGGGTTTGAATTTGCAATAGCACTATGCAAACTTTTCCTGTGTTAGTAGCATTAAATATCACAGGAAAAAAGGCATAAGAATGGATCATATCTTGGTGCTTTAAGGTACTAAGTAAGTCTTGGTTTCACTTGCACTTTTAAAAAGTTTTTCAAGTCTCTTGACACCAAGCTTAAAGGAAGAGACCAGTGTACTAATCCATGTGCTGGGATCCATGTGTTTTCCATTTGCAAATGTCACCAGCCATTTCTTTAAAAGTCCTGCAAACTGCTACAACACACTAGGATCAACAGTGACCTGAGTGGGATCTGTCAGTGTTGAGGTAGTATGTAGATAGCCAATGCTTATACATATAAACATTCAGAATAAGGGGTGCTAGAAATCCTGGAACCAACAGGGGTTTGCAGTGACTTAATCATTATTTAATTGCATTGTTGAAATTAATAACTTGAAGTTAAAAAAAAAAATTGCAAGTCTTCATTTACTCTTTCTGTGGGAGAGGATACATTAAGATTTAAACATATATCAATACCAGGTAAAAGAGCTGTAGTTCTTATTCATCTGCACAAATATTCTTAGTTCAATAACTAATTCCCTTGTAGCCACCAAACATCCTGCAAAGGAGGGGCCCTGAACCCCTGTGAATTCCATTCTTTCCTCTAATCCAATCAATCATTTCTGTGTCCAGCTTTGACACAGTAGGAACTGAAAATACATTGCTTATATTGCTCAAAATTACCCCCAATCCTTTCCTTATAACCTTCTTTTACCATAGCTATGGTTCTGGGTGCTCTGCAGCTCACATCAGAAAATTGCGTAATTACTCCCTTGACCTAGAAGCTGGAAGGTTGCACAGACAAAGTATATTTGCCCTATACTCACTTTCTTCAACAGTTATCCTTGCATGGACGCTGCTAGAAGGAGGCCCCTGGGCTAGATGGACACTCGATATGACCTAGAGCAGACATATTTCTATTTCTTAGTAAGCCCAAGAGCTGAACTACATGCAAGCCTGCAAAGAGCTGTGAACCAAATAATTTCACATTTGAGGGGAGACCGATGTGAGCTGCAAGATTTTGAGTATACCAGGGTCATTCTTTGCAAAGGTATGTGACCAGAATAAGTCACACAGATGGAAAGAATGCAAAACACAGTGATTTAGAAACTCTTGTGGTCATGAAAGACCACCATTGTATTTGTGCATGACCTAGAAGCTCCAGAGGCCATGTGTGAAACAGAACACGCAAGATGTTACTTTAAAGAGCAGCACATACAGATTTGGCAGCGCCTGCTGAATACTAGAATATGTGACCTCTTGTTGATAATTCGTAGTACAATTTTTCAAAGAAAGCAGGAAATGGAGGCTTACTGCAGAAAAAAAAAAAAAAGAAGAAAGAAAAAGTCGACTCTTACTTGAAAGCACTCTCTATATATAGCGTTCCAGAAAATCTTAACTGAACCACTTACTTTAATCATATTTGTTGTTAATGTAATTATTATGCAGGGTCTCTTGAAAGAAAGAGAAGCATGGAAATAAATACAGGGCTGGAAGACAAAATATTTGTGCTCTCATTCTAACTCTTAATGTAAGACTAGTTGTACGATGATGCTGAGGAAGTCATTTAAGAACCTCTATTTCCCTGCTGTAAACTGGGCATTAGAATATTTTCCTCTTCTACTCACAGCGGTGCTTTGAGGCTTCAGGATATCCTTAGAAAAGCTTTACTGGTACTAGTGGGATTCCATGGGAAGAAATAGTTCAAGGGTGGAGCAGAAGCATTAAGCAAATTAAATGTGTGGTTGGTCACAACTGTGATGGAAGCCAGGAACCATGGTCCTGCACCTCAGTACTAGTGAGAACAAGGGCAAGCTGTTAAACAGTAACAGCAAGATAGGTGGAAACTGCAACATCACCCCTCCCTGCCCCCAAGTGAACTGGTCTTGCACTGTCCAACCTGGGAATGAAAGGTACTAAAAGGCAGTTGTGCTGTCATCACAATCAAACTCCAGTTAGCAGTGACATGACATCCTATTGCTGTTTCTTCCAAGACACATATTATAGCCATGGAGAGAGCTACCTTATATCTATATAGACGTTTAGCTCCAAGTTAAGCCAATCTCACTCTCTTGACTAAGACAGAACTGTACTTATTTATACCAGAATATTTGGCTCTCATTACAGCCTTCTTTTCTTTTTTCACTTTAGTACTGCCAGTAAAAATCAAAACCAAACAAAACTGCTAAAATGGGTCACAAGTCTTTGTGCAGAGCCATGAATTTGGCCCTTGGCAGTATGTTCCCATTGTGTCCGATTTCACCACAGCATTCTGCTCCCTGCTACACCCAGTCTACATCCTTCACTGACACTGGGATATCTTTCCTGCAGGACATAGCAATTAGCTGGTTTAAGGGGTCCTCATCCTACCATGCACTATGTTACTGAGACACACTGATGGGTATTTGAAGATGAGAGATATGTCAGAGCATACTTTGAAGTTGTTAAATTTTCTTAATTTTGGATTAACACCTAAAACAAGGATTAACTGATCTGCAAAGCTGGAGCTGGCAGGCAGCTTGCTTTCCCAACTGTTCTTGGTAGCTGTGGGAATGGAGCATTGCTGCAGGCACATGCATAAAGGTTGCTGGTACAGTGGTCCTATGGCTACTTGCAGATATTTTGCAACACTTCCCTGAGACTTGTGCAAGCATCTTGCTCAGGCTTTACTAGCTGTACTATTGCTGGACATCAGGAGTTGATCCAGGTGTTAGTTTAAAGTGTTATGCTAAGAATAGAAGTCTGTGGTATACAATAACAGCACAAAGGGTGGAGCCCTAGTTTCAACTCTGGATGGTAATAAATCATAGCATAGATTAGGACTGCCTTTTTCACTCCTTTCCACTGCACCATACTGACCACTAGAGTTTGCTGTATTAACATTTGAGTGAACAAATCCAAAACCTCTGAACCAGCCCTACAAAACAATTTCCAAAGAAAGCATGAATTCCCTTACCACAAACTGTAGAAATGACAATGCCCTTCTCCAGCTGTTGAACCTAACTTGAAATGTAGAAGAAGCTGCAGGAAGTGTATGATTAAGTAATTGGCACTATTTTCTCTCCATTGGTACAGTGCCAATGTTCCAGCAATGTGCTAAGGAGCACTGTGCTATTTTCAGATTAAGTGAAAAATCAAGGTCCTGACTGCTGATCATTTTAGCTAATTAAAGATCCCTTGGCATTTATTTGCAGAAGAAAGGATATACCTTTGATGAGCTGGCAAAATTCCAGCTAAGAGAAGAAAATGCTGCATAGTTCTCCCTGAAGCAGAACTTCTGAAAGGTGAGTGTCCTTTCTTTCACTCTCAAAAGAGTCACAATGAAGTGTGTTGTAAAAAGGAGTCACTTTTCACCTGGAAGGTGATGAAAAATACACCCACAGCCCCACAAACTTGTGGTTTGTAAAGCACTATGGCATGCACTAGGAAGGAAACTGAAATATGATGGAAAAAACTCTTTTAGGTTTCTGGATCCAAAGTGGGCACTCATTTTTGCAACTGGATTGATTTCTGGATGAATCTTCAATGTAGTTTCAATGTTCTCACGTTTAGGACTTCACAGTGAGATTCATCTATTCTTTCTGATGGAGGTACCGAACAGTTTGTTCTCATCTCCACTCCTCGGTTCAGCTGGACCCACTCCCAGTAATGGCATTAGCAGAGGGAACATTGACAGAAGAGACAGTCTCTTCTATCTAATTTTCCGTGACTACTGCCACCACAGTCCCAGGGAGCAAGACACAAGGAAGACCCAATTCTAAAGAAGTCGTGTTCCAGTTCTGCAGCTCTGGTAATGAGTGTCCTCATTCACTGTTGGGATGGAGCATGTTCTGTCAAGACCGGGAACAGATCTTTAACAATATCTCAGCTTGTGAAAAGTGGTTCTTTTCAGATACACATGACTTGGCCATGTTTTTACAAAGACAGCAAAAGACTCTACATATCAAGCCCATCCTTTGCCAAATTTCAATTCCGTGCTTCAAAGCCTGTAAGGGCCAAATCCTCTCATCAAAATGACTTCCCAGCAAAACACTTCCAGGGTGAAGAAAAAAGTATTTCCCCCATCCTCAGACCCCACAAAGCTTCTCTGTGTCACAGTTTCAAAGAATCCAAAAGAAAGGAAAAACAAACAAACAAACAAAAAATCAAAAGGAAACTGGAACAGTTTAAACAATTTCAGTCCAAGTAACTACACTTCAGCAAAGTGATAAGCAAGTGAAAAGAAGGCCATATGAGCACATCAAGTCAACTGAGCTTCTATTAGTTACATGAAATAGTAATAATATTTACCAGGATGATGATACAGGAAAAAACCCAGACCCTGAGATAGCAGTCACATACAATCATAATGTTCCCTCTTTTAACATCCCTTCCATCTGTTTCTATTACTCACTACTTGTGTCCCTACTGAGGTCATAACCCAGTTCACTCATGGTGAGGTAAACAGAGTTTAATGGGACTACTTGCAATGAGTAGGTTACAAGATGGCATTTACTGGATCACAGCCAGGAGTAAAATTTCAAATTCTCATATGTTCAGTTTCCAAGCCTGAGATCTCAAGTCAAAGGTCTCCTGCATGCTCTTGATTTTCATAGAAAATCAACTTTATAAGTGCCTAATTATTTTTGGGAAAGAGCCTAAGTCATCTAGCAATAGCATTTTCAAATTGTGACTTTCCGTCTAGTTATCTGTGCAGAGCCGTGCACTTAGAGCATTCATAAACAATAAAATCACAGTCATTGTTTTTCCTGAACTGAGCCCCAACCCAACAGATGCAGTTATAAAGAAATTAGTAGAACTAGAAACAAACACTTTAGGAATTGCCAAATAAGCTAAAAATAAGAGCACATGACAAGCTGCAGAAGTAAAATATTCTGCCTCAAAACTTGAACAATACTGATCAGAGGCAGCCTGAGAATTTGAGGGCAAGCCAGAAAAAAACCCAGTTTTTCAGCGCTCACAGTTCAATATACCCAACTGCTCTCTACTATGGTCCTTTTGAAATACACAGGGATGGCTGAAGAGCCACGGGGAGGATTAACTAAGTAGTATATTGGGAAAAGTGAGGAAATGAGCAGACACATTTCTCAAAGCAGTTTGGGTTACTGGGAGGATGCAGGGGGATGCTCTATTATTCCTTCTGGTGCTCCTGAGGCAGCAGAGGAGCCCAGCTGCTCAGTTCCTTTCATCGGTTGTGATGAGTTTGCATCACTCTCTGACATTGCTTGTACTTTGCCCAGACATTTAGAAATGCTCTCAGTTTATAACCCCTTGCCTTCCCATCTCCACATGCAAATATAGTTTCTATAACACCAGATATCCTACCCCTTCTGAATTGTAAAGGTGAAAATTAAGTCAATTAACCTTCTAATATCAGCCTTTTCTTCACCCAGTAAGCAAATATTAGGTGTACCCTTTGAAGTCAAGCAAGCAAAAAATTATGTCTTTCTGTCCAAATTTTTGACAAACATCCTTGAGGACTTCCTAAGCTCTAAAACACTTGACATTTCATGCACAGCTTTAAGCAAAACACCAAATCAGACAATGCTCTGCTTTAAAGCTGAGGCCACAGCCTTGTCCAGCTGACAGCTGCTGCTGCTCCCAATAACGAAACAGAGTGTTTGCAGATGACTTTCTTTGGTCTAACCATTCTGCAGAAGGGATATACTCTTTTGGGGCCAGTGATCTTTCTGTTCTTCTCCAGCTCTTAACTTTCAACCCAGGAGCAGCACTTTAGTAATTTCCCCATACAAGTTCTTGGACCAATGAGCAATTTGTGTCTGTTGGTGTCTATCGGTGTCGAAGCGTTACCCTTTAATGGAGAGTTTCATTTCACTTCAAGATAACACGTACCTCTTCTTTTTAATAAGCCTGCCTGAGCAGTACTACGATGCTTCTGAAATTGCTTCTTCTGCACACCTTTTAGTGCTGTTGCAAGTTTCACCTAATATGAAACCCTTCAAGAGAAGTGACTTTTCAGGCTACTCACACAGTTGCCATGGCATCATTGTAACCATAGGCAGAAACAGGGAGATACCTCATAGACATACCTCATTGTGGCCAGAGGTATGTATAGGTGCAATCGATCATGGTGAGAAATTATGTAGCCAGACAGGACTGAAAGTCTTAATGTAGAAGTTCAGAGTGAAAATCTGAAATTAGAAATTCTTTTCAGCTGTTTTCCTACGTTGAAATAAATGACACACAGACCTCAGCTGCAACTTCAGATAAAGAAGGTTTGCTTTCCAGAAACAGCACACAGATCTTAGATAAATGACCACAAAGACAGTGATAAATTTCTAAGAAGAAAGGTAGGTTATTTATGGACACAATGTCTTGTGTGACCCCCTGAAAGCACACCAGCCTCTCTCCTCAGCACTGTAACACCATTTTCCTGGACATTGCACAAATAGTCCTTAATGACTAAGATGAAGACTGGTGAATGACTGGGTTAGACTACAACTTTACAGGGGTAAGCAGCAGCAATAACAGTATGGCAGTATTTCCAAATTATATTGCCTAAACCCAGGCCTAGCACAGGTGGAGGCACAGAGTGGCAGTTAGGTGGCCAGTGGTCCATACCATATTTATACTAAAGCTGTCTTACATGGATTCAGAGAGCCATCCTAATGCATACTCTGAGCACAGGACTTGAGCAGCTGGTGTAAGCCTCATGTCACCTGGGCTTGGGGCTATACCTCATGCATTTGCATCATGGAGTCACAGCTTGTCTCTTGGGTCTTCCTTAACTTGATCTGGTTAAAGCTGTCCCTGCTCACTGCAGGGGGGTTGGGCTAGGTGACCTCTAAAGGTCCCTTCCAACCCAAAGCATTCTATGATTCTATGATTCCTGGGCTGGAGGAGGACCAGGGTCCTGCATTGGCACTGTCATGCCTTCATGTCTGCCAGTAGGTAGGAGGCAGTGCAATCGTAACTAAGCTATGTGACTTTACTGAACTATGATCTAAAGCATTAGGTGTTTTCCCTGGCATGTGATGGGTTATGATGCTTTATTGTGGGCAAGTGATAAAGAAAATTGAAGGGGGTGAATCTCACAGCCTTAAATGTGCCATAAATTGACCTAAATATGGGACAGTGGGAGGATGATACCAGCCTACAAAAATGAGCATTATCTTTTCCTATCCATCATCACACAGTGAATCTTCCACTATTCTGCCCCTCAGATAAGTCGTAGCCATCTGCCTACAGACTGCACAACTTTATGACTATATTACTTCACCTACACATCAAACATGTCCTACAGAAGTGCCAAATATTACATTGGGGGAATAAGATAAGACAGTATCTGTGGCTGTATTCATCAGTCTTTGCTAATTTTCTGGCTTTTATAAAACAAAACACTTGGGTATTTTTCAAATATTTATTTGTAAATGCTGGTGATTGCTTCCATTCTGGAACATTAGAAGACAGAGATCAGACCAAACTCAGAAACAGTATTCCTAGTCCTGCCCTGCTAGGTTAAGGAGATGTACGTGTACTATCCTGTATGTAAATGTGCATACATGCATGTATATGTGTGTATAAGTAAGTGCTTAAAAATCCTCTCCTGGCAGATGACAGACACATAAAATAATTTCCACTTCTTTATGAGAGTCTTGACAAATACTCTTCATGATTAGCCTTGATTTTGGGGAGATATAATTCTCAATTTGTTCTGGAAAATACCATTTTCCTTTTACAAGCTTCTTGGTGGCTGTGGACCAGCAGATATATTGTTTAGGCTGGTAAATTCCATGGTTGGGTGCAGTTGGTATAGAATTGCTTTCATTCTTAAGGTTCCCAAGCAGATTGTAAACTGTTCATAGGGCTCACACCCAGCCCATCACTGAAATATAGTTGCTGCTGCAGTGGAATTCAGCAGCTGCTTAATGGTTCATAGCTCGCTTTTGTTCCCAATTAGGCCAGTAGCAATCTTTCTGCTGCTTTCAATGAGAAGGTTCTTGTGTGCTAAGCCAGGCATGTGCTTAAGTACCTTGTTAAATCACAGTCTAAAGGCTTGAACTTTGTCATATAACGTTCATACTGACTTCACTGGATGCAGATTTGAGCCTTCAGGGAGGAAATAAGTAGGAAGATCAATTGAAAACACGGGTTAAGTCTTAGGTAGATGGAATAAAAGAGTGAAAGTGGAGTATACACAGGTAGTAAAGCAGATGATCCAGATGTTCCCTGTCTGCTCTAGCTGGGCACATCAGACACCAGAAAAGGGTCACTTTTATTCTTAGAACAGTTGCCAGTCCCATAGAAGGGAATGCTTAGAGTAGAAAGGTAAGTAAAGAATAACTGTTAAACCCAAGCTAATGAGAGTACCTTGAAAACTCCCTCCAAACTAATGTGAACTGAATTGTATGTATTTCAGGCCAAATGAGTTCCTTGGGGCAGGCTTGAAAATTTTTCTCTTTTTAGTGAAGCAGGCAAGAAATTGCAGAAAGTAACAGTTAATCTAGTACATAAACCTTATTTTTAATGTGAACGCCCATGCCAGTAAGAAACATTTGCTAATAGCCTACTTCTGAAGGCCTAATGCAACAGTAACTCCCCGTGGCTTCAGTACCAGGCATGAGCACACAGGGAATAAGTCTCAATTACCTTTCTGATCAGGTCTTAGCTACGTTTTCACCTATACAATCTTTCCCTGCTTTTTCAGCTGCACGCTGCACTCAAGGCATTCTTGCTTGCTTGCTGACAGAGAGAAGATACAATTGCAAAGTAGCCATTTATTTCAGCATAATGGACGCCTTTGATAACTAACTGAAGAAATCTGCCACAGGAAAACCCACAACTATTTCTAATTTCCTGCACTGTCTTCCCCCCGCCATACCTTTTTCGATTTTTTTTTAATGTATGAACTGAGAAGAGAGAGTGCAGAAGCTCCACCAATATAGCATTCAGTTCAATGGACATGAGATGAGTTTGAAAATACAGATATTTTTTTCTGCCTTTATGAAGGCAGGAATTTTTGTAATCCCCCTCACACACACAGTAACAGTACAAGTTCCTGTCAACTGCACAGACAGCTGCTTTTCAAAACAGTTTGATTACTCATCTTTCTTAAAACCTTTTTCCACTGTGAATATCTTAAATAAATAATCACATGATTAACTGATGTTAAATTAAGATGTTACAATATCGACTAGTGATTCATACAAACTAATGGGAAATCTAGTTATTCTCCCCGCCACCAGAATATGCCTCAAATTATAAACTACCTAGTTAGAGATTGGCATCCATTATAGTTTGTACAGCATCTAGAAGAGGGCTGAAAATGGTTGCAACCCTTTGTATGTAGCTAAAAATACCAAAGTTTAATCAGAATAGATTGGAAACAGTTGTAGAGTTTAATTTTATGACCACATCACTGTGTGGTTATAAATATGAAAGTGAAACACAAAGAGATTGCCTTTGTTAGGAAATCTACAGTCCTTTAAATGAGAGAAACTGCTTGAGAAATATGTTGAAGGGTTTAAGACAAATTTTTTTCCAGCTTTGGAAATTTCTAAAGGACAATTTAAAGAATTATCAACTCCTGTTGCTGGAAAAGCTGGTAACTTTTGCTGCAATTTGACATCACTGCATTAAACTTGTCCTTCAGAGAAGGACTCAGTTCAAGATAAAAATACCTAGTATTAAGGTGTCTACATGCCAGCTAGGTATCAAATGTATTATAAACACTGGAGATTTAGGATTCAATTCAATTACTTCATACAGTTTCCTAGTATAATTCTAGACCACAAAGTATCAAGTCCGACCTCCAGTTACCAATTCAGAAGAGCTCGGTGTCCTGTGTCATGTCAAGGGCATGGATCTGTTGGAGCAGGTCCAGAGGAGGGCCACAAAGATGATTGGGGCTGGAGCACCTCCCTGTGAGGACAGGCTGGGTTGTTTAGCCTGAGGAAGAGAAAGCTCAGGGGAGACCTTATAGCAGCCTTTCAATACCTAAAGGGGGCCTACAGGAAAGATGGGGAGGGACTCTTTATCAAGGACTGTAGTGACAGGATGAGGGGTAATGGTTTTAAACTGAAAGAGGGCAGATTTAGATTAGATATTAGGAAGAAATTCCTTGCTGTGATGGTGATGAGGCACTGGAACAGCTTGCCGAGGGAAGTTGTGGATGCTCCCTCCCTGGAAATGTTCAAGGCCAGGTTAGATGAGGCTTTGAGCTACCTGATCTAGTGGAAAGTGTCCTTGCCCATGGCAGGGGGGTTGGAACCAGATGATCTTTAAGGTCCCTTCCAACCCAAACCATTCTATGATTCTATGATTCTATGATTCTATGATTCTATGATTCTATGATTCTGATTCCAGTCCCATGAAGGTGTCTGGGATTCTATATAACATCTTAAATCACATGAAATGCATACATGTGGGCAACTGTGTTGAGCTTCTAGTCAACACAACAAATTGAACTGAATTGGGCTATGGAGTCCTGAAACTGTACTGACACCGTGGACTATAATGAGATCTCAGACACCCCGTGCACATGGCGATACCTACATATAAACACTATGAACATTTATCTGGCACTGAATCTCAACCCTAGTTTCTGTGGTTAACAAAATTCTAGGATATTCTAAGTCTTGTCATTCCCAGTATCTGTGCTCCTTCTGGTGGATCTGTTTCAGTTCAACATACCGACTGCTATGGCTTTTGCTTTATGCGAGGTTCCTTGGAATACTGGCATCAAGGGGTCTGTATTTTCAGCCACATTGCACTGTACTTAACTGCATTGCAAATCTTCCTACATAACATTTCCAAAGTGCTGCTTTTACACTTTTCCCTGTGAAAGGGGGTATCTCTGGGGAATGACAAAGACTGCACTTATGAGGAGGACATGGTGAGTCAGATCAGATCAGTCATGAAAGAGCTTCCAACTGTTTGGTACAAACTCCCTGAACATCAGTGATACTTGTGAATATTTTAAAATAACATGCAAAGAATAAGTTAAGCAAATGCTTTTAAAATTTAAAGATGACCAACAGGAATGTCTAGGGTATGTTCTCCTTATTGTTGTATATATCAGTCCATTCCAGGCACTGATTACTTTGAAGCATCATTTGCCATCACAAGTCAGTTGGCAGATTTCTAGCAGTATTCCATTGTTGTGGACATCTTCATTGTTTCTCTCTTGCTCTTTCCCTGCCCAGCTACATTGCATGGTCAGGAAGAACAGAAACAAAAAATTAAGAAATGTATTGACAAACTTAAGAGGAAATTTTCCCTGTGCATTGCCAGTAGAATTTTTGCAATCATCTGCAACTTGGGGGAGAAGGAGAAAAGATCACACCTAAAGAACAAGTCTCTTCCATGATTTCATGTAAACACTGTTCTTTGATTTTTGGTTTTCTACAAACTTCTGAATCCTAAATTTTCACATGCATCTTAACATTGAGAAAGGTAATCTAAAAAGACAGCATGGTATGTACAGATATTTTACTGTGACTCAGGAAGTGTGGATTCACTATTCTTTCCTGAAATAAACATCTCACACAAAGTCATTCACTATGAGATTTTTGAGGGGTTTGAACAAAGTAGGAGACTAAAGGTCTGCCTATCAAATAGGCCAGTGATCCTAAATTTGGTAGATACTTCTCACGTTACTTATCCTAAGGCAAAGACAGGCATTATATTCAGCATTACTACCGTAACTAGTTTCCCTTTTATTCACAACTTCTTTCTTTCTTACTTACAACATTTTCTGGTTTTCAGATATTTCAGCATTTCAGTTCTTTGCTTGTGAAGGTGTGGAAAGACCAGAGGAGGGCAGGCAGAGTCTGGGATGGAAAAAAGCAGCAGCTAGAAAGAGATGCTTAAAATATGTCAGAGAATTCAATAATCCAAACACCAAAAAAAAAAAAAAAAGAGAGCTTTTGTAGTGAATGAGGGAATTCACCTTTGCTTTTCACACAGAAAGAACCCTGAAGCTGAATGTTGCCTCTTCCTACAGTTGTATCCAATTAACAAACATGAGGCAAGGTGACAGGCAAGTTCTTCACTTCTCCATTTCACTTAATCTTCCTCCTCCTTGGATTCTTTTTCTAGATGAAAAATCTCAAAGTTGCCTCTGTGGATTGATTTCTCAAGGATACAAAGTTTATGGTTATTTATTACTCTGTGGTGGCAGATACTTCACAGAATGAATCACGCACAGACAACCCTTCTTTCTCATTTTATATATGACAAGTAGTGGACAAAGAGCTTCCTGGGGGAAAGTGAGATGGGAAGTATCTTAAGAAAACTATGCCCATAAGTGTTTCTGGTCTTTGCATAACTCCTCAGAAGAAAGTAAGAAGAAATCCTTCTGTCTTTGCTGGCATATTTTGAATAAAAAACAGGACAACCAGGGGCAATGCCTTTCTCCTGAGGAACAGAGAGACATTTCTCAGGGTGTGTTTCAGAGGCCACATGGTGGGAGGAGAGGTGGGACAATGTCTGTTCATCAGCCTATGGACTTAGACATCGATTAATTGAGATTTGGCAAAAGCAGTCACAGATCTCATGCTCTGGAGAAAGAAAGATGGGACATTAACTGCAGGAAACTCAGGGGATAAATAACCAAAAATCTCTCAAAAGGTAGTGCCATACTCTGCTTTCTGTCTAAGGGTGTCATAATCCTTCAAACCATGACTAACCTCGGAGGTCCCAGCTAACGATCATGCCTTTCTTGTAGTAGAAGCTCCCCTAGTATTTAATATTGTGGGAAAATCTGAAAGTGATGATGGAAGAGAAGTGTGACTGCTGGGATATCAGGGCTGCTATCAACACAGAAGCAGATATTTAGTCTTTGATATATGGTATCCAACACAAGAATAAGCTACAGAGGGAGCTTGAAAAGAAAACAAGCAGTAGAATTTCTTGTCTAGTGAAAGAAAAAATGCTTATGATTCTTCACTGTTGACAGGAATTAATGCAAAAAATTAGTTTCCAGAGTCTGGAAACAAGCAAGAAGAAAGGTCATAGACTAGAATGAGTAAGAAAACTCATATTTACTATGTTTTGGGTGGTCCACGTGAATATTAAGTCAACAAAAGAACAGGCTCATCCTTACAAGACCTGTCCATTCTTAAAAAAAAGCATTTTACTCACAAAGGTGTATGTCTTCTTTACATCACTTTTATCTGGCTGAAGCCTCAGACAAAGTCTACAAGCAAGTTTAGATAATTTTGTAGAGCTATGCTACCTTTAGTAGGTAAGTCAGGAACGTCTTGTGATAAAAAGCACAAAATGCTGAAGAGAGGACTCAGAGAATGAGTGTTCACATAGGAGCCTGGATAGCCAGAGACCAAGTTTACTGTTGTCGCATCTGCTCAGTATTTGATCTTAAATGAAGATGAAATATATATGAGCCGCTAACAGTGGGTAAGAGCACTGAGAAGACAACAAAACATTCATGTTTATGTAAGTTTCATTCCTACAGGAAGAAGGAAAATAATTACAGCCACTGAGTCTCCTCTCTATTAGGTGTAGCCATCTAGAACTGGGGTGCCTGGTGTACATAAATCATCTAGACATCCGTCTGTAATTAATGGGGAAAATTAGGCATCTCCATAGGGAGGCTAACTGTTCCATGATACAAACTTGTCCACTGCAGGGATGAATCACCCTCTCCATGGATGAGGAACTGGGTTGGCCTACATGCTTTACTTTTAGCCCAACTAATGTAGGTGAAGGAAATCCCACCAATTGTATGTCTTAATTAATTAAGCATGGTCAGCAGGTTGAGGGAGGTGATTCTGCCCCTCAATTCTGCTCTGGTGAGACTTCACCCGGAGTACTGCGTCCAGCTCTGGAGTCCTGAGTACAGGAAAGACATGGATGTGTTGGATTGGGTCCAGAGGAGGGCCACAAAAATGAACAGAGGGATGGAGCACCTCTGCTATGAAAAAAGGCTGAGAGAATTGGGATTGTTCAGCCTGGAGAAGAGAAGGCTCTGGGGAGATCTTATTGCAGCCTTTCAGTACTTAAAGGGAGCTTATAAGAAAGATGGGGACAAACTTTTTAGCAGGGCCTGTCACAATAGGACAAGGGGTAATGGTTTTACACTAAAAGAGGGTGGATTTAGATTGTATATAAGGAAGAAATTTTTTACAATGAGGGTGGTGAAACACTGGAACAGGTTGCCCAGAGAGGTGGTAGATGCCCCATCCCTGGAAACATTCAAGGTCAGGTTGGATGGGGCTCTGAGCAACCTGATCTCGTTGAAGATGTCCCTGCTCATTGCAGGGGGGTTGTACTAGATGACCTTTAAAAGTCCCTTCCAACCCAAACTATTTTATGATTCTACAATTAACAGGAGGTACTATGCTTGAATATTTTTAGTCTTCTTCCAGATAAAGCTGGAAAATACTGCCCATATACTGCCCAGTCTCTAGCTCACCTGACACATACAAAAGATCAAACGCCATCTTTAAATTTGGATCTCCTACTTTCTCATTAGGCCACCTGAATTACATCCTGTTAAAAGAAACTATAAGCACTCACATAGAAGAAGCTGAGTTTATTCCTGCAGAAATGAGAGATTAGCAGCATCAAACTAATAACTATGCACAAAACCAATCGTTTGAAAGATGCCATGGCAGAAAACTGTGACAGGAGCTGGATTATACAGTCATAAAAACTCGAGAGATTTGTCAAGGGAAAGTATAAAGCCAGAGTTGTTCCTATTTCTGTTCAATTTAATTTCTTAAGTATGCCTGTTTTTCTTTCTAACATATGATTCTGTCTCATTAAAAAAATATGGAAAGAAGCATTTTATTTTCTCTCTCTCTCCATATGCATATTAATATACCAACACTCTAATACATGAGTCTTGTTTTCTGTAGCTAGCAGTTGAATTTTTGCATGTATTGTTAACAGAGGTGGTAACACCACCTACATTTGAAGTTTCCCAGCACTTCTAATAAATTTTGATTTTTGATGGCTTAAAATTCTGTCAAACTGTAACTACTCAAGCTAAAATTTTCCAGACTTGGTATCTGTCTTAGGCTGAATTTCTAAAGAGACCATCATTCAAAATACATCATCCATTCCTCAGAAAGACGTTCAGGAAAAATTCATTGATTGTCTATCTCAGAAAAATAAAAATAAAACCTTACAACTGTTTGTTGGAATAACACTGAGTATATTAGATTTTGTGGTAGAGACTCAAAATTTAACAGGTGGAAAGTGAAATCTGGACCAAGGATGTGTCATATGCCATTTCTGTCTCGTTGTAGCCTTTCAAAAAACCCCTGAGTTTGACTATGCTCAGACAAGATCTGAGGCATTTGGCATCTGCTTGCTTAAAAATCCTTCCCCACTGGCTGTGTTTTCCTTCCTCATGCCAGCTGTTGAGGCCAGGAAGTCTCTTTTTTTTTTTCTCTCTCTCTCTCTTTTTGTGTGAACTCAGTGTTTTCCCTGCTGATTGCTAAGTCCAGGCTCTGTGAAGGAGGTACAGTCCAATTTGAACTGGACAAAATTCAGCTCAGCAGGAGTTTATGGGTTAGATGTGGCATCATATACCAGGACAGGTACCACTTAGAGAAAATGGGACAGATGCATCTGAAGATCCACAGCTCCTAAACCTCACATTTACCAGCAAGCATTTTGTACATCTTCACACATTTCAGTGTCTGTTGATGAGAACCTCATCCAGCAGTTACAAAATTATCTTAAGAGGCAAGAGTTATGTGCAGTGGATCTCAAGGTTGCCATGCCTGTAAGAGTACATATGCATGTAACTCAGTTACCACCTGATGGAATTTGTGTTTGGGTTTTTGCTGTTTTTTTTTTCCCTCCATTTTCTTTATTAAAAACCTAGGAAATTACTCTCTCCTTCGTGCACAGACACCCTTTTGAAAGAACCCTGACATTGCAAAGACAAGCACTCAAAATTTAGAAAACACTAAGTGAGAGAAGCAATGCGGTCAAGTGTGTATCCTAAAACAAGGCTTTTAATGTCCACTTTTAATTACCTTGCTTCAAAATAAACATGTAACCCCCACGCTGCAAGCCATGCACACATATGCAATGGACAAGGTTAGACTCTTAAGTAAGTCTGAGTTTTATTTATTTTGAATGGTTTCAGGCTCTTCCTCCATGTCATGCTTATCACCAAGTTTTGGCAAAATGTTTTTCTTCAAACCATCATTTTTATTGTAGATAAGCTTGCAGTGAAAATCCTACCTTCTTGCAAAGTGAGTCCAAATTGTAGACAGATTTACAATGGAGAATGAGCACATTATGCCACTGTTTGGCTAGAAGCATCCACAAGATGTCACGTAGTGCATGGCAAGGGAGAGTTTTTGTTGCTGTACATTACCTATTTCTCCCAGCGTCGACACTGCTGATCTTTATCTACCTTGATGGTCCTTTACCCTATAACTCGGCCAAGAAGTTCCACACCAGTTAATGTAGAATGTGTTTTAGTCATTATAGTGGCCTTAATGAAGTTTCCTCTAGCTATAGTATCATACGGTAATGGAGCCTCTGCTGATGGCATAACACAGTGCTTCAGCAACAGGGATAGAGCAATTTCCCTTCTTCAAACCTTGGAATGGATCATCAAGGACTGTGATTCTGACAGATGAACTCCATTTAGACTATAATACAAATCACTGCGATGAACAAGAACAAAGAAGTAGGTGTGGGGTTCGGATCATGTCCTGCCTTGTAAATGAATCCTTGGGAGTTAGCTCTGCACTGAGAAAATTGTCCCTGGGCAGGAGAGGGGTCCATGCAAGAGGCAGCCTTTCTAAAGGAGTGGAAGAAATTGTTGTTGAAATGGAATCAGGGTTGGTTGGTGTAGACTTGAAGACTTGGAAATACTTTATTTTCATGAAAACAATATTTGGGCCCAGCACATTATACACTATAGTCCAATAAAAAGCATCACATCCTCTACCTGTTATTTATTTCCTCAGTATTTGGAAAGTACACACAGCAATAAAAAAATGTGTTATCTACATGTACAAAAAAGCAGCATAATCCTTTCAACATGTTGATTCCTGCCAAAGCCAAGTGATCTGGTCCAAGTCTACACAATGAACTGCCCATAACATCTGTCTCCATCCAAGAGAACACACTAAGACTTTGGGGTACTTCAAGCTGAACAATGTTAAGATATTGGGTATAAATATGCACGTTATCTCTTGGACATGTTTTTCATTTGATGCCTAATGGGAGCACTCTGGCATGCAATTCACAAATAAGGAAATGCAAGGACTGTTTCTTCTGTATGAAATCTCCTCATATAATTTTACAAATGAAATATGACAGTACTGTAGGCAAGAGACTACTGTAACTTGTTTGCATATGTTCCCCTGGAGAGTGATGCCACAGTTAGTAGCTCAAGCTTTCATGAGGAAATATAGGCTACAAAAAAACAAAGGGTCTATCTATTATAAGTAAAAACACACTTAATTCCCAAGGCACACAACAGAATGGCCAAAGCAAGGCTCAGTTCCAAGGCAAACAAGGAGTTATATGGACATTTTTTCTTCTGGTTTAAAACTCTAATTGGCTCCTCTAAATCTAGCAGTTTTCTGTGACAATACCACCTTCCCTTGGCAACTCTTCCAAATAAATTATATTGTTCTGTTGTTGTACCAGCACCTCTTCCACTGATGCCTGTACACATTGTTTTTTGTTACAGCTTTTGAAACAATACTGCATTATCTCTATCATCACCTCTATCGTTTTCTCATCACTTTTAATTGTCTGTTTATTGCATCTAATAGAGATGTAGAGATCAGTCCTAGATAGGGTCAGAAATGCTTTTAATGTGCTTTTGACAATAAAACTATCCAGTACTACCTCATAACATTATGATTTTAACCACAGCCTGAAGCCTCTTTAGAACCAAAATTAGTTCAGTTCACATATTAGCATTTTGCTTTATGCTGAATGCATAGCAAGTGCATCAACATTTCAATAGCAGACATCCTTTCTGGTCTTAAAGGATGCTAACTGTGTTTAATTTCATTTGCATTTTTTCCTTGTCCAATTAATGATTATAAATTGATAGGAAAATTGTTCATCTTGAAAAATAATGAAATAGATCTGTGTGTCATCTGAAGCTGATTAGAAGTTAAGGGACAAACTATGTATTTAGGTTACCCAAAACTTTACAGTTGCAACTAGTCTGCAGATGGCAGCCACCTGGAACCTAAATCCATCCTCTCCAAGTATATATCCTCTCATCCCTTACTGATGACAGTTTAATGACTGGTACACAAAATAAGGGAACCATAAGTGTACCCACCAGTGACACACTCATGTGTTATTAGAGAAGTTCTTACTGGCTTGCTGGGTTTTTTTGGTGTTTTAGTTTGGTTTTTTTGTTTGTTTGTTTGTTTGTTTTTTCTCCAGTTGGACGTTTCTTCTAAATAAATCTGCTCTAACCCACTTCACAGGGGCAAAAAAAAAAAAAAAAAGAGAACAATGCCTTCTCATTGGCTAAGCATAGCTGCTTAGCACTTCTTTTGCCGCCATGCTATACACACAACCCAACAGAAGTGTGAACACAGCTAACTTCTTGAAACTGGGCTGTGGGATGTTCTGCACCGGCTTTTTCACTGTGAGGTGAACACCTTTCTCTGTCTCACCGAATTCTTTCATTCTCACCCTTTTTCCCTCAAAAGAACTGAAGGCACAACCAAATTACATTAAAAGAAAGGAAAGCATTAAATACTTACAAAATAAAGGAATTGCCTTGGCTCTGGTTCTTATAGAGGTAATGGTTCTGAACCTGCTAACCTTGCAATGACTTCCTGGCACTAGTTGTAGCGAAAGCCCAGGGAGTGCTGAAAGATGTGTCATTTAGGATGCACACAGAAAAACTAGGGATTTTTAAAGGCTTTTATGAAATGAGTGATAATAAAAATAGTGAACAGCTCACTGACATAGAGGAACTTTTATTTAGCCTTTCATAGTAAGCTGTGACACTAGATATGCTGAGAAAACATTTCCAACATGATCTATTTTTTGCCTTTAATTGTCTGGTCTGCAGCCTCTGTACAGGGATAAGTAATTTTTTTTCTGCCACATAGACATCTTGCTGCACCATTATCATGGTGCCAAAGTGCCTTTGCTACCACTACCATGATTATTAGTAATCATGACTTTTTTTTGTTATCATTGTATGTGAACCTAACCACAGAACAGAAATTCAGGAGGGCTTCATCTGCTTAAACATGTGTGTCTGCAATTTAGACATCTACATCTGGCCAAACATGCTTTGGTCTGTGCCCTTCCCATGTTTGGTTTCCTAGTACGGATGTATCCATTGTGAATCTTGCAAAATCTTTCTGTTATGAAAAAGGTATAAATTCTGTTATTGCTTTCAGTAAAGTTCCTAAAATTCAAATTAAAATGCTATGTTACAGTAGCAAACCACATACAAAGAAGGAAAAATGGGACTAGTAGGAAAAAAGCATGTTACAGGATACTGCCTGGAATATATTCTGCCCTCAAAACACCCACATTATCTCCCATTAACAGTAATGGAAATTTTGCATGCACATCAAGGCAGAATATAGCCAAGCCTTTGACTGCTTTGATATATATTTATGAATGTAGGTATACATTTATTCCTTCAGCCAATTTAAAAACCTGTGATTCGGAGTTTAAATTTATTCATTAATACCTGCAAATAGAGAAAAGCAGCATGGAGCCAACATTAATTTAAAGAAAAACAATCTGATTATATGGTGAAATATGTCAGGCATAAGGAAGAAAATGGAGGTTAAATTTTTTCTCTCTTGAGCTGAGATTAGAGATGCTGTCAGAAAGGTTATCCCATTGAGATCAATTGTTTGGAAAAAAATTTAGAAATTAAAAATTTATGGTACAATTATAGACCAGATCATTAGTGTCAGAAAGGGGACATATTATTTTGCATAAGCAATAATAGAAATAAATGTCTTAGTATATGGAATTTTAGAACAATATGTCTGCAGCTGTGAAGAGTTTTGATCGAGACACAATATAAACAAAAGTATAGAGATATCTTTTCATTTATGTGATTGGATTCATTTGTACTAGGTTTCCTAAAGGATTTGATATCACATTGTGAATTACTGTGAAATTAGGAAGTTTAAGAATTAAAATGCTTCAGATTCATAAAACCATTGAAGACTAACGGCAGGCTGTAGTTCATACACCCACCTACCTTATCTTAAAATTGTGGATAAAAGTTGCTATATTCCAACTTATTTTGTGGTAACTATTATTTTACCTTATTTTTATTTATTTTGCATATTAAAAGACTTGCACCTAAGTGCCTTAAAAAAGTCAGTTGTTATATTTTTATATTTTCCAACTAAAACTATGAGTAGTGTGTTTTGTGGAAAACAGGTATCATTGCGTAATCCTGGCTAACTCATCCCATAGAAGAAAGTAGCAAGTCCTAGCTTTCTTCATATTAAGCTTTTAAATAAGAGGAAAAACGTCTCCTAGCTAAAGAGATGAAAAAGTAAGGGCTACCTTAAATTCAAGGTCATCTCCAAAAGCACCAATTTAGAAATAAATACCCATAAAACACAAATTGCAGATGGATATCCAGTATAAATCAGGAAGATTCAACATTCAGATATGATGGACTGGTTTCAAATCTTATGTTTGTAACTCTCCATTCATAATTTCTTTGCACTTGAGGAATAACTATATATGTTCTCTTCAGTCACTACTTTAAAATACAAACGTTAAGCCTTCACTTACAAAAAGTTGATTTTTTTTAAGTGAAAAAGGAGGATTCCTTTCCTGGTACTAACTACTAATCCAGCCTCTAAAACACCATGCTAGATAAAAAAGCAAGTATTAAGAAGTGAATGTTTTGCTTTTTAATCAGAGTTTCTAGCTTAAATTTCTTTAAGTCTGGTTCTTTTATTACAGTTTTAATGACATATCCTCATGTTACAGGCATGCCATAATGCTAAAACACTCTGAAACTGATCAACTCTGCTATCATCAAAGAACTCAAATGTTTCTTTTTATGTCAGGAAATGATATAATCTCTCTTAGAGCTCTCTCATGCCAAATTGACCCAATTCGAATGTAATAATAATGTTCTTGAACTTTGGATGGTTTCTGTTGATAGCAAATTTCCATATTTGATAGCTCTGGTGCTATTTATGCTAGGCTTACCAGCCCTACCGTACACAGTCCTCCAAATCACCAACAAATCAAAAATTGTCCAAGCATGACATTTGAACCTGTTGCAAAATATCAATCCCATCTTCCCCAAACATGAATGGATGCGATCATGATTAGATCACAAGACCAAGTATGTTTATTACAAAGATTAGCCTGATTTGACAAGATTTGGCTTAAAGCTTCCTTCAGGTCCTGGTTTCTCTGAATTCAATGCAAGTTCTATGCATATGTCCACTGTGACTTTTCTTACAGTTCAGTTCACATCTAGCTTTCCCCTTCTCACTCTAGTTTGAGCATGAACAAAAATCTTGGGCTACATCAGTTTGTTTCATCTGGTTTCATAATGCAAGGAAAAATATCGCAGAATTTAATGCAATCCTCCAATCAGACCGATTAACCTAAAAATGAAACCCAAGTTCATGCAAAAGGCAATGTGGAACAGAAGGCTGAACCTGCAAAGGCAATTCAGGTTTTTTCACAGGAAGCTGAAGCAACTTAAAAAAAAAAAAAAATCTTTTGGCTAACACAAGATTGAAAAATTTATTTTTTTGTTTAGACAAAACACCATTATCCCCCAATAATTTTAGGTTAAGAAAAACATATTTTTCAACCTGAAATATATAGCCCATGAGGGGTTTATTAGTAAAATTAGGTCAATTTTGTAATGAAATGTTTCAAAATAAAAATCAGTTTTGTCTTAAAAGTGAGAAACCTTTTGATTTATTTAGTAATTTTTTTTCAGCTGAAAGTGATTAATTCAGAAACCATCTGCAAATTTTGTAGCTGATCAGTATTCCTCTGTAAATAAATAAATGACTGAAAAATTTCACTCTGGTACATGAATGACTTTGAAACATGAACAGTAAATTAACCAGCTTCAAAAACTAAGTTAAAAAGTGCTATGCAGTTGTTGCTATGATCAGTATCTCCACTTCATGATGCAGAAGGGAATCAGAGGTAGTGTTACAGAATAACTAAAATCCAGCCATCCAGTCCATTCTGTTTCAACTGGAGAAAGGAGCTTCTCATCAGCAGAGTGTCGAAACAAAGATTCTTGGTTTCATTGACTTATAGCAAAGATGATGGTTCTGCTGTTACTTGATTTCTGTGAATTGTTACTGCCTGCAAAAATCTAAGCACTAGAGCATAATGTTTAACAGCAGTGCTCTCCTACTGTCGCCACCATATATAACAACAACTGCAGAATACTCCACTGCCAAAATTGATTAAATACACACTGCATACTCTGCTTAGTGCAAAATCGACCAGAAAAATATGGGTCTTTTCCTCTACTCCTGAGGTGATCAGAATAAGCTGAGAAAGCTCAGTCTGCCTCCAGGTCTCACTGTATAGAATAGAGTAGTATAAACTGTAAGTATGAACAACCAGGGTACATACCAGCAGAAAGTGGTTATCGCTGGGAAAGCTGATTTAGGGCTCTTTCCAGACCTGCATTGATATCTAATACCCACAAGATTACTTCTGTCATATTCTAAGCACCAACCACTATGCTGACTGCCTCTACCCAAAGTAAACCCAAATCGGAAGACATGTGAAAATATGTCAGTCAAAATCCCACTAAAATAAACCACTACTTGTTCTACAGAGGTCTCCCCTCCTTGAGCAGTTCTAAGGAAGAGCATGGAACTACACACACCAGAAGAAAAGGATACTAGGCTAGGTACATATAAAAGAATCAATGTCTAAGCTTTGTCCACTGCTAAATGAGAGGATTTCTACCAGTAAAGACCTGTAGCATAAAGTATAGGACATAGGGTCTTTACTGAAAAAGCAAAGAGCATGTAGAGATTTTAAATGGAAAAGACAACTGTGATTCAGCATAAATTTCTTGACATATTTGCCCTGAAGGAAGAGATACAATGCAAGTGGAAAATTAATTGAAAAGCACTACATTTTCTTCAGCAGTAGTCCTAACTACTGTTCATTCCATACAAGCTAGTACACTGTTTCCTTAAATAAGCAATCTTATTTGAGGTAAGACAATAACTTCAGTGGGCAAGACTGAAGATTTCTTCTCCTTCAGGCACACAGATGCCTCCCTGAAGGTAACTAATTTGATGAAAACCTTATGGCTTTCATCTGAACATTAATAAGAAAGAATGAAAAGTGAAGAACACTGGTGGTTTTGACCTAAATTCAAGCCAGGTCCCCAGACTGTTTAACACCTGAAAAAATATTGTCCGAGTGGGCTTAGTACATTCAGTGACAGTAAGAATCATTTTCTTTTCCTTTTAAAGCTTTAAATTCTTTGTATTCCCTGCTTTTCTCATTGTTTTTTTGACATTCACACTAATGTAATTACTTCAACAGCTGACATGCTCAAGTAATAAAGATTTGAGTAGGTACTGCATATAATTAGAAGAGGAATGAGTTTGACCTTGCTGACATAAAGAAAAATCCGGGAGAGCTATGGGTGGATACATATAGGAAATTAGATATTCAGGTTGAATATAATTCTTCAGTAGAGTAATACAAAATTAGTTAGAAATGGAGGTATGTGTCACTGAATGACATGATACAGGTCAAGATCAGCCAAATAACATGGAGCTCTGAAAAAACTAGACCTCAAAATACCAAGTCAAATCATTCAGTGGAATCACTTTGCATCGTGGTTCGCTGTGATAACTGAGCAAATACAAATGTAAATAAAAAGATAACTTGGTCCTCAGCAGGTTTTAAGGGCTAAAAACACCTGTTCACCAGCTTACAAGAGATAAATTACAGCTAATAGGCAAGTTTTAAAGTAATTTATAAAGAATTAATCAGTGAAGCAAGCTGCTTTTGTCCTAGAAATCAGTGCTTTTACTGATTCAAGGAATTTGCATGCAAAGCCAGTCTTCTCAATGACTCTCTACCATGCTTCATTTATTCCATTGCAAACTGTGAGGTCCTGGTTTGTATTCTCCAAAACATGCATGCAGAAGTGCAAACATGTTATTGCACACTCCAAAAGGGCAGTTACAAGTGCAATCACTTGTTGACACAAAAGCGGTCACATTGAGCGCAAAACAAATCACAGTTCCTGTGTAGTTACTTTGGAGCACTCATAAGCACACGTTTGGCATGCAGAAATGAGTTTTTAAAAACTGTTTTGAATATCTTTGCTCCACAGATGCATAAAATCTACAATTAAGGTACATGATACCTGTTCCCGATCAGTTACCTGAATGGTTGCATAGGAAAGTTTTGGTCATATTAAGAAATTCATACAGTTCCTTGACAAATCTCCTCTGCTAGACCAGGAGCAATATATTAAAAAAGTGTGCAAGAGTAAAGATATTAATCATTTTGAGTTAGAAATAAATCATTTAGTAAATAACCTGCAATAAACACGCAAATACAGACAGGGTGAAATCTTGTTCTCCAGCATAGAGGCTAGACTATCATATACAACATAATATCAAACAGTTTAGTTTCCAAGAAATTCACATGAACATTTTCTTATTTGAAGGTATAGCAGTTCACACTCCCTGAGTTCCACTTGAAGAGCTTTGATTTAACAGAAGTTTCCAATTGAAACTCTGTCAAAACTGACAAAGTTCATCTGTGGTCTCTTTTCAGGCTACTGTTATGAAATGACCAACTGCACTCAAAAAAGTATGGAAAACTGAATAAGTATTTCCAGGAACTATATATAAGTGTCTCAGTTCTCTGTTACTCAAATAAAGTAGTAATAGGGTCTTAATATCTATTGCAAATTATTATCACTGTTACAATGACAAGTGCATTCAAACCTAAAAAGAAAAATGAAAGTAAATACACATCAAATATGAAACTATTTATAAAGGCAGGAAGGAAGCAGACAATTTTAGAGACTTAATTAACGTTGTAGACAGAATGGTTTTTACTGGACAAAAGAGGGAGAAAAGAAGAGTGATCTATCAGGGCTTCCTTGCATTGCAATTTTCACTTGGACAGGGTCATGAGCTGCATATTTAGGATTGCATATGCAGCAAGCTACATTCAGAGCTGTTCCCTTGCTTCCCCTCAGAAGACATTGAAACACACTGTCATCCATGACCTAGGAGAGCAGCAGTCTGAAAAAGAGAGCAATAAATCAGACATGAGGAAGCAAATAATCTCATCCTGACTTTTCTGTATGAGTCAACTGACAACACAAGTCTCATAGTAATTCTGAAGGTTGTGGGGCCTCATAGAATATCTTAACAGAAAATTCCTTGTCCCCGGGCAAGCTTATTTGCAGACCTTACGGTCATATGCTCCTGCAGAGAGGTGAATGTCATGAAAGTCCATATCCTTCTATTTCTGAGGCCATAAGATCATGCAAAGGATTGTCTCTATGAAGGGCAAAAAGAGTCTATGTAAAAATAAGCGTGTTAGTAATGTTGGTAAAGCTGTGTATACAATTACAGCCACTCAAACACCATTTTTACCATAGCCACAGGATCACGTGGATTTGAGAAAAACCAGGAACAGGACACCATGTGCTCCCATATAGGGACCCTTCCTTGCAGCCTTCTTTTCCTGCTGGCTCAGGCAATTAGAAACAGCTTTAGTGTGATCCAGCTATGCTTGTGTTGAGGGAGCTGGAGCTTCCACCTGAATTTGCTCTTATTCTTCTGCCTCGTACATGGAGAAAGCCCATAATTCAAGCTCAACACCTTGTCTTCATCAGTCTTTTAAACTGACAGAGTTTTTAGTGCTGAATTTTTGTGTGAGGCATGGGTTTTTTTCCTAATAATCCTCTTAAGCCACAACCCCAGGAGCCTATTCATTGCCAACACCATGCAGGACAATGGAAGAAAGAGGCCTCATTTTAACTGAGTGCCAGCCCATGTAACCAAGTGGGGAGGGAAGTCAGCTATATGACCTCATGCAGGCTCCTATCGTTGACTCTAACACTTTGCAAGTTGTCCAGATCCTTTCTCAGTACAGCAGACCAGCTAATAGTATAGGTGAAACCTAATCCAGTTATGTTCATGTTCTCTAATAACTCAGGTTCTGTTTTTGTGTCCTGGTCCTCTGACTATCCCTGCCTGTTTCATAAACGTCATAAC